>NC_143046.1:21621250-21957500 GCF_057628025.1 Oncorhynchus mykiss | reverse complement strand
ATTATTATTAAGGTTTTATTGTGTAATAACTACAATACATTATTATTTTTGAGAAACGCTCACCACCTTCCTTAGACTATTCATGTCAAATAAAGGGATTCTGAATTACAGTGTGAAATACAAGAACCTATCTGGATTCATTCTCATTGCATGTAAACAATACATACAGTTTGTATGACCATGAAAATGAACACATTTGAAGGAAGTGTTTGGCTGGGTGATTAAAGTGTGCAGTATTACTGAACACACTTCTTGGTGTTCATTTACAGAGCTAACAAAACATTAGGAACACCTTCCTAATATTGAGTTAAACACCCCTTTGCCCTCAGAACAGCCTCAATTCATCGAGGCATGGACTCTACAAGGTGTCAAAAGCGTTCCACAGGGATGCTGGCCCATGTTGATTCCAATGCTTCCCACAGTTGTGTCAAGTTTGCTGGATGTCCTTTGGGTGGTGGACCATTCTTGGTACACACAGGAAACCGTTGAGTGTGAAAAACCAGCAGCGTTGCAGTTCTTGACACACTCAAACCGGTGTGCCCTGCACCTATGGCCATACCCCGTTCAAAGGCACTTAAATATTTTCTCTTGACTATTCAGCCTCTGAATGACACACATACACAGTCCATGTCTCAATTGCCTCAAGGCTTAAAAATCCATCTTTAACCTGTCTCCTCCCTTTAATCTACACTGATTTAAGTGGATTTAACAGGTGACATAAATAAGGGATCATAGCTTTCACCTGGATTAACCTGGTTAGTCTATGTCATGGTGTTCCTAATGTTTTGTTCACTCAGTGTACGTGAGATAGAAATCATTGACCTGAAGAATGACAAGGAATTTGGAATATGTGTGAAGTCACTGTTCCTGTTATAGGTCTGAAAGTGTGCACTGCACTGCACACAGAAGAGGAAAGAAGAGGAGGAAGCTGTCTGGCCACTAATGGCCAACTCTGACATTGATCCATATAACAGAAAAGATATATTAAATTCAGGTGAGATTTTGACATGCTGTGTACTACAATAACAACAGAGTTGACAGTCTGTCTTTTCAGTTTGGAACTATGCTAACTACTGTTTAGGAATTGATATTAACAGACAACCTTCTTGCACTTTTGAGTATAAGTGGACAAAAATTGTGTGACATTAAAAAAGCTTTTATCATGTCATGCATTCTTGATCTCTTTTATGTTACACCGGATCTTGACTGGGTTACCTTCTTGTAAATCAAAGGCTTGTGCAACCTAAGGTATTCACCCAACTGCTAGCTCACACTCTGAGTTGACACATCTGTGAGAATGTGGCTAGCACCACTCGCTTTGCCGGTCAAGCTAATTTAAATGTTTTTTTAAAGAACCACAAACCATCACTGAAACTTTCAGTGATGCTGATTTCAATAAGGAAGTGGACTCCACCCAAGAGTGTTAAAGATGCTTGTGTTTGTAAGCTACTACACAGTGCATTTGGGTCACCGTTTCTTTCACTCGCTTTTCTCACTTAGTAGTTAGTACTTTCATTAGACCTACACCAAGTGTCACACTAACGTCTGCTGTCAGCTGTAGTTGTGCTACTATATACATTTTCCTTTTCAACTTCAATTAAATATTGAGAGAGTGCCATCATGCAACATTTACATATTGTATTTTCAATATGCTCCTTTGAATGTCAATCATTCCAACTGACAACACATCTGCAATTGTAATCATGATCAAAGACAAGAATAGGAAAGTAGGTCTGACATAAACTACAAACCTTGTAGACTTGCCCATATGTTCCATTTCCAACCACTTCTACCAGCTCAAATATCCCAGCAGGATCCTGAAACAAGGCGACAACATTACATTACTTCACATGAATTGAAAGGGCACAGACATAAATAAATAAAGTAATTTTGAAAGCACCTGATCAGAATAATGTTGGACCTTTAGGTCATCATTTAAACGGAATATTGCATGGCATGGCTCCAAACAAGTATGTTTCATTTGTCAACACTTGTACCATGCCAACACCATATTTCTACTGCATTATTATTGTAACTTAGACAACTTTTTTTAACTCAAGTTATTTTACCCCCAATCATTCAGTTGCTTATGAAACAGTTGTAAATCTGACAAAGCAAAAACATATTCACTTCTGAAAGCAAAACATGTACAGAAAATTGCATCAATGGTTTCTTAATATTGTGACAGGAAAGCTCAAACAATTTGTTACAACGTTGCTCACTTTTTGTTACAATGTAGCTGACGTTTCCTTAAATTAATAGACTACAGTTTGAAACTTTGTAACCAACATCGACTACGCAATGTTTACACAAAAGTCAACCTACATTTCAATGAATTAGACGTTGGCACAACTAGAACTCACCCTCAAAGCAGAGAGGTCAATATTGTCCAAACTTCGTGTAGTGCAGTCTCGCGCCATAGCTATGGCGTTGTCGGACTACTGCAACTAGAAAGAGGACATGTACTTGATTTTCCTAAAGTTAACGGTTTCACCGTGTCAGTTCATATTGTTTATCTGCTTCTGCAGCGAGTCTCACTAGCGACCAACACAGGAAACTTCTCATCCAGCGAAACCCGGAATATGCTGAGGAAGCTAGCCCCCCCTACTCTCCCCAAGAAAACCAAATTCGAAAAGTTCACTTTTTTGAACAACTTTCTCCTCTGTTCAAGGCAACATGCGCAAAATAACGCGTTGATTGTTCATGCCTTCAGTTATTTTTATCTCCATATAGTTTTACCAATTACATAATATACAGTAGTAGCCTAAGCCGAAACATGTATGACTATAATAACAACATTGTAAGAAAACGTCAACATCTGCATTATGAGAGCTTGCCCAATCCAAATATATAATAGTGATCTTGGCCTGCAGGGGGAAAAAATGACAGTCCCATACAAAATTATTTATTGATCACTCTTTCACGGTAACATTTATATTTCATGTTTCTAAATATGTTGTTACTCATTAGTTGACAAAATGATTAGCAAAAAAACATAAACTGTGAAATATCAAAAGTAATGTACAACAGATTTAGCTGTTAGATTCAGCTTCAGTGCATTGCTATGCTGTTCCTCCAGCTCCTTCCTGACTGGCATTGCTATTCTTAATGAGTGACTCACATGGTTAACGATGACTAGTCTCTGTGACTGTGTCATTCTCCACACAGTGTGACCGGTAGCAGGAGCAGCCCAGGGTCTGTGGCAGCTGACCCCTGAACAGAACCACTGTGTAAGGTCACAGAGGGCCCATTCTCTAGCCAGGACACAGACAATGCGGAGCCATTATGAATTAGCAGAGAGTAACGTCTTATGTTATAACGACATTCTTCTGTAAAGTTGAATTAGACAATGAAAGAGAGTATGAGAGATCCGGTTCTGTGTGTGAGAGTTTAAACATGGATGTTTTAACATAGAGGGGTTCTAGCGTTGTGGGAGTGAGTTTGACATTTATATTTTTATGCAGCCACTCCATTGCCTCTCTCTCCACTGCAGCCACCCCATTGCATCTCTCTCCACTGCAGCCACCCCATTGCCTATCTCTCCACTGCAGCCACCCTATTGCCTCTCTCTCCACTGCAGCCACCCCATTGCCTCTCTCTCCACTGCAGCCACCCCATTGCCTCTCGCTCCACTGCAGCCACCCCATTGCCTCTCTCTCCACTGCAGCCACCCCATTGCCTCTCTCTCCACTGCTGCCACCCCATTGCCTCTCTCTCCACTGCAGCCACCCCATTGCCTCTCTCTCCACTGCAGCCACCCCATTGCCTCTCTCTCCACTGCAGCCACCCCTTTGCCTCTCTCTTCACTGCTGCCACCCCATTGCCTCTCTCTCCACTGCAGCCACCCCATTGCCTCTCTCTCCACTGCAGCCACCCCATTGCTTCTCTCGCCACTGCAGCCTCCCCATTGCCTCTCTCTTCACTGCAGCCACCCCATTGCCTCTCTCCACTGCAGCCACCCCATTGCCTCTCTCTCCACTGCTGCCTCCCCATTGCATCTCTCTCCACTGCAGCCACCCCATTGCCTCTCTCTCCACTGCACCCACCCCATTGCCTCTCTCTCCACTGCAGCCACCCCATTGCCTCTCTCTCCACTGCAGCCACCCCATTGCCTCTCTCTTCACTGTAGCCTCCCCATTGCATCTCTCCACTGCAGCCACCCTATTGCCTCTCTCTCCACTGCAGCCACCCCATTGCCTCTCTCTCCACTGCAGCCACCCCATTGCCTCTCGCTCCACTGCAGCCACCCCATTGCCTCTCTCTCCACTGCAGCCACCCCATTGCCTCTCTCTCCACTGCTGCCACCCCATTGCCTCTCTCTCCACTGCAGCCACCCCATTGCCTCTCTCTCCACTGCAGCCACCCCATTGCCTCTCTCTCCACTGCAGCCACCCCTTTGCCTCTCTCTTCACTGCTGCCACCCCATTGCCTCTCTCTCCACTGCAGCCACCCCATTGCCTCTCTCTCCACTGCAGCCACCCCATTGCTTCTCTCGCCACTGCAGCCTCCCCATTGCCTCTCTCTTCACTGCAGCCACCCCATTGCCTCTCTCCACTGCAGCCACCCCATTGCCTCTCTCTCCACTGCTGCCTCCCCATTGCATCTCTCTCCACTGCAGCCACCCCATTGCCTCTCTCTCCACTGCACCCACCCCATTGCCTCTCTCTCCACTGCAGCCACCCCATTGCCTCTCTCTCCACTGCAGCCACCCCATTGCCTCTCTCTTCACTGTAGCCTCCCCATTGCCTCTCTCCACTGCAGCCACCCCATTGCCTCTCTCCACTGCAGCCACCCCATTGCCTCTCTCTCCACTGCAGCCACCCCATTGCATCTCTCTCCACTGCAGCCACCCCATTGCCTCTCTCTCCACTGCAGCCACCCCATTGCCTCTCTCCACTGCAGCCACCCCATTGCCTCTCTCTCCACTGCAGCCACCCCATTGCATCTCTCTCCTCTACAGCCACCCCATTGCCTCTCTCTCCACTGCAGCCTCCCCATTGCCTATCTCTCCACTGCAGCCACCCCATTGCCTCTCTCTCCACTGCAGCCACCCCATTGCCTCTCTCTCCACTGCAGCCACCCCATTGCCTCTCTCTCCACTGCAGCCACCCCATTGCCTCTCTCTCCACTGCAGCCTCCCCATTGCCTATCTCTCCACTGCAGCCACCCCATTGCCTCTCTCTCCACTGCAGCCACCCCATTGCCTCTCTCTCCACTGCAGCCACCCCATTGCCTCTCTCTCCACTGCAGCCACCCCATTGCCTCTCTCTCCACTGCTGCCTCCCCATTGCCTCTCTCTCCACTGCAGCCACCCCATTGCCTCTCTCTCCACTGCAGCACCCCATTGCCTCTCTCTCCACTGCAGCCACCCCATTGCCTCTCTCTCCACTGCAGCCACCCCATTGCCTCTCTCTCCACTGCAGCCACCCCATTGCCTCTCTCTCCACTGCAGCCTCCCCATTGCCTATCTCTCCACTGCAGCCACCCCATTGCCTCTCTCCCCACTGCAGCCACCCCATTGCCTCTCTCTCCACTGCAGCCACCCCATTGCCTCTCTCTCCACTGCAGCCACCCCATTGCCTCTCTCTCCACTGCAGCCTCCCCATTGCCTCTATCTCCACTGCAGCCACCCCATTGCCTCTCTCTTCACTGTAGCCTCCCCATTGCCTCTCTCCACTGCAGCCACCCCATTGCCTCTCTCCACTGCAGCCACCCCATTGCCTCTCTCTCCACTGCAGCCACCCCATTGCCTCTCTCTCCACTGCAGCCACCCCATTGCCTCTCTCTCCACTGCAGCCACCCCATTGCCTCTCTCTCCACTGCAGCCACCCCATTGCCTCTCTCTCCACTGCAGCACCCCATTGCCTCTCTCTCCACTGCAGCCACCCCATTGCATCTCTCTCCTCTGCAGCCACCCCATTGCCTCTCTCTCCACTGCAGCCTCCCCATTGCCTATCTCTCCACTGCAGCCACCCCATTGCCTCTCTCTCCACTGCAGCCACCCCATTGCCTCTCTCTCCACTGCAGCCACCCCATTGCCTCTCTCTCCACTGCAGCCACCCCATTGCCTCTCTCTCCACTGCAGCCTCCCCATTGCCTCTCTCTCCACTGCAGCCACCCCATTGCCTCTCTCTCCACTGTAGACACCCATTGCCTCTCTCTCCACTGTAGACACCCATTGCGTCTCTCTACACTGCAGCCACCCCATTGCCTCTCTCTCCACTGCACATAAAGTAACTGAAGTAGTACAACAATGCATTCCTGTAAAAATAAAAACACACTTCTACCATTCATTTCTCTGCGAGTGGCATACTGCAATGATTCACAGGTTCTGGCAACCTTTTTGACTAACTCCAAAGCAAATCTTAGGGGGGTGCATGGGGGGAGGGTTAGGAGAATGGTCTGTATTCAAACGCCTCTTGAACTTCAGCCAGATGGTTCAACTTCTGCCAGTTGCTCTCATAATACAAACAGCCAACATATGCTGGCACTGAGATTTTTCAACTGAGTGCCTGCCTCTGCCTGGATACAGACAGACAGACAGTGTAGTTATGATTTTTTCCCCCTGTTGTATTTTACTCCTGTTCCACGGTTCAGACAGATGCCGCCAGTCTTAAACTGTCTCATACCCTCTGACTTTTCACTGTTCAGTTTGGAACTGATGTGTCATAGATTACCAGTTATTCTAGTATGGTTTCACTTGGATGGGTCATATTTGAGAGGATCCATTATTCTACATGGTTTCACTTGGATGGGTCATGTTTGTGAGGACCCATTATTCTACATGGTTTCACTTGGATGTGCCATGTTTGAGAGGACCCACTATTCTACATGGTTTCACTTGGATGGGTCATGTTTGAGAGGACCCACTATTCTACATGGTTTCACTTGGATGGGTCATGTTTGAGAGGAGCCATTACTCTACATGGTTTCACTTGGATGTGTTATGTTTGAGAGGACCCATTATTCTACATGGTTTCACTTGGATGTGTCATGTTTGAGAGGAGCCATTACTCTACATGGTTTCACTTGGATGTGTTATGTTTGAGAGGACCCATTATTCTACATGGTTTCACTTGGATGTGTCATGTTTGAGAGGAGCCATTACTCTACATGGTTTCACTTGGATGTGTTATGTTTGAGAGGACCCATTATTCTACATGGTTTCACTTGGATGTGTCATGTTTGAGAGGACCTATTATTCTACATGGTTTCACTTGGATGTGTTATGTTTGAGAGGACCCATTATTCTACATGGTTTCACTTGGATGGGTCATGTTTGAGAGGACCTATTATTCTACATGGTTTCACTTGGATGTGTCATGTTTGAGAGGAGCCATTACTCTACATGGTTTCACTTGGATGTGTTATGTTTGAGAGGACCCATTATTCTACATGGTTTCACTTGGATGTGTCATGTTTGAGAGGACCTATTATTCTACATGGTTTCACTTGGATGTGTTATGTTTGAGAGGACCCATTATTCTACATGGTTTCACTTGGATGTGTCATGTTTGAGAGGAGCCATTACTCTACATGGTTTCACTTGGATGGGTCATGTTTGAGAGGATCCATTATTCTACATGGTTTCACTTGGATGTGTCATGTTTGAGAGGATCCATTATTCTACATGGTTTCACTTGGATGGGTCATGTTTGAGAGGACCCATTATTCTACATGGTTTCACTTGGATGGGTCATGTTTGAGAGGATCCACTATTCTACATGGTTTCACTTGGATGTGTCATGTTTGAGAGGACCTATTATTCTACATGGTTTCACTTGGATGTGTCATGTTTGAGAGGACCTATTATTCTACATGGTTTCACTTGGATGTGTTATGTTTGAGAGGACCCATTATTCTACATGGTTTCACTTGGATGTGTCATGTTTGAGAGGACCCATTATTCTACATGGTTTCACTTGAATGTGTCATGTTTGAGAGGACCTATTATTCTACATGGTTTCACTTGGATGTGTCATGTTTGAGAGGAGCCATTACTCTACATGGTTTCACTTGGATGTGTCATGTTTGAGAGGATCCATTATTCTACATGGTTTCACTTGGATGTGTCATGTTTGAGAGGATCCATTATTCTACATGGTTTCACTTGGATGGGTCATGTTTGAGAGGACCCATTATTCTACATGGTTTCACTTGGATGTGTCATGTTTGAGAGGACCTATTATTCTACATGGTTTCACTTGGATGTGTCATGTTTGAGAGGATCCATTATTCTACATGGTTTCACTTGGATGTGTCATGTTTGAGAGGACCTATTATTCTACATGGTTTCACTTGGATGTGTCATGTTTGAGAGGATCCATTATTCTACATGGTTTCACTTGGATGTGTCATGTTTGAGAGGACCTATTATTCTACATGGTTTCACTTGGATGTGTCATGTTTGAGAGGACTTATTATTCTACATGGTTTCACTTGGATGTGTCATGTTTGAGAGGACCTATTATTCTAGCATGGTTTCACTTGGATGGGTCATGTTTGAGAGGATCCATTATTCTAGCATGGTTTCACTTGGATGTGTCATGTTTGAGAGGACCTATTATTCTACATGGTTTCACTTGGATGGGTCATGTTTGAGAGGATCCATTATTCTAGCATGGTTTCACTTGGATGGGTCATGTTTGAGAGGACCCATTATTCTACATGGTTTCACTTGGATGGGTCATGTTTGAGAGGACCCATTATTCTACATGGTTTCACTTGGATGTGTCATGTTTGAGAGGACCTATTATTCTACATGGTTTCACTTGGATGGGTCATGTTTGAGAGGACCCATTACTCTACATGGTTTCACTTGGATGTGTCATGTTTGAGAGGACCTATTATTCTAGCATGGTTTCACTTGGCTGCAAACACAAATAAGTGTTATTTGCCTTCTCTTGACAGTGTATAAATAACATAACCCTGGGGACTGGCATGCAAAACAATGTGCATCCCAAATGGTGGAGCTGGGCCCTAGTATGGGCCCTAGTATGGGCCCTGGTCAGAAGTAGTGCAGTACAAAGGGAATAGGGGGCTATTTTAGATGCACAGACGCAGACAGGCAAAGGTTGCTGCTACAGCTGCTGCCACATGGTACATACAGCTGGTTCTGTTTCATGCAGAATAATGACATCAGCTTGTCCTGCATCACAATTCGCATTTAAACAACGTTGGCACTGTATGTGCAGAAAATATAATAACATTATAGTGAAGTTATGCCTTGGAAATATATACAGTGTTGGATAGACTCTCAGGATTTGCCAGACTGAAATTTACTAAGCAAGCAGGCTTCTGAAACCTGTCTAGTGAAACCTGTTATGGATTATATAAAATATCTTATAAAACTAGATTCATATTTAGCTCATTACCCCACTGGTTCTTTTCAAAGTTGTTTTTAAAAAGCTTGAGAAATATAGGCAAACATTTATGTACGGAACATTGGAATTGAAAATGATTTGAATATTAAATATTTGTTAGCTAAATATTCACACAAGAAAGAATGGTTGATACCAAGTGGCAACTCAATACTTCAATCTAACATACTTTATATGAATGAACTGCTGTGTCACAATTGCCAGGTTGCACAGGAGGTTGGTGGCACCTTAACTGGGGAGGACGGGCTCCTAGTAATGGCTGGAACAGAATCAATGGAATGGTATCGAACTCTTCAAACACATAGTTTCCGTGTTTTCGGTATTCACTCCAATCCAGCCATTTTTATGAGCCGTCGTCCACTCAGCAGCCTCCTGTGTGTTTGGGTCCTTGATTTGTCCTGCTGTATACCTGTAGTGTAAGGGCCAGGGGATGGTAATGGTTGACATACAGACAGGTTTCTGGTGGACTGTTTACAATAGTAGTGGGCTGCTGCAACCAAACAAAAGGGGCAAAGAGGCATGCCCATGTTGATCGGGATGTCAATGGAAAAAATGTAAAAAGCCAGAGCCCAAATAACACTACGTTCCCCACACAAACCTAGAGAGAATCAGCTCTCCAATGCATAGCATGAAAGTAAAATAATCAATAGAAAGAATGTAATAGAGTATTAAGCTGTGTAAGGACAGCCTTTGGTACTTTGTTACATGGTTCGACTGATGTCCAAATCAATGAATATGAACAAAATATGACGTGATTAGCTTAAGGAAAAAAGACAATATATGCTTTGTGAGGCCCTCAAACAAACACACACACACATACACACATGCATACACACACAGACCAAAAAGATCATCAAGGACAACAGCCACCCGAGCTACTGCCTGTTCACCCCGCTATCATCCAGAAGGCGAGGTCAGTACAGGTGCATCAAAGCTGGGACCTAGAGACTGGAAAGAAAACTTTATCTCAAGGCCATCAGACTGTTAAACAGCCACCAATAACATTGAGTGGCTGCTGCCAAAATACTGACTCAAATCTCTAGCCACTTCAATAATTAAAAATTGGATGTCATAAATATATCACTAGTCACTTTAAACAATGCCACTTTACATAATGTTTACATACTCTACATTACTCATCTCATATGTATATACTGTACTCTATACCATCTACTGCATCTGGCCTATGCTGCACTGCCGTCGCTCATCCATATATTTATATGTACATATTCTTATTAATTCCTTTACAATTGTGTGTATAAGGTAGTTGTTGTGAAATTATTAGATTACTTGTTAGATATTACTGCACGGTCGGAACTAGAAGAACAAGCATTTCGCCACACTCGCATTAACATCTGCTAACCATGTGTATGTGACCGATACAATTTGATTTGATTTGACACACACAGCCTTTTCTCGTTCACATGTATTCTGCCTAAGCATTTCTGATATCCACAAGATGGTGGTGTTGAGTTGTATAATTTCTGAATGGAAAAGTTATAAAGCAGTAGTGGTGAGTGCTGCCATGCCATCAGATCTGGGCTTCTTCTTACAGCATAGAGGTGAGTGCTGCCAGCCCATCAGATCTGGGCTTCTTCTTACAGCATAGAGGTGAGTGCTGCCAGCCCATCAGATCTGAGCTTCTTCTTACAGCATAGAGGTGAGTGCTGCCAGGCCATCAGATCTGGGCTTCTTCTTACAGCATAGAGGTGAGTGCTGCCAGGCCATCAGATCTGAGCTTCTTCTTACAGCATAGTGGTGAGTGCTGCCAGGCCATCAGATCTGAGCTTCTTCTTACAGCATAGTGGTGAGTGCTGCCAGGCCATCAGGTCTGGGCTTCTTCTTACAGCATTGTGGTGAGTGCTGTCAGGCCATCAGGTCGGGGCTTCTTCTTACAGCATAGTGGTGAGTGCTGCCAGGCCATGAGGTCTGGGCTTCTTCTTACAGCATAGTTGTGAGTGCTGCCAGGCCATCAGGTCTGGGCTTCTTCTTACAGCATAGTGGTGAGTGCTGCCAGGCCATTAGATTTGAGCTTCTTCTTACAGCATAGTGGTGAGTGCTGCCAGGCCATCAGATCTGGGCTTCTTCTTACAGCATAGTGGTGAGTGCTGCCAGGCCATCAGGTCTGGGCTTCTTCTTACAGCATAGTGGTGAGTGCTGCCAGGCCATCAGGTCTGAGCTTCTTACAGCATTTCATATTCATCTCTGCTACTGTATATCTGCATGCTGAGAAGTAGATTGGGTGTCTGAAGAAACCTTACTACTCCTTAATATTTCAACAAATTCATCATAAACATACAGCTGGCAATGTTGCTGATTATTGAGTGAACTATTGAGTGGTGTAAATAGGATGTGCTGGTGAAGCAGCCATAGCATTCCCCTTTCAGAGAGGATACTGTAGGTAATAGAGGTCCACCATAGCAAACATCCACTATTTCAGTTTTTGCAACTTCGAAAGATTATAGCTGCAGTTGCCATAGTAGCTGACATTTATAACCATTGAACGCTTGACATATTTAACTCCACCACATAGATCATATATGTAAAATGACAGCATTACATTACAATGAAAACCAAATACAGTGCCTATAGAATAAATACAGTGCCTATAGAATAAATACAGTGCCCATAGAATAAATACAGTGCCCATAGAATAAATACAGTGCCCATAGAATAAATACAGTGCATATAGAATAAATACAGTGCCCATAGAATAAATACAGTGCCTATATAATAAATACAGTGCCTATATAATAAATACAGTGCCCATAGAATAAATACAGTGCATATAGAATAAATACAGTGCCTATAGAATAAATACAGTGCATATAGAATAAATACAGTGCCTATATAATAAATACAGTGCCTATATAATAAATACAGTGCCTATATAATAAATACAGTGCATATAGAATAAATACAGTGCCTATAGAATAAATACAGTGCCCATAGAATAAATACAGTGCCCATAGAATAAATACAGTGCATATAGAATAAATACAGTGCCTATATAATAAATACAGTGCCTATATAATAAATACAGTGCCTATATAATAAATACAGTGCCTATATAATAAATACAGTGCATATAGAATAAATACAGTGCCTATAGAATAAATACAGTGCCCATAGAATAAATACAGTGCCCATAGAATAAATACAGTGCATATAGAATAAATACAGTGCCTATATAATAAATACAGTGCCTATATAATAAATACAGTGCCTATATAATAAATACAGTGCATATAGAATAAATACAGTGCCTATAGAATAAATACAGTGCCTATTGAATAAATATAGTGCATATAGAATAAATCAAGCAGTAAACAACCGGTTTATTTCAACATGATTTAATATACAGCCATTCGCAAGGGTCCAACAAAATTTCATTTCATCATATAAGTAGAGAATGCACATTGATGCTCTATCAAAATCCATCAGCTTGCAAACAGACAAAAAGGCATTAAATAAACTTATACGATGTATAACTGGTGTTGAAGAAGACATCAGTGGGCAGTTCAGCAACGGTTCAAACTGATCGCTGCAATCTCTTTGACCTCCTGCCGTTAGTGTTTTAGTTTGCTCTTGAAGGTCACCAAGTCATCTTTGTTACAATCTTGGCATTTCGGCTGATTATTCCTCTATAACTCAATGAGATAGATTTGAGGCTGATCATTCCTCTATAACTCAATGAGACACATTAGAAGCTGATTATTCCTCCATAACTCAATGAGACAGATAGAGGCTGCTATATTACAAATCCTTGCAGACAAATAGGATTCATTTTCTAAGATGGAAATATCAGAGCAACTGAAAAGAGGATGATTCTATAAGACTATTCTCTTCTCATTTAGCAAATGAAATCAATCAAATAAAATAGATACAAATGCAAATATCTCTCAGGTGATTCCAGTTCCCTTTCATTTCTACAATACATTCAGTCAAAACTACCATCGTTTCCGAAAGCACCACCGAGTCCATCTGTACCATTTGGAGAGCGGCTCATCCTCAAAAAGACCACTCAATGGCCATCTGAAAACAATATGGCCAACAGAGGAAGGAAGGCAGGTGAAGCAGGGGAGGAATTCAGCAGAGAAAAAGGCTTCTTGTTTTGTACAACTAAAATAAGCAAAGTAACAGGCAGAACTCAAGAGACAGCAACTAGTCACAGACTACAACTCAAACAAATACTGCATTAAACAATTCAAATATTCATTATTAATTGGCCTCAAACAATGACAATAGCTTGTGTAAATTCAAACATTATTGATTTGCTTAAATATACTGTAACATTTTTAAAGCTCACAGAGAATGTTTTCAGTCCATCTTTACAGAATTGTGCTGCAATGAGAAACGTTCCCTTTTCCCATGAAAAAAATCACAGGTCAGAATCTTTCAATTTGGATTCACTCACATACTCACACCATTAAAATCTTAAAGGAATCATCAAGACTGTCTATAGAAGATATGAAAACTGTACATAATAACAATACCTTGAACATTAAAAACAAGTTTTTTTCATTTATTACTCATCTCAAAAAAGGAGACATTTTTCAAGTAAGAAAATGATGACTGGAGCAACTCCTTTTGTCCTTGATTTCTTTAAAGACTGAACGAAAAAAGACAAATCCAGAAAACATTTAACCGCTAATGAAAATAGTCTGCGAGAAATGATTGTGTGCAGAATGGTTTTTGATCAGTGTTTTGTCTAAATGAATCTTCATGCAGATAAAAGACAAAGACATAAGAGATGTGGCATCAAGCTGGATATCAGTCTACCAGATATCACTTGTGTGTTCCCCCCCAGATAGAGGGACGAAAGTGCTGTTCAAGTGGATCTCCTGCTTGCTCTTTCCCATCGTGTTGTTCTGAGTCACCTGTCCGTTGAGCAGCGTCATGGGGATATTGCAGTATATGTGACGGTTACTCAAGGTGGCTATCTGCACGGGGGAGGCAGGCATCTTATACTCGTAGCTACGGGTGCAGTAGTGTCTCATCTGAGGGTGGCTGGTCTGGTTAAAGTCTGGAATCTCAGCGTGGTGGGCGGGCACCATCGAGGCAGATGTGGTCGTCATGGCGATGGTGGAGACCGTCTGCAGGTCGCCGAACAGACCCTGCTCCCTGGAGTCTAGCACCTGCCGGCGAGACAGCATCTCTTTCCTCTTCACCGGCATCTCGTATATCACCTGCTTCCAGAACATAGACTTGAGCTCATTGCTCTTGGGGCCCCTCCACTTGATGATGGAGAGGACTTTGATGGTGTGCTTCAGGGCCTCCACTTCCTGGTAGTTGATGACGCTCTTGAGGTTGGCACACTCGATCATAATCACCTTGATCTCCCCGGTCACCAGCATGCTGTGGAGCCGAGTCTCCAGCTGGAAGATGCTCCAGCCACGCTTGGCCACAAACTCAGGAGTCAACACGATGATGAGCCGTCTGCTCTGCTCCACGCTCCGCGCCAGGTCCTCAATGTAGACTGGAGGAAAGAAAGAGATACAGAGATAGAGCGAGAGAGGGGGGAGAGAAAGATTCAGAGAGAGAGAGGGGAGAGAGAGAGAGAGCATGAGAAAGAGAGAAAGAGAGAGAGAGAGAGAGAGAGAGGGAGAGAGAGGGAAAGGGGGAAGAGATAGAGAGAAAGGGGGAAGAGATAGAGAGAGGGAAAGGGGGAAGAGATAGAGAGAGCGCAAGAGACAGACAGATGGACGAGAGAAAGAAAAAGGGGAAAAGAGAAAAGAGAGAGAGAGAGCATGTCAAAGAATAGTGTGTAACAAACCATTCATATTTGACCATTTAGAATTGAGATAAGAGCAGCATCAAGCTGCAGGTCTAAAGTAACACCCAGAGACATGACAAAACCCAGCAGTCACCAACACTCTGATCTGTCACATTACATACCTTATCACAACTCCCACTCAACCGCCAAACTGACAGTATCACGACAACACAAAACACATACATCACTTTATTCAATATATAGCCTTCTCATTATACTGACTGATTAATCCTAAACCTCTGGGCGAGCACTTTTCCATAGTGATCTCATTAGCCTGTTGAAAACCACAAGCAGAGAGAGAGACAGTGGTAAATAAAGTCAGTTTATGAGTCAAAAAACACAGTGAGAGATAGAGAGACAGAGAGAGAGAGACACAGAGAGAGAGAGAGAGGGAGAGAGAGACAGAGACAGAGAGAGAGAGAGAGAGAGAGAGAGAGAGAGAGAGGCAGAGAGAGACAGAGACAGAGAGACAGAGAGAGAGAGAGACAGAGAGAGAGAGTGGGAGAGAGAGACAGAGACAGAGACAGAGAGAGAGAGACAGAGAGAGAGAGAGAGAGACAGTGGTAAATAAAGGCTGTTTATGAGTCATAAAACACAGTGAGAGATAGAGAGACAGAGAGAGAGAGACAGAGAGAAAGAGACAGAGAGACCGAGAGAGACAGAGAGAGAGACAGAGAGAGAGAGAGAGAGAGAGAGAGAGAGAGACAGAGACAGAGAGACAGAGGGGGAGACAGAGAGAGAGACAGACAGAGAGAGAGAAAGAGAAAGAAGAGCGGGAGAGAGGAACTCCTCTGCAAAAAAGATAGAATTATAGTTGGATATTATAGAATTATAGTTGCACAAGGACTTATGCATGATACTAACCTCAACATCAAAATTCCATACCTAAAACTTTGATTTTGGACAAAATTACCTGAATGGACTATTGCTACCAAGGACTATCAAGAAAAAACTTCTAACAAACCAAAACCTGCAGAAGAAACATAGCGGAACCTGGAAATACCATCCAACACAAAACTGAGTGAGTAATATTCAGTCTGAAGCTACTTCTGAAGACAAAAATTAAAAGACAATAATCTCTAGGTAATTTTATTATATAAAGCTAAGTAAATAAGTATACTAAGCTACCAAGCTGCTTGGACAGAACAGACCTGGCAGCACCTTCAATTAGCACTGAAGTGTGAAGTCAGATGTGTGAAAACTCTTGAGCCCAACAATGGCAGGAGAGTTTCACAACCCCTCCCCCCAAATGCAGAGGCCTTAGAAGCACCAATAACAATACAGAGACACGATTTGCTGACTTCTATAAAGAGGGGAATATAAAACGTAAGAAACTTAATTTTCCACACAGACCATCCCCTGGCATGGCACAGCGCTATAAGAGCACACTACCCCTATGTCCAGAGAGAGGGTATTGGCCCAGGGTGGAAACTCAGAATACTAGACATTGAGGAAATCGAAACAACCTCTGTCAACATGTACAAGTATGGGACAGTGATGGTGCAGGGAATCCTCATGCAGTTCCAGCAGGGCTTTTATGGGATCAAAGAGAGAGAGCAAAGCAGGTAAATCTCTCTCTTTGTGAAAACTCCCCCACCCTGAGTGAGTCTGATCACACCTCTTCAAACTATCCTGCAGACGAGGATAGTCAAGCTCACAAGCCCACAAAACAGACCAGCACAACAACACCCTCCCAACAAAGCCCAGAGGGCAGAATGTGGAGATGGACGGCTGTCTGAGAGAGCTGGCTGCTCTACGAACTGAGGTGAGATAACTTAAAGAGGCACACATGGCACTGAAGGACGAGGTCAGAAAGCTGAGGTGTGACAGAGAGCAGGACACTCCCTCAGACAAGCCAGCAGAACAGCCCACCTCAGACACGGACCCGGAACACAACCTCAACACCACAATGGGACAGACAACACAGGACCCACCAACCCAACAGACCCCACCCACTCCTAACAGCCCTCCTGTCAGGTCCCCCAATAGCCCTCCTGATAACCCCCCCACCGAGGACACACAAAACCCACAGATTGTGCTCCTCATTGACTCAAATGGCAAATACTTTTTCCCAAACACAAACTGGCTTAACTCTGGTGCCCAAACACTAGGCATGCCCTGGAGCTGTCGTCAGAGGACAGACTAGTGTCCCCCAGCCACATCATCATTCACACGGGAACAAATTACCTGAGGACCCAGCAGGAAAGGGTGGCAACAGCACTCAAGGGACTGATTTAAAAAGCTTCTTCCACTTTCCTCAATGCACAAGTGGTTACCTCCACCATGCTACCACGAAAATACTTTCACCCTGCCACCATACAGCAGGTGAATGCAATAATTTTCCCAGACTGTTTCTCAAAACCTAATGTATACCTGGCGCGCAACTTCACCCTGGACTTGAACAGCCTTTACGACCAAGTCCACCCCCCCCCCCCCCCGAAAGACCTGCACCGAGAACCCATGCCAAGAAGACCTACACCCAGACCACAGCTTCACAAGCTATACCCCAACCAGCTGAGACTACCCCAAACAAACCCTGGCTGGACACACCCTATATAGGCTCCCCCAGATCAGGCCTCTTCTGCCCCCCGCCACTGCAGCAAGGACCTCAACATGACAGCTGCACATATGAAAAGGCTGTGAGCAGAGCAACAGGCCCAAGCCCTACTAATGCACCGCCCCAAGCCCCATCCTGCGACCTAAGAGGTATGTATGAGATGCTCAACATGCTCTGCTCACAACTACTGTAATGGTCTGGGCCTAAACCACACAAAAAACAGCACTAGACACTATGGAACACAACACATTTACTATCTCATCCTGGAATATACAAGGTCTGAGGTCATCTGCCTTTGGCCTAAAGAGCAGGAACCAAAACTTCACCAAACACATTGGAAATACGGACATTGAGGCCTCCCTGGTGGCGCAGTGGTTAAGGGCGCTGTACTGCAGCGCCAGCTGTACCATCAGAGACTCTGGGTTTGCGCCCAGGCTCTGTCGTAACCGGCTGCGACCGGGAGGTCCGTGGGGCGACGCACAATTGGCCTAGCGTCGTCCGGGTTAGGGAGGGCTTGGCCCGTAGGGATGTCCTTGTCTCATCGCGCACCAGCAACTCCTGTGGCGGGCTGGACACAGTGCACGCTAACCAAGGTTGCCAGGTACACATTGGTGCGGCTGGCTTCCGGGTTGGATGCGCGCTGTGTTAAGAAGCAGTGCGGCTTGGTTGGGTTGTGTATTGGAGGACGCATGACTTTCAACCTTCGCCTCACCCGAGCCCGTACGGGAGTTGTAGCGATGAGACAAGATAGTAGCTACTAAAACAATTGGACACCACGAAATTGGGGAGAAAAAGGGGTAAAAAAAAAGAGAAGGAAATACGGACATTGTCATCCTACAAGAGGATATAGAGGAGATGGACCCACCGGTTGCCCTCTAGGTTACAGAGAACTGGTAGTCGCATCCACCAAGCTACCAGGTGTGAAACAGGGAAGAGACTCAGGGGATATGCTAATTTGGTATAGAACAGACCTGACCACTCTATTAAATTAGTGAATAAGGAAATTATCTCAACAGAGAAAATGTCATCATGTGTGCCACCTATATTTATTTTTTATTTAACCTTTATTTAACTAGGCAAGTCAGTTAAGAACGAATTTGTATTTACAATGATGGCCTACTATGACCAAACCCTAACCCGGATGACTCTGGGCCAATTGTGAGCGGGGGAAATCAACCATTTCCAGGCCCAGGGACATGTACAAGTCTGTGGCGACCTATACTGGACAAGAACCTGACACTCTCAGCACACAGGGGGACAAACACCTACCTAGAGGGGACAGTATTCCCTTCCAAATATGCAACCTCCCCCCCATAGACACAACTAAGACAAAACAACTCCTGCAGCTGTGTCACATGCTGGGTCTGCACATAGTCAATGGTAGGCTTTGAGGAGACTCCTATAGTAGTACACCAACAGCTCATCCCTTGGCAGAGGTACTGTAGATTACTTTATCACTGACCTCAACCCAGAGTGTCTCAGAGTGTTCACAGTCAGCCCACTAACACCCTTATCAGATCACAGCAAAATCACAGTCTACCTGAACAGAGCAATACTCAATCATAAGGCATCAAAGCCAAAAGAACTGCACAATATTAAGAAATGCTACGGATGGAAGGAAAGTAGCGTAGAAGCCTACCAAAAAAACAAATTCAATCAGTGTATTTGACCTCTCAGCTTCTCTATCAAACTGTTTGATGAAGAATGTAAAAACCTAAGAAAGATATTGAGAAACATATCCAACCAAAAACATAGAGGTACAGAAAATCTGAGTCTATGCCTTCACTATGGTGAAACACTAAAACAATACAGAAATACACTATGGAAAAAGAAGGAACAGCATGTCAGAAATCAGTTCAATATAATCCATAGAATCTAACCACTTCAGAGAAAATTGGAACACACTAAACAAACCACACAAAGAGTTATCTATCCAAAATGGAGATGTGGATAAACCACCTCTCCAATCTTTTTGGCTCTATAACAAAGAACAAAAAAATATACAATTACAAATCTTAGAATCAGCTATTAAAGACTACCAGAACCCACTAGATTCTCCTATTAGATTGAATGAACTTCAGGACAAAATACAAACCCTCCAACCCAAAAAGGCCTGTGGTGTTGATTGTATCCTACATGAAATTATAAAATATACAGACCACAAATAACAATTGCCTATACTTAAACTCTTTAACATCATCCTCAGCTCTGGCATCTTCCCCAAATTCTTGGAACCAAGGACTGATAACATCAATCCGCAAAAGTGGAGACAAATTTGACCCCAATAACTACCGTGGGATATGCGTCAACAGCAACCTTGGGAAAATCCTCTGCATTATCATTAACAGCAGACTTGTACATTTCCTCAGTGAAAACAATGTACTGAGCAAATGTCAATCGGCTTTTTACCAAATTACCGTACGACAGACCACATATTCACCCTGCACACCCTAATTGACAAACAAACAAACCAAAACAAGGCAAAGTCTCTTATGCTTTGTTGACTTCAAAAAAGCTTTTGACTCAATTTGGCATCAGGGTCTGCTATACAAATTGATGGAAATTGGTGTTGGGGGAAAAACATATGACATTATAAAACCCATTTACATGGGGCCGTGGGGTGTGCAGATTAAGCCCCACCCTCTTCAACATGTAAATCAACGAATTGGTGAGGGCACTAAAACAGTCTGCAGCCCCCGGCCTCACCCTACTAGAATCTGAAGTCAAATATCTACTGTTTGCTGATGATCTGGTGCTTCAGTCACCAACCAAGGATGGCCTACAGCAGCATCTAGATCTTCTGCAAAGATTCTGTCAGACCAAAAATGGTCCAGTTGCCAGGATCAAAAATACAAATTCCATCAAGACAGTTTCCCTAAGCACAGAAAAAACGATACATACCACGGCCTAAACATCAGCGCCACAAGTAACTTCCACAAAGCTGTGAACAATCTGAGAGACAAGGCAAGAAGGGCCTTCTATGCCATCAAAAAGAACATAAGATTTGACCTATCAATTAGCCAGCAGCATACCACTCTGCATCCCACTGCTGGCTTGCTTCAGAAGCCAAGCAGGATTGGTCCTGGTCAATCCCTGGATGGGAGACCAGATTCTGCTGGTAGTGGTGTGGAGGGCCAGTAGGAGGCACCCTTTCCTCTGGTCTAAAAAAATATCCCAATGACCCAGGGTAGTGATTGGAGACTTGTGTAGGTTGCTGTCTTTCAGATGGGCTGTTAAATGGGTGTTCTGACTCACTGTGGTCACTAAAGATCCCATGGCACTTATTGTAAGAGTAGGGGTGTTAACCCTGGTGTCCTGGCTAAATTCCCAATCTGACCATCATGGCCACCTAATCATCCCAAATGTACAATTGGCTAATTCCTACCCCCACCCCTGTAACTATTCCCCAGGTTGTTGCTGAGAATGTGTTCTCAGTCAACTTACCTGTTAAATAATTTTTGAGGGATCTGGCTAAAAATACTTAAATCAGTTCTAGAACCCATTGCCCTTTACGGTTGTGAGGTTTGGGGTCCACTCACCAATCAAGAATTCACAAAATGGGACTAACACTGCATGCAGAATTCTGATAAAATATCCTCTGTGTACAATATAAAACACCAAATAATGTACTAAGAGCAGAATTAGGCTGATACCCGCTAATTGTCAAAATCTAGAAAAGAGACGTTAAATTCTACATCCACTTAAAATGAAGTGATTTCCAAACCGCAGGCAGCCTAGTGGTTAGAGTGTTGGGTCAGTAACTGAAAGGTTGCTAAATTGAATCCCCGAGCTGACAAGGTAAAAATATGTTGTTCTGAATGCTATTTGGCCATAAACTATGTAAAGACTCAGTGAGCATAGCCTTGCTATTGAGAAAGGCAGGCCATGTGCACACTGCCCAGAAAATGATGTGGAAACTGAGCTGCCCTTCCCAACCTCCTGCCAAATGTATGACCACATTAGAGACACTTATTTCTCTCAGATTACATAAACCAACAAAGAACTAGAAAACAAATCCAATTTTGATAAACTCCCACATCTACTTGGTGAACTACCACAGTGTGCCATCACAGCAGCAAGATTTGTGACATGTTGCCACAAGAAAAGGGCAACCAGTGAAGAACAAACACCATTGTAAATACAACCCATACTTATTTATTTTCCCTTTTGTACTTTAACAATTTGCACATCGCTACAACACTGTATATAGACATAATATGACATTTGAAATGTCTTTATTCTTTTGGAACTTGTATGAGTGTAATATGTACTGTTCACATTGATTGAACTTTTTTTCATCCATTTCACTTGCTTTGGCAATGTAAACGTGTTTCCCATGAGAATAAAGCTCCTTGAATTTATTTGAGAGAGAGAGAGAAAGAGGTGTAAAGAGGCAAACGGAATCCGCAGTGTCACATCACTGTCCACAGTGTCCTGCCTTCCTCTGCAGGGGTCCTGTCTTTTACACCTGCATGTGTCACATCACACATCAGCCCTCCTCCACCTCCCACCCCAACACTACACATACTGCTCCACCACCACACCCCCAACCCACACAGCCTTTCAGCTCCCTTCCCTGACACCAAGCACCACCACAGGCACCAGTGTCACCACACAAATCGTGCCCCACCTTCACCTCCTACTGCACATGCTCAGAGTAGACCTTTACTGTATTAATTAGCCTCGTAGTTAAATCAGTTGACTGAAAGTCAATATAAGGCCTAATCACATTAGATAGCATTATAACAGAGATCTCAAGAAGTAAAAACATAAAGTAGACTAAAACAGCATTTCTTGGTGCTGATCTTGAACTTCCTTTACACAGCATAGTGTCCACACTGTGCTTAATACAGTAGGTATTTAAGAATAAACCCCCTGAACATAGAAGGCTATAAAAGAAAACTACCACACTTCCCCTTTGGCAGCACACAATGTAGTCTAAAGAGGGCGTTAAGTCTGATCCATTCTAACGAAATATTACTCAGAACCAATTTGCATTTGAATGATCATTCCTTATGCCCCTGCAGCTTAATCAATGTGGCTTAAAATATGAAAAGATTAAACATATAGGATTGTGTTGTATTACTCACTTATAAATAAATACAAATATTACAAATATTAAGAGACAGCGGCTTCAGCTGAAAAATGTGTTATGTGGGGGACCTCAGCGGAGTGGGGGACCTCAGCGGTGTGGGGGACCTCAGCGGAGTGGGGGACCTCAGCGGAGTGGGGGACCTCAGCGGAGTGGGGGACCTCAGTGGAGTGGGGGATATCAGCGGAGTGGGGGAACTCAGCGGTGAGGGGGACCTCATTGGTGTGGGGGACCTCATTGGTGTGGGGGACCTCAGCGGTGTGGGGAACCTCAGCGGTGTGGGGGACCTCAGCGGAGTGGGGGACCTCAGCGGTGAGGGGGACCTCATTGGTGTGGGGGACCTCAGCGGTGTGGGGGACCTCAGTGGTGTGGGGGACCTCAGCGGTGTGGGGGACCTCAGCGGTGTGGGGGACCTCAGCGGTGTGGGGGACCTCAGCAGTGTGGGGGACCTCAGTGGTGTGGGGAACCTCAGCGGTGTGGGGGACCACAACTGTGTGGAGGACCACAATTGTGTGGGGGACCTCAGCAGTGTGGGGGACCACAACTTTGAGGAGGACCACAACTGTGTGGGGGACCACAACTGTGTGGGGGAAAGCTATCAGCCACCAGGGCTATAGGAGTTTGAGACGGTCTACCATGATATTCCAGGCTTATGACGAAAGATAGCGTGTCACAGCTTTTCAATATGGAGGTATTAGCAGCAGAATGAAAACAGTCCTCTGCCTGAGCACAGTGAGCAGCCTACTCACAAATTAGATCCTTTCTCCTTACTTGGAACTTGAACAATGTAGTGGAGAAATAATGAGGCCAATGATAAGCAGCTAAATCAATTTAAATTAAATGAAATGTTATTGGATGCGCACACATACAGTATTTTGCATATGCAAAATATTTTGCAAAAAAAATCCAGAAAATACATTGTAGGATTTTTAATGAATTTATTTGCAAATGATGGTGGAAAATAAGTATTTGGTCAATAACAAATGTTTTTCTCAATACTTTGTTATATACCCTTTGTTGGGAATGACAGAGGTCAAAAGTCTTCACAAGGTTTTCACACACTGTTGCTGGTATTTTGGCCCATTCCTCCATGCAGATCTCCTCTAGAGCAGTGATGTTTTGGGGCTGTTGCTGGGCAACACGGACTTTCAACTCCCTCCAAAGATTTATTATGGGGTTGAGATCTGGAGACTGGCTAGGCCACTCCAGGACCTTGAAATGCTTCTTACGAAGCCACTCCTTCATTGCCCGGGCGGTGTGTTTGGGATCATTGTCATGCTGAAAGACCCAGCCACGTTTCATCTTCAATGCCCTTGCTGATGGAAGGAGGTTTTCACTCAAAATCTCACGATACATGGCCCCATTCATTATTTCCTTTACACGGATCAGTCGTCCTAGTCCCTTTGCAGAAAAACAGCCCCAAAGCATGATGTTTCCACCCCCATGCTTCACAGAAGGTATGGTGTTCTTTGGATGCAACTCAGCATTCTTTGTCCTCCAAACACAACGAGTTGAGTTTTTACCAAAAGGTTCTATTTTGGTTTCATCTGACCATATGACATTCTCCCAATCTTCTTCTGGATCATCCAAATGCTCTCTAGCAAACTTCAGACATGCCTGGACATGTACTGGCTTAAGCAGGGGGACACGTCTGGCACTGCAGGATTTGAGTCCCTGGCGGCGTAGTGTGTTACTGATGGTAGGCTTTGTTACTTTGGTCCCAGCTCTCTGCAGGTCATTCACTAGGTCCCCCCGTGTGGTTCTGGGATTTTTGCGCACCGGTCTTGTGATCATTTTGACCCCACGGGGTGATATCTTGCGTGGAGCCCCAGATCGAGGGAGATTATCAGTGGTCTTGTATGTCTTCCATTTCCTAATAATTGCTCCCACATTTGATTTCTTCAAACCAAGCTGCTTACCTATTGCTGATGCAGTCTTCCCAGCCTGGTGCAGGTCTACAATTTTGTTTCTGGTGTCCTTTGACAGCTCTTTGGTCTTGGCCATAGTGGAGTTTGGAGTGTGACTGTTTAAGGTTGTGGACAGGTGTCTTTTATACTGATAACAAGTTCAAACAGGTGCCATTAATACAGGTAACGAGTAGAGGACAGAGGAGCCTCTTAAAGAAGTTACAGGTCTGTGAGAGCCAGAAATCTTGCTTGTTTGTAGGTGACCAAATATTTATTTTCCACCATAATTTGCAAATAAATTCATTAAAAATCCTACAATGTGATTTTCTTGATTTTTTTTCTCATTTTGTCTGTCATAGTTGACGTTGTGTACAGTTGAAGTCGTACGTTTACATACACTTAGGTTGTAGTCATTAAAACTAATTTTTCAACCACTCCACAAATGTCTTGTTAACAAACTATAGTTTTGGCAAGTCGGTTAGGACATTTACTTTGTGCATGACGTAAGTAATTTTTCCAACAATTGTTTACAGACAGATTATGTCACTTATAATTCACAGTATCACAATTCCAGTGGGTCAGAGGTTTACATACACTAAGTTGACTGTGCCTTTAAACTGCTTGGAAAAATTCCAGAAAATTATGTCATGACTTTAGAAGCTTCTAATTGGCTAATTGTCATTATTTGAGTCAATTGGAGGTGTACCTGTGGATGTATTTCAAGGCCTACCTTCAAACTCAGTGCCTCTTTGCTTGACATCATATGAAAATCAAAAGAAATCAGCCAAGACCTCAGAAAAAAATTGTAGACCTCCACAAGTCTGGTTCTTCATTGGGAGCAATTTTCAAACGCCTGAAGGTACCACGTTCATCTGTGCAAACAATAGTACGCAAGTATAATCACCATGGGACCATGCAGCCGTCATACCGCTCAGGAAGGAGATGCATTCTGTCTCCTAGAAATTAATGTACTTTGGTGTGAAAAGTGAAAATCAATCCCAGAACAACAGCAAAGAACCTTGTGAAGATGCTCGAGGAAACAGATACAAAAGTATCTATATCCACAGTAAAACAAGTCCTATATTGGCATAACTGCTATCTCCTTGCTTGCTAATTCGGCCTGCTAACTGCTAGCTTGTTTAGCCCCAGTCCGCTAACTGCTACCTTGTTTAGCCCCGGCCTACTAACTGTTAGCTTGTTAGCACAGGCCTGCTAAGCCGTCTGAATCGCCGCATCCCAAACACTCACTGGACCCATACTTACTTTCAATCTCTTTTCGATTTTTTATTTGTTTATACCTTCCGGTAACCTGCCTCACCCAATGTGATACGGAATCACTATTATTTTTAATTTTTAGAACACACTCAAGAACCTCCAGAAGCTAACCAGCTAACTAGCTACAAGCTATTTAGTCATTGTTAGCCACTGCTAGCGGCTTTTACCTTACCTGGATAATACTCACCAGTCCAGCTTCCCTGCCCCATCCACCGCTGCCCCCTGGACACTGATCACTTGGCTACATAGCTGATGCATGCTGGACTATCCATTAATCATGGTACTCCATTCTGCTTGTTTATGTTTTATCTGTCGGCCCCAACTGCACTCAGGCTCTGTGTGTAGTTAATCCGACCCTCCCTGCCTAGTCAACGCCATTTTACCTGCTGTTCTTGTGCTAGCTGATTAGCTGTTGTTGTCTCACCTACTGTTTTAGCTACTGTTTTAGCTAGCTCTCCCAATTCAACACCTGTGATTACTGTATGCCTCGCTGTATGTCTCTCTCAAATGTCAATATGCCTTGTATACTGTTGTTCAGGTTAGTTATCATTGTCTTAGTTTACAATGGAGCCCCTAGTTCCACTCTTCATACCCCTGATACCTCCTTTGTCCCACCTCCCACACATGCGGTGACCTCACCCATTACAACCAGCATGTCCAGAGATACAACCTCTCTCATCATCACCCAGTGCCTGGGCTTACCTCCGCTGTACCCGCACCCCACCATACCACTGTCGGCGCATTATGCCCTGAATATATTCTACCATGCCCAGAAATCTGCTCCTTTTATTCTCTGTCCTCAACGCTCTAGGCGACCAGTTTTGATAGCCTTTAGCCGCACCCTCATTCTACTCCTCCTCTGTTCCGCGGGTGATGTGGAGGTAAACCCAGGCCCTGCATGTCCCCAGGCACCCTCATTTGTTGACTTCTGTGATCGAAAAAGCCTTGGTTTCATGCATGTCAACATCAGAAGCCTCCTCCCTAAGTTTGTTTTACTCACAGCTTTAGCACACTCTGCTAACCCTGATGTCCTCGCCGTGTCTGAATCCTGGCTCAGGAAGGCCACCAAAAATTCTGAGATTTCCATACCCAACTATAACATTTTCCGTCAAGATAGAACTGCCAAAGGGGGAGGAGTTGCAGTTTACTGCAGAGATAGCCTGCAAAGTAATGTCATACTTTCCAGGTCCATACCCAAACAGTTCGAACTACTAATTTTGAAAATTACTCTCTCCAGAAATAAGTCTCTCACTGTTGCCACCAGCTACCGACCCCCCTCAGCTCCCAGCTGTGCCCTGGACACCATTTGTGAATTGATCGCCCCCCATCTAGCTTCAGAGTTTGTTCTGTTAGATGACCTAAACTGGAATATGCTTACCACCTCGGCAGTCCTACAATCTAAGCTAGATGCCCTCAATCTCACACAAATCATCAAGGAACCCACCAGGTACAACCTTAAATCTATAAACAAGGGCACCCTCATAGACGTCATCCTGACCAACTGGCCCTCCAAATACACCTCCGCTGTCTTCAACCAGGATCTCAGCGATCACTGCCTCATTGCCTGTATCCGCTACGGAGCCGCAGTCAAACGACCACCCCTCATCACTGTCAAACGCTCCCTAAAACACTTCTGTGAGCAGGCCTTTCTAATCGACCTGGCCCGGGTATCCTGGAAGGACATTGACCTCATCCCGTCAGTTGAGGATGCCTGGGCATTCTTTAAAAGTAACTTCCTCACCATTTTAGATAAGCATGCTCCGTTCAAAAAATGCAGAACTAAGAACAAATACAGCCCTTGGTTCACTCCAGACCTGACTGCCCTCGACCAGCACAAAAATATCCTGTGGCGGATTGCAATAGCATCGAATAGTCCCTGCGATATGCAACTGTTCAGGGAAGTCAGGAACCAATACACGCAGTCAGTCAGGAAAGCTAAGGCCAGCTTCTTCAGGCAGAAGTTTGCATCCTGTAGCTCCAACTCCAAAAAGTTCTGGGACACTGTGAAGTCCATGGAGAACAAGAGCACCTCCTCCCAGCTGCCCACTGCACTGAGGCTAGGTAACACGATCACCACCGATAAATCCATGATTATCGAAAACTTCAACAAGCATTTCTCAACAGCTGGCCATGCCTTCCGCCTGGCTACTCCAACCTCAGCCAACAGCTCCGCCCCCCCCCCTCCGCAGCTACTCGCCCAAGCCTCTCCAGGTTCTCCTTTACCCAAATCCAGATAGCAGATGTTCTGAAAGAGCTGCAAAACCTGGACCCGTACAAATCAGCTGGGCTTGACAATCTGGACCCTCTATTTCTGAAACTATACGCCGCCATTGTCGCAACCCCTATTACCAGCCTGTTCAACCTCTCTTTCATATCGTCTGAGATCCCCAAGAATTGGAAAGCTGCCGCAGTCATCCCCCTCTTCAAAGGGGGAGACACCCTGGACCCAAACTGTCCATCCTGCCCTGCCTATCTAAGGTCTTTGAAAGCCAAGTCAACAAACAGGTCACTGACCATCTCGAATCCCACCGTACCTTCTCCGCTGTGTAATCTGGTTTCCGAGCCGGTCACGGGTGCACCTCAGCCACGCTCAAGGTACTAAACGATATCATAACCACCATCGATAAAAGACAGTACTGTGCAGCCGTCTTCATCGACCTTGCCAAGGCTTTCGACTCTGTCAATCACCATATTCTTATCGGCAGACTCAGTAGCCTCGGTTTTTCGGATGACTGCCTTGCCTGGTTCACCAATTACTTTGCAGTTCAGTGTGTCAAATCGGAGGGCATGCTGTCCGGACCTCTGGCAGTCTCTATGGGGGTGCCACAGGGTTCAATCCTCGGGCCGACTATTTTCTCTGTATGTATCAATGATGTTGCTCTTGCTGCGGGCGATTCCCTGATCCACCTCTACGCAGACGACACCATTCTATATACTTCCGGCCCGTCCTTGGACACTGTGCTATCTAACCTCCAAACGAGCTTCAATGCCATACAACACTCCTTCCGTGGCCTCCAACTGCTCTTAAACGCTAGTAAAACCAAATGCATGCTTTTCAACCGTTCACTGCCTGCACCCGCACGCCTGACCAGCATCACCACCCTGGATGGTTCCGACCTTGAATATGTGGACATCTATAAGTACCTAGGTGTCTGGCTAGACTGTAAACTCTCCTTCCAGACTCATATCAAAAATCTCCAATCGAAAATCAAATCAAGAATCGGCTTTCTATTCCGCAACAAAGCCTCCTTCACTCACGCCGCCAAACTTACCCTAGTAAAACTGACTATCCTACCGATCCTCGACTTCGGCGATGTCATCTACAAAATTGCTTCCAACACTCTACTCAGCAAACTGGATGCAGTTTATCACAGTGCCATCCGTTTTGTCACTAAAGCACCTTATACCACCCACCACTGCGACTTGTATGCTCTAGTCGGCTGGCCCTCGCTACATATTCGTCGCCAGACCCACTGGCTCCAGGTCATCTACAAGTCCATGCTAGGTAAAGCTTCGCCTTATCTCAGTTCACTGGTCACGATGGCAACACCCATCCGTAGCACGCGCTCCAGCAGGTGTATCTCACTGATCATCCCTAAAGCCAACACCTCATTTGGCCGCCTTTCGTTCCAGTTATTCGGCTGCCTGTGACTGGAACGAATTGCACTGGAACGAATAGGCTGGGGCTAAACAAGCTAGCAGCTAGTAGACCGGGGCAAGCTAGCAGTTAGCAGGCTGGGTTAGCAAGCAAGCAGTTAGCATGGGCTAGCAATTACAGACCGGGCAGGTAAGCTAGCAGTTAGCAGGCCGGTGCAAGCTAGCAGTTAGTAGGCCGGGTTAGCAAGCAGTTAGCAAGGGCTAGCAATTAGCAGACCGGGCAGACAAGCTAGCAGTTAGCCGACCGGGTTAGCAACAAGCAGATAGCAGGGGCTAGAAAGTTAGCCTTTGGGGGACGTCGCGATGGGGGTAAGTCTGTTTTTGCCTCTTCGTGCAGTGACGTCGATAGACCAGTCGTGGAATTAGTAGGGTTCCAAGTAGCTCTAGGTAGCTAGCAGGCCTGGCTGGTTAGCATAATGGGCCTTCAGCGGGTGTCGCGCCTGAGGGGCCTGTTGGGAGTCCTCGGGCAGATTATGTTGGTATTCCAGTCGTAGGGGATCTGCGGGGTTCCCGTACCGGCTGTAGAAGGGGTCCGGATATTGTAGCCCAGGAGTATACTTCAGTGGTAGCCCAGGAGTATACTTCGGTGGTAGCACAGGAGCCCTGGCCGGGCTAGCTTCAAGCTAATTTGTGCTTGCTCTGGGATGGAAACGCTAGCCATGAGTAGTCATCCGGGATTGCGGTTAGCTAGTTGCGAAGATCCAGATGAAAATGTTCAGTTTGCGGTAGGAATACGGGGATAAAAATAACAGGTCCGTTATGCTCTGGTTAGAGTCACGTTGTTCGAACTGACGAGAGCTTTCCGAGCTGAAGGTTAGCTGATGACCGCTGGCAATGGTTTGCTGACTGATAGCTGGTAGTTAGCTGGCTAGCTTCATATGAGGGATTCTAGATCCGAAGTAAATATAAATACTTTAGAAAAAAAAGCAGATCCACGCCACATTGGGTGAGGCGGGTTGCAGAAGAGTATTTAGATATTGAGGTTGAGCAAAATATTTGAAAGGATATGCGAAGAAAAGGATGTAAAACGATATATACAAGGGACACGACAGGACAAAGACGTCTGACTGCTACGGCATCTTGGATTGAAGCTGGAGACTTACATTTCCCTCACTAACTTTAATCATCAGCTATCTGAGCAGCTAACCGATCGCTGCAGCTGTACATTGTCCATCTGTAAATAGCCCACCCAATCTACCTATCTCATCCCCATATTGTTTTTATTTACTTTGCTGATCTTTTGCACACCAGTATCACTACGGACATACAGTACCATCATCTGCTTATCTATCACTCCAGTGTTAATCTGCTAAATTGTAATTACTTTGCTACTATGGCCTATTCATTGCCATACCTCCTCATGCCATTTGCACACACTGTATGTAGACTTTCTTTTTTTTCTATTGTGTTATTGACTGTACGATTGTTTATTCCATGTGTAACTCTGTGTTGTTGTTTCTGTCGCACTGCTTTGCTTTATCTTGGCCAGGTCGCAGTTGTAAATGAGAACTTGTTCTCAACTGGCTTACCTGGTTAAATAAAGGTGAAATAAAATAATACATTCTTAAAATAAAGTGGTGATCCTAACTAACCCAAGACAGCTAATTTTTACTAGGATTAAATGTCAGGAATTGTGAAAAACTGAATTTAAATGTATTTGGTAAAGATGTATGTACACTTCCGACTTCAACTGTAAATATTGGGGGTACATACTGTATTTACAGTGCCTTCATAAAGTATTTACACCCTTGGACTAATTCCACATTTTGTTGTGTTAAAGCCTGAATTTAAAATGGATTGAATTGAGATTTTGTGTCAGTGGCCTACACAAAACACTCATAATGTCAGAGTGGAATTTAGTTTTTAGAATTTATTTTAACAAATGAAATACAAATGAAAAGCTGAAACGTCTTGTGTCAACAAGTATTCAACCCCTTCGTTATAGCAAGCCTAAATATGTTCAGGAGTAAAGATTTGCTTAACACATAAAAGTCACATAATAAGTTGCATGGACTTACTGTGTGCAATAGTGTTTAACATGATTTTTGAATGACTACCTCATCTCTGTACCTCACATATACAATTATCTTTAAGGTTCTTCAGTTAAGCAGTGAATTTTAAATTACAGATGTATCCACAAAGACCGGGGAGGTTTTCCAATGGCTCACAAAGAAGGGTACCTATTGGTAGATGGGTATAAAAGCAGACATTGAATATCCCTTTAAGCATGGTGAAGTTATTCATTACACTTTGGATGGTGTATCAATACACCCAGTCAATACAATGATTGAGGCGTCCTTCCAAGCGCAGTTATCGGGGAACAAAGAAACCGCCCAGGGATTTCACCATGAGGCCAATGGTGACTTTAAAACAGTTCCAGAGTTTAATGGCTGTGATAGGAGAAAACTGAGGATGGATCATTGTTACTCCACAATACTAACCTAAATGACAGTGTGAAAAGAGGGAAGTCTGTACAGAATACAATTATTCCAAAACATGCATCCTGTTTGCAATAAGGCATAAGGCACCAAAAAATGTGGCAAAAAAATGTACTTTATGTCCTGAATAAAAAGCGTTACGTTTATATAAAAATCCAACACAACACATCACTGAGTACCACTTTTCACAGCGTGGTGGTGGCTGTGTAACAGTGTAACTTTAGACCGTCCCCTCGCCCATACCCGGGCGCGAACCAGGGACCCTCTGCACAAATCAACTAAAGTCACCCTCGAAGCATCATTACCCATCACTCCACAAAAGCCACAGCCCTTGCAGAGCAAGGGGAACCACTACTTCAAGGTCTCAGGAGCAAGTGACGTCACCGATTGAAACGCTATTTAGCTCGCACCACCGCTAACTAGCTAGCCGTTTCACATCCGTTACACTCACCCCCCTTTTGACCTCCTCCTTTCCCGCAGAAACCAGTGATCTGGGTCAACAGCATCAATGTAACAGTATAACTTTAGACAGTCCCCTCGCCCATACCCGGGCGCAAACCAGGGACCCTCTGCACACATCAACAACAGTCACCCACGAAGCATCGTTACCCATCGCTCCACAAAAGCCACGGCCCTTGCAGAGCAAGGGGAACCACTACTTCAATGTCTCAGAGCAAGTGATGTCACCGATTGAAATGCTATTTAGCGCGCACCACCGCTAACTAGCTAGCCGTTTCACATCCATTACAGCTGCATCATGTTATGGGTATGCTTGGACTAGGGAGTTTTTTTAGGATTAAAAGAAAAAGAATAGAGCTAAGCACAGGTAAAATCCTAGAGGAAAACCTGGTTCAGTCTGCTTGTCTCCCGAATTCACATTTTAGCAGGGCAATAATCTAAAACACAAGGCCAAATATACACTGGAGTTGCTTGCCAAGACGACATTGAATGTTCCTGAGTGGCGTAGTTACAGATTTGAATCAGCTTGAAAATCTATGGCAAGACTTGAAAATGGTTGTCTAGTAACGATCAACAAGCAACTTGACAGAGCTTGAAGAATTATTGTACATTCCAGGTGTTCAAAGCTCTTAGAGACTTTTAAATGTTTTAATTTAACCTTATTTGTCCAGGTTAGACTCATTGAGATAACATACATTTTTCAAGAGAGACCTGCTCCAACCAAGACAGCAGCAGGGGGGAACAATGTTTGAGACAAATATCAGACATACTGTAACAACTTAGACACAGCATGAAACAAATGTGGGACGTAGATGCACATACATTTCAATTACAGAAACACACAAGCGTCATAGATCAAAAATAAATTATATGTACTACCGCATCAAGTGCTAATGACAATCACATTCCCCGGTAACATGTGAGTCAACCAAAGTTTTAAACTCTAAGTAAACAAGATCCTGGAGTTTCAAGCTGGTCTGGAGAGAATTCCAGGACCACAGAGCTGCAGCTGAAACAATTTTTGCCATGATCTGTTCTGATTTTAGGAACCGTTAAAAGTAAGTAGGAGTGAGACCGTAACTGGAAGTTATTTTCTGACCTTATCAAATATGAACAGAGAGAAAGTGGCAGTTTTTCCAAAATGGCCTTATAGATCACAGTATACCAATGTTTACGCATATATAGAAAGAAAGACTCACAGCTGTTATCACCGCCAAAGGTCATTCTACAAAGTATTTGGAATAAATCAAGGGGTATGAATACTTTCTGAAGGCACTGTATGTACAGTATCAGGGGTGTCCAGACTCCAGACAGGAGGTGAATATAGGATTTTGGGAATATATTAATGTTGTTGCCTTTTTTGACTGCAATACAGAGGCTCTATGCTAATAGAGTTCAAATATGGTCAAAAATATTAATATTGTTACAATGTTTACATACATTATATTAATTGACATACAGATGTTTAATTAGTAATGACATAGGCACACATATTATGTTAACCTTGCCTTGGCGATGTCGGTGGATTTGATTTGATATGCTCTTCCTTTCATCTCTTGCCAGTTCCTAACAAAATTAATGATGGAAGAGCGACAACACATTGCAATTTCACGGTCAATTTGCAGTGCATAAATAATACAATTTGTATGAGCGGGACTGAGCTGGAGAGCTTTTTTATTTTTTTATTACGCATTTTTTTCATTTGCTGATGATTATGTAAATCAATTAATACAATTAAGTACCAGTGAACCTGTTACTCCCTCTCTCTCCCCACCCCCTCTCTCTCTCTCGCTCTCTCCCTATCTCCCCCCCACCCCACTCTCTCTCTCGCCTCAATATTTTCTCTTTCTGAACAAATTAGGTGTTTAAACACATTGTCATTTGGTTATGTTGTCCTGATCTGTAAATGTGTTGGTATTAATGATGGCAGACTGCCTCTCAGTGAACTGAACACTTCTATATAATTCATTACCTATGCAGCAATTTCCCAACTATCAATACACCCTACTGAGCCCCATGGTGTGCCTGTGAGTAAATAGATGTTGAAAGCAGTGCATTTCTGGAAGCATGGCTTGCACCAGCCTAAGCAGTTCGGGATTTATTTTGGATGCACCGCATGTTAAATTATGCAAGGAATGGACATTAGTTTCAAAGTTATTTGGGGGGCAAGGAGGGAGCATATTGTATATATTTTTTGTATAGGGCAAAATGACATCCATGGAGGGATATGTTTGTTGGGCCAATCTGTATGTGTCTGTTGGGGCCTGGTGAGTGTGTGTGTGTGTGTGTGTGTGAGAGAGAAAGAGAGTGTTAGCTCACGTGCGTGCACCTTTGACTGTGTGTAAAGAGGAAAATCAAGGTGAATTGACACATATCAAGCTTATGTAAAACTCTGGTAAAACACAACTGCAGTTGCTGAATTTAATTTCCTCTCTGCCTTTCCCACACATGTAACTATTTGACACCACTCTCAAGTAAGATGCCAACACCAATAAACAATAGAGTAGCTGCCTGGAAGGCTTGTGGAGATCCAGCATTGACAGATATGCAGGCCCACAAAAACACACCACAACACACACCACCTCATATAGATTGGCTTTTCTTTCTCTGAATATGAGGCAATGGCAGAAGGAAGACAGCCAGAAGAGATTCCTCTTGACAGTCAACTGAATTCTGGGCATCAGGGAGAAGCTCTACCATGAGGGACCGTGATGGAGGATGGATGAAGCGGGGGATCACTCACTGCTGTGACTGGTGGGGATGAGGTCCCGGTCGGGGATGAAGAGCTTGTATCCGTAGTGTTTCTCCAGAACATCTGGGAGGATCTCCAGAGCAAACTGCTCCTCTTCACTGGAGCCCCTGTCCATGGAATCCAGCTCAACTCTTGTGTAGGACAGATAGGCATCATGCTCCTTGTTGTCTGTGGGTGAAGAGACCAAAGACAGAGAGACTGTTTTTTGTTATCAAATGACAATTCAAGATGAATGTGAGTATGAAATGAAATAGTTGTTTAACAACAAAAGTATCTCTCTATTGTGACTGTAAGCAAGGGGCTCTATCCTAGAAGGTGACCAACCGTGTCATAAAATCGTGACACTTAAATCCTAAAACAAAGCAGTGTGGATACAGACAACTATGGGATAAGTGGTCAGAATGGGAATTTATTCTGAATTCAGCCTGTGTCACTAAAATAAGGGTCAGAGCATCGGCTGTAGTTCTTGTGAATTTCAAGCACATCATTTTCACTTGGGTGAATCCTTAATACGGTGAGAAAATGGCTTCTGTCACAGTCTCCGGGCCGCTGACATTTTTCCTACTCTGAGACTTACACTGGCTCTCAGGGGAGGGGTATAGGCCCAGAGCGGCCATGTAGGACACGCCCAGCCCAGCCCCAGGTGACAAACACTCACCGTCCTCTGTCTCGTCACTCCCAAAGTGCCTCCGGTAGCAGAGCATGATCTCCACGTTGTAGCACTTGTAGATGGCCGTGAAGACTCCCAGTAGCAGCAGGATGGCTCCCAGTCCACCAGCCAGCTCTAACCTGTACATGTCTGGTACAGGAGATTGATACATACAGAGAGATATATGAAGGACTGAGGAGAAACAGCTAAACAGCCACAACAATAACATTACCCACCACAATTCCTCTGTATCTTTCTACTAAAGAGTGTTTTCTTTGCACTGTCAACAGAAGCTTTCGTTCAGAGTTCTTGGGGCCCTTTAGGGTTTAGTAATTTCCCAGTGCTCTGTGGGGAACTATAATTTACATAAACATGGCATAAAGAGGGAGATATGGGAATGTGTTTTCACTGTATGCTTTCACACACATTATTGAACGTCTGTTTGTGTGTGTGTGTGTGTGTGTGTGTGTGTGTGTGTTTGTGTGTGTGTGTGTGTGTGTGTGTGTGTATGAAAGGGGCTGCAAAACTAGCAATAATCCTTTATGTTGGCCCCGCTGCCATTCAACAAATATGAGCCATCAATCTTAGCTGCAGCCACTCCAGATGATAGCAGCATAATTTCTCATCCTGCATCCGTCATACATTACACTATCTGTCGGCCACTCGTCACTGACACACATCACTGTGTTACTTGGTCGGTTGGTGTGAGAACGCACTCATCTGTGAAATCATCATAAAACCTTTAGGAAGAGAATGATTATGGTTGGCATGCCATTTCCTTGATCATTTTGTTGATCAAAATAGGTAATGTTACCATATGTACTGTATATGAAATCCATTGACCCCACACGGATACTGAGCTAAACCACAATCTGAGCCTATATTCATAAAGTCTCTCAGAGTAAGAGTGCTGATCTAGGATCAGGTCCCCCCGGTCCTTGTAATCTTATTCATTATGATCTAAAAGGCTAAACTTCTCCTAGATCAGCACTCGTAGTCTGAGATTCTTTACGAAGGCCTTGCATTCATCACTCTGAAACCACCATTCAGCTGCAGTTGTACCATTCAAGAGGATTCCATTGCCATTAACTAATGTACTACGAAACAAAGATAAATTATATAAAGAATGATAGTAAAAAGCTTTGGAGCACCTTAAATTAAATTTGGGGTTAAAAGGAAAACTTGGGTCATTCCTCACAAAACCCACTGATATTGGCAACTACTTTGATCCATTTTTCATCGGCAAGATCAGCACATTCTGAACCTACACATCCATGCATAACTGACCAAATTATGAAAGACAAGCATTGTAATTTTTAAATTCCGTTAAGTGAGTGTTGAAGAGTTGAAATAATTATTGTTGTCTATTAACAATGACAAGCCAACGGGGCCTGACAACTTGAATGAAACATTTCTGAGGATGATTAGCGGACGATATTGCCACTCCTATTTGCCATCTCTTCGGCAGGCAGGTAGCCTAGTGGTTAGAGCGTTGGACTAGTAACCAAAAGGTTGCAAGATCAAATCCCTGAGCTGTTAATGAGCTGTTAAAGAGCTGTTAAAGAGCTGTTAATGAGCTGTTAATGTGACGACTGTTGCTCATCAAATGATTAAAGGTTTCTAATTGCGTGATTAAATTAATCAAGCAATTATTAACTCATTAACCTGGGGCACCATGGGAAAATTAGTTTTATTGAGTTTCTATTTCCCAAATTAACTCAAAGAATATCGATTTTACAACAGTCGCTAATTAATCAGTTTCCTCTACAATCTCATTCTGAACATCGCATAATCCGGGAATCTGCACGGACCCGGGTCCCACCAATGAGTTCGTACCACACCAATCTTAGTTGAGTATTTATTTACTAGAAAGCTTAAATGATGATAAAAGATACACATCCCCCAAAATGGGGATTTAAAAGAGAGAGAAAAAGAGAAAGTACACAAGAGAAATATACATTTGGGTGCATTTGTCAGCTATGCTTATTTTAACCCTAGCCATGCCCCGAACTGCCGCTCTTATGGGTCAGAATATAATGATGTAATTACGTGTGGGACGTCTCAGATGGAAAGCTCCGCGTGGGTCGTTTAGGCTTCTTAATGACGCATTTCTCCGGCACAACTCTTTGATCGTCCTCACGATGTCAGTGTCCTTTTGGTCTGATTCCTCGCCCTTGCTCTGGGAGGGGTCTTCTGAGGACAGACAGCTCTGTAGCTCAGAGCTCACAGCGTAGGAATGAAACAGTGCAGATACCACGATTCGATGGAGAGTGGAGGTTAGGTGGTCCGGCTTGAATTCACCCGTTTAGACACAGCTACTCATCGGTAGCACGGGTAGAAAAATATTTCTTTCTCTTCAACCTTGGGTTGAGTTTTGGGTTCGTTGACTTTTTAGACCTTGGCTGCACCTTGGGTCACTTAGTCTGATCTGTTCATTCTTAGCTCTCATGTCTTATACCCTCGGGTCAGAAGTGGGCGTATCTGCCTTTAGGGCAATTCTCTGGACGTACCAAGTTAACCTGTAGTGATGCCCAGCCCGTGAACGGGACCGTTATCATCATCTGACACTAATTAGCATAATGCAACGGACATAAATCTTCCTAGAAAATGTTCCTATTCATGAAAATCACAAGTGAAATATATTGGAACACAGCTTAGCCTTTTGTTAATCACCCTGTCATCTCAGATTTTCAAAATATGCTTTGCAGCCAACGCTAGACAAGCATTTGTGTAAGTTTATCATAGCCTAGCATAGCATTATGCCTTGCTAGCAGCAGGCAAACTTGTCACGGAAATCAGAAAAGCAATCAAATTAAATAGTTTATCTTTGATGAACTTCGGATGATCTTGATGAACTTCACTCACGAGACTCCCAGGTAGACAGCCAAAGTACATTTTTTCCCAAAAGATTATTTTTGTAGACGAAATAGCTCCGTTTGTTCTTCACGTTTGGCTGAGAAATCGCCCGGAAATTGCGGTCACCACAATGCCGAAAAATATTCCAAATTAGCTCCATAATATCGACAGAAACATGGCAAACGTTGTTTAGAATCCATCCTCAAGGTGTTTTTCTAATATCTTTTCAATAATATATCCGTCGGGACAATTCCTTTTTCTCTAGGACCGATTGGAGTAATGGCTACCTCTGCACTTTACGCGAGAATCTCTCTCGGAGCCACCATGTGACCACTTACGCAATGTGCCCCCATACGACTATTCCTCAACAGAAATGAGTAAAACTATGTCACAATGCTGTAGACACCTTGGGGAATACGTAGAAAGCGTAAGCTCGTTGATGGTACATTCATATACATATAGGGAGTCATTGGAACGCAGCGCTTTCAAAACCTGGGGCACTTCCGGATTGGATTTTTCTCAGGCTTTCGCCTGCAACATCAGTTCTGTTATACTCACAGACAATATCTTTACAGTTTTGGAAACGTTAGAGTGTTTTCTATCCAAAGCTGTCAATTATATGCATATTCTAGAATATTTTCCTGACAAAATATCCCGTTTAAAACGGGAATGTTTTTTTTCCAAAAATGAAAATACTGCCCCCTAACACCAAGAGGTTTTAAGAGGCAAGGTTTAGATTTTACTCAAATCTAATTTTAGACAACTAACTTCACATTTCTTCTTTACCAAAACATTCTCTTTGATTTGGACATTTTCCACACAACGTACCATGTACCAAGCATATCCTAGGAAATCAAATCAAATCTTATTTGTCACATACACATGGTTAGCAGATGTTAATGTGAGTGTAGCAAAATGCTTGTGCTTCTAGTTCCGACAATGCAGTAATAACCAACAAGTAATCTAGCTAACAATTCCAAAACTACTACCTTATAGACACAAGTGTAAGGGGATAAAGAATATGTACATAAAGATATATGAATGAGTGATGGTACAGAGCGGCATAGGCAAGATACAGTAGATGGTATTGAGTGCAGTATATACATATGAGATGAGTATGTAAACAAAGTGGCATAGTTAAAGTGGCTAGTAATACATGTATTACATAAAGATGCAGTAGATGATATAGAGTACAGTATATACATATACATATGAGATGAATAATGTAGGGTATGTAAACATTATATTAGGTAGCATTGTTTAAAGTGGCTAGTGATATATTTTACATAAATGGTGGCTCGGGTGGTTGTTGTCCTTGATGATCTTTATGGCCTTCCTGTGACATCGGGTGGTGTAGGTGTCCTGGAGGGCAGGTAGTTTGCCCCCGGTGATGCGTTGTGCAGACCTCACTACCCTCTGGAGAGCCTTACGGTTGTGGGCGGAGCAGTTGCCGTACCAGGAGGTGATACATCTGTAGAAGTTTGTGAGTGCTTTTGGTGACAAGCCGAATTTCTTCAGCCTCCTGAGGTTGAAGAGGCGCTGTGGCGCTTTCTTCACGATGCTGTCTGTGTGGGTGGACCAATTCAGTTTGGCTGTGATGTGTACGTCGAGGAACTTAAAACTTACTACCCTCTCCACTACTGTTCCATCGATGTGGATAGGGGGGTGTTCCCTCTGCTGTTTCCTGAAGTCCACAATCATCTCCTTAGTTTTGTTGACGTTGAGTGTGAGGTTATTTTCCTGACACCACACTCCGAGGGCCCTCACCTCCTCCCTGTAGGCCGTCTCGTCGTTGTTGGTAATCAAGCCTACAGTTACAATGTTTTTGTAATAATTTCATCTAATAACCTAATAACAAAACAAAAATTATATACATTTTCATATTCCATCTATCGTCATGACCACCATTGTGGCTGACGGAAACCATTGTTCCAAAGTCCCTTTATTGCATGTTTAATGTTCTGAGGCTGGTTCTCCATAGTGAGAGGACAAAGGAATGTTGTCTGTGGCCTAAGATTTACCAGGGGCGTGAGGGGTCATAAAACCCCCACATCTCTCATAAAACCCCTAGATCTCTCCTCCTCTGTTGGGGGTGAGAAATAATCCGTAGGGTTGTGGTCTCCTGTAACCTGACCTGATCAGGACAGTCATGACAGCTGACAAGGTAAAAATCTGTTGTTCTGCCCCTGAACAAGGCAGTTAACCCACTGTTCCTAGCCCATCATTGAAAATAAGAATTTGATCTTAACTGACTTGCCGAGTTAAATAAAGGTTAAATAAAATACTGTAAGCCTACAGGAAAGTATGTACCCTCTGGCCCGGTGGGAAGAAAAAGTCATTATGCTACCCAATAATAGCGAAGCACCCTTTACTGGCTCAAACAGCTGACAAATCAGCCTGTTACCAACCCTTAGTAAACTTTTTGATATTTTTCTTTGTTGACCAGACACAATGCTATTTCACAGTAAACAAATGAACAACAGATTTTCAGCACGCTTATAGGGAAGGGCAAACATAGCACATACAAAAATGATTGATGATTGTCTGAGAGAAATTGATAATAAAATATTATGGGAGCTGTCTTGTTAGACTTCCCTGCAGCTTTTGAAATTATTGATAATAATCTGCTGCTGGAAAAACCTGTGTCATGGCTTTACATTCCCTGCTATATTGTGGATTCAGAGTTACCTGTCTTTCAGAATACAGAGCGTGTTCTTTAATGGAAGCCTCTCCAACATAATCCAGATGGAGCATTCCCCAAGGCAGCTGTCTAGGCCCCTTACTTTTTTCAATCTTAAAGCCTGTGTGTCTATGCATGTTGATGATTCAACATTATACACGCCAGCAAGTGAAATCACTGCAACACTTAACAACGAGCTGCAGTCATTTTAGAATGGGTGGCAAGAAATAAGTTAGTCCTAAATATTTAAAAAACAAAAAGCATTGTATGTGGGACAAATCATTCACTAAACCCTATACCTCAACTAAATCTTGTAATGAATAATGTGGAAATTGAGCAAGTTGAGGAGCCTAAACTGCTTGGAGTAACCCACGATTGTAAACTGTCATGGTCAAAACATATTGATGCAAAAGTAGCTAAGATGGGGAGAAATCTGTCCATAATCAAGCACTGCTCTGCATTCTTAACAAATCTATCAATAAGGCAGGCCCTAAAGGCCCTAGTTTTGTCGCATATGGACTACTGTCCAGTCTTGTAGTCAAGTGCCACAAAGAGGGATTTGGGAACATTACATTTGACCCAGAACAGGGCAGCATGGCTGAGACTTAAATGTACACAAAGAGCTCACATGAATAATATGCATATCAATCTCTCCTAGCTCAAGAGAGACTTCATCACAACATGTATTTGTGAAAAGTATTGATATGCCAAATGTACCAAGTCTGTTTGAACTACAAGCACACAGCTCAGACACCCATGCATAACCCACAAGAGGTTTATTCATAGTCCTCAAGTCGAGAACAGACTATGGGAGGCGCACAGTACTACATTTAACCAGGCAAGTCAGTTATTATTATTTTCAATGACAGCCTAGGAACAGTGTTTTAACTGCCTTGAGCAGTTAACATCGATTCCAACATCTATTCCAACGTATGCAAGCAGAAAGAAAACTGATAAAAATACACCTTATGGAACAGCGGGGACTGTGAAGAGACACACACACAGGCACAGACACACGTATACACACACAGAGTAACATATGCACTATACACACATGAACACATGGATTTTGTGTTGTAGATATGTGGTATTAGAGTAGTGGCCTGAGGGCATACACTTAATGTGTTGTGAAATCTGTTGTGAAATGTGTTGTAATGTTTCAAAAAATGATATATATAACTGCTTTAATGTTTTATAGAGAAACCTCAACTGAACTAAACTAATGTCCAAACAAATAGTACAGTGATCCATTCCTCCTTCCCACTACTATAAAAGCATTACTTAATATCCAGGGCACTCATTTGCTGAACGATATTCTCAAAACTGGAGCGCGAAGGATTGCTCATGTTTTATGGAGAATGAATTATTTATGGGCCAAATTTTTGGATGCCCCCCCCCAACACCACCCTGTCTGATCTGTGCTTCCCAACATGCTATTCGTTAACATCTTTCCCTCAATTTGAAGGGCTATCTAAATGCTACAGTTCACTGTATGCCTCTAAGCCTAAAGTTAATAGGTTCAAATTATGCTGCTTCCTCATTAATGGATATATTTGCTTGAGGGGCCGAAATAGGTTGTTTTCGTTGCGAAACGAGACATTTAAGCTACAACTTGAGATAATGACTCAGCTCTTTGGGAGGTTAGGAGGGTATTTGGGATGAATCTTTCATGCGATATTGTAACGTCAAATGGGTACCGTCTTTGATTCCATTAGAATGCTTTTGCCCTTTGTGACCTACTACAATACTGTGTTGGTGCAAACAGATGTGGGATCTTAATTTGAGACGGTTTGCTACAGCAGGAAAATTATTATTATGTGGATTATAATTAATGGACATTTTTGTATGGGTTGTAAGGGAAAATCATGTCTGAAATATCAAAGTGGAAATGACAAACTTCAGAAGCCTTTTTAAACCTCAAATGCACTACAAGTTTTACATTTCTTGCATTGTTCAGGAAGGTTCTGCTGCAACAGGGTAATCAAATTAAGATCCTACACCTGTGCAAAAAAAGAACACATGAAAAAAAAAACATGTACATTTATCACATGTTTTTCCATCGTCATTTTTTTACCCCCGCACATTTTTATTTTCACCACCTCCAGCTACATCTGGCCTACCATTCAGGGACCCACCAGGACCGACACTGTTTAGCTTTTGGCAAATTCCAAGCGGGCTATCATGGCTTTTACTGAGGTGTGGCTTTCGTCTGGCCACTCTACCATAAAGGCCTGATTGCTGGAGTGCTGCAGAGATGGTTATCCTTCTGGAAGGTTCTTCCATCTACACAGAGGAACTCTGGAGCCCTGTCAGAGTGGCCATCAGGTTCTTGGTCCCCTCCCTGACCAAGGCCCTTCACCCCTGATTGCTCAGTTTGGCCAGATCTAGGAAGACTCTTGGTGGTTCCAAGCTTCGTCCATTTAAGAATGATGGAGGCCACTGTGTTCTTTAAAAAAACATATATAATATGTTTATTATTTTCCAATAAAAAATAAATAAAAGAAGACAGCGATACAAACATTGACATTCATTGTACTGTTAAATGAGATGGTCAATTTAGAGGACAAAACAAAACTTAACTCACACATAAACAAAATAAAACTAAATCCTATTAGGTGGTACAGTCGTGGCCAAAGGTTTTGAGAATGACACAAATATTAACTTCCACAGAGTTTGCTGCTTCAGTGTCTTTAGATATTTTTGTCAGATGTTACTAAGGAATACTGAAGTATAATTACAAGCATTTCATAAGTGTCAAAGGCTTTTATTGACAATTACATGAAGTTGATGCAAAGAGTCAATATTTGCAGTGTCGACCCTTCTTTTTCAAGACGTCTGCAAACCGCCCTGGCATGCTGTCAATTAACTTCTGGGCCATATCCCGACTGATGGCAGCCCATTATTGCATAATCAATGCTTGGAGTTTGTCAGAATTTGTGGGTTTTTGTTTGTCCACCCGCCTCTTGAGGATTGACCACAAGTTCTCAATGGGATTAAGGTCTGGGGAGTTTCCTGGCCATGGAGCCAAAATATCGATGTTTTGTTCCCCGAGCCACTTAGTTAGCACTTTTGCCTTATGGCAAGGTGCTCCATCATGCTGGAAAAGGCATTGTTCGTCACCAAACTGTTCCTGGATGGTTTGTGAGTGAACCCACTCCCTTCGCTGAGAAGCAACCCAACACATGAATGGTCTCAGGATGCTTTACTGTTGGCATGACACAGGACTGATGGTAGCACTCACCTTGTCTTCTCCGTACTAGCTTTTTTCCGGATGCCTCAAACAATCGGAAAGGGGATTCATCAGAGAAAATTACTTTACCCCAGTCCTCAGCAGTCCAATTCCTGTACCTTTTGCAGAATATCAGTCTGTCCTTGATGTTTTTCCTGGAGAGAACTGGCTTCTTTGCTGCCCTTCTTGACACCAGTCCATCCTTCAAAAGTCTTTGCCTCATTGTGCGTGCAGATGCACTCACAACTGCCTGCTACCATTCTTTGAGCAAGCTCTGTACTGGTTGTGCTCCGATCCCGCAGCTGAATCAACTTTAGGAGACGGTCCTGAAGCTTGCTGGACTTTCTTGGGAGCCCTGAAACCTTCTTCACAACAACTTAACCGCTCTCCTTGAAGTTCTTGATGATGTGATAAATGGTTGATTTAGGTGCAATCTTACTGGCAGCAATATCCTTGCCTGTGAAGCACTTTTTGTGCAAAGCAATGATGACGGCACGTGTTTCCTTGCAGGTAACGATGGTTGACAGAGAAAGAACAATGATTCCAAGCACCACCCTCCTTTTGAAGCTTCCAGTATGCTATTCAATCTCAATCAGCATGACAGAGTGATCTTCAGCCTTGTCCTCGTCAACACACCTGTGTTAACGAGAGAATCACTGACATGATATCAGCTGGTCCTTTTGTGGCAGGGCTGAAATGCGGTGGAAATGTTTTTTTGGGGGTTCAGTTCATTTGCATGGCAAAGAGGGACTTTGCAATTAATTGCAATTCATCTGATCGCTATTCATAACATTCTGGAGTATTTGCAAATTTCCATCATACAAACTGAGGCAGCAGACTTTGTGAATGTATAAGAAGACAAAATATAGTCATTACAAGCAGTGTAGTTAAGCCAAAAATATATATTGAGTGGAGTACAGCACAGAGTAGCAGCAGATCGTCAACCCAGATATGAAGTGGGACTAGACCATTTATCCAGTATTGGCTGCCATATTTTCTAAAACATTGGACTTCTATTGAAGGTATTATATCAAATCCTTTCCATATGTATTACATTCCCTAAATCCCATAACCACATTTCAAAGGTAGGTACATTCTCCAGTTTCCAAAATTGCAATATGAGCCTTTTGGCTAATAAAGTACAAAGAGAGACATCCTTCCCCTCCTGGTTATTCCCATCAACTGTATCAAACGGAGTGATCAATGGGTCTGGGGCTATAACTCTATCGAAGGCTTTAGATAAGTAATCAAAAATGAGAGCCCAGTAAGCATGTAACTTAGGACATGTCCAAAATAAGTGGGTCAACGTCCCCTCATCCTGCTTGCACCTCTCACACAGTGGTGAGGTGTCCGGGAATATTTTATGCAGTTTTACTTTTGAGTAACGTAACCTGTGTATCACCTTAAACTGAACAAGGTTGTGTCTGGCATTCACTGAACGGTAGGTTTATATTCCTGAGAGCTTTCTGAACCAAGTTCTTGTTCCCAAGCCCTTTTAATAGTGTCTGTGGATACGTCTATGTGGGCCTGTAGCACATCATACAGTCTAGAGACTGACCCTTTTGAATGGGGTTTGACAAGGATCAAGCTATCTAATGTAGGACTATTTCTCTTAATGCCATACCGTGGGATATGTGTCCTTAAGAAATTCCTGATTTGGAGGTGTCTGAAAAAATGTGTTGTTGGCATGTTATACTTACCCTGTAATTGTTGAAATGAAGCTAACTGACCGTCAATGTATAAGTCACCAATTGTTGTGAGCCCCTTCTCCCTCCACTGTGAAAACACCATATTATCCAATGCAGCGTGAAAAGCATGATTCAAGCAAATCAATGTATACAGTAGGTATGTTAAGAAAATACCTAATCTGTTTCCAGATCCTAAGAGTATGACAAATGACTGGATTAGAGTCATAAATGTATCACATGTAATACATGTATCACTAGCCACTTTAAACTATGCCACTTTGTTTACATACTCATCTCATTTGTACATACTGTACTCGATACCATCTACTGTATCTTGCCTATGCTGCTCTGTACCATCACTCATTCATATATCCTTATGTACATATTCTTTATCCCCTTACACTGTGTACAAGACAGTAGTTTTGGAATTGTTAGTTAGATTACTTGTTGGTTATTACTGCATTGTCGGAACTAGAAGCACAAGCATTTCGCTACACTCGCATTAACATCTGCTAACCATGTGTATGTGACAAATAAAATTTGATTTGATTTGATTTGATTTAAATGGCTTTTTTTCACATATGTTGGACTATTACCAAGTGCAGGGAGAGAGGAACGTTGACAAGAGGCATGTTTAATCAAAAGCCATGAAGGCATATCATTCTGTCGCATCCCAGGTAAACTTTCCCTCCAGAAGACTTTATGTTCAGATTAGCAGCCCAATAATACAGTTTAAAGTGAGGAAGGCCAAATCCCCCCTCTATCTTGTACTTGCATGAATGCTTCTTTGAAATTCTGGCTTCCTCGTTAAGAGTAGCAAGGGGTTCCACGGCTATAGCGAAGACAGCAGGCGAAATAGGGTACCCTTGTCGGCAGCCCTTGAACAGGCAGAATGACTGCGACATTTCCTGATTGGTTACCACGGACGCCATTGGGTGTGCATAAATAATTCTTATCCAATTAATATATTCCTTTCCAAACCCGAAATGCTCCAGAACCGACATCACATACTTCCACTCAATCTGATCAAACGCCTTCTCTGCATCAAGAGCTATTACCACTGCCTCAACTTTATGATCATGATACATTACGTTGAAAAGGCGTCTCAAATTGTAGTATATACTGTATGTCGGCCCGGGATAAAACCTGTCTGGTCAGGGTGTATGATGTCAGAAATATATTTTTTCAATCGGTTTGCCAATATCTTTGTCAACATTTTATTTTCTATGGGGAGTAATGACACAGGGCGATAAGACAACATCTCCATGGATTCTCTATATTTTTTCAAAATTTGTGCTATTGTAGCCTCATACAGTGTTTGCGGGAGTTTGGCATTTTCTTTGGAAGGTTTAAATATTCGCAACATAAGTGGAGCTAGACTGGTGCAGTACTTCTTATAGAATGCTATTACATATCCATCGGGCCCAGGGGCCTTGCTGTTTGGAAATTGTACTATCGCTGTGTTAATTACCTCCAAAGTTATCCCAGCATCGAGTGCAGCAGCTGCCCCCCGTCTAGTTTAGGAATTTCACATTCAGTGAGAAAACGTTCCATAGTTTGTGGATCAGTAGCATCGCATTTCGATCGATATAGCTCTGAGTAAAACTGCACAAAGCATTTATTAATATCCTGTGGTTCTGTTACTATTGTACCCTTCTTGTCTTTTATTTTGTGAATAGCTCTAGATGCCTGTACATGCCTTAGCTGTCTTGCAAATAATTGATGTGGTTTGTCACTCAGTTCAAAATAACTTTGTTGCGTTCTAGCAAGTAAAGAGCCCACCTGTTTCGAAAGGATGGTATTGTATTCATATTTCAACTTTGTGATCTTCTCAAGGACTGCATTCGAGGAATTCATCCTAAAAACATTATCCTGTTATCCTAACTCTCTTTTAATTTCTCTCAGCCTAGTATTAGTGTGTTTCTTCCTCTCTGATGTATAAGAAATAATGTAACCTCTAATCACAGCCTTTAGAGATCCCAAAGGGTGGAGTCGTCAACATCCCGGTGTCGTTACCTCCGAGGAAAAGGGCAATCTGCGCCTTCAAATACTGACAAAAAGTCTCATCTTTCAAAAAGTATGCGTCTAAGCGCCACGGTCGTCGACCTGTAGACACATTGTCGAGTTTCAGCACCATGGACAGAGGAGAGTGGTCCGTAATTAGAATAGGGTGATAGGTAACAGACGCAGCTGCTGAAATTTGTTTGGAGTCCAACAAAAAAATTGTAAATTCTGGAATATGATTTATGAACTGCCGAAAAGAAAGAATAATCCCTATCTGCTGGGTGCGTCAATCTCCAAATATCGACAATGTTGAGGTTTGTCATCAATGTATTTAGACAGACACTGACATTTGATTGTTGAAGTGACCTTGATAGCTGTTTATCTAAAAGAGTATCTAACGTAGAGTTAAAGTCACCTCCAACAATAACACTAGTATCCGAGATATTTGGTATGGCCTTAAATACCCTTTGAAAAAATGATGGATCATCGAAGTTGGGTCCACATAAATTGACAAAGGTTATTGGTTTCGAATTCAGTGTACCAGCCACAATAATATACCGACCATTAGGATCTGAAATCGAGGATGAGTAAACAAAAGGAATGTTTTTCCTTATCAGGATTGCTACTCCTAACATCTCACTCATAACATCTCACTCATCATATAAGTCCCTATTTCTGATCTTCTGATCGAAAAGACATTGACAGGAAATTCAAACGCATCCCTGGCCTGTATTTGGCCATTTAGCCGGTTGACACAGCCGTTCTGTATCCTCAGCCAGGGAGCTTGCTTGACAAGAAAAGATCGGTCTCTTTTGGGTTGTCAAACGTACATGTTGATCCCTCGACTGTCACCTTAAACCGGGTTGGGAAGAGGAATCCATCTCGGATGTTGGCCGCCCTGCATTTCTTGCGTAACTCATCATACTCTTTCCGCTGGTTCCTCACCTCCAAAGTAAGATCTGGGTAGAAAGACACCCTAGCTCCATTGTAGTTAATGGGGAACTTTGACTAGCCAGCTTGAGGATGAGATCCCTGGTCTGGGTATAGTGCAGCCGTGCGATGAATGGCCTTGGTGGCGCGCACTTGGCCAGCTTCGTTGCCTGTGATCTGTGTGCTCGGTTGATCAGGATGGCCGTTTTGAAGTGTTCACTCCCCAGCAATGCCGGTATCAGCTCCGAGACAAATTCAGTGGGTTTCCCTTTCTCAGTGTCCTCCTGGATCCCACATATTTGGATGTTCTGGCGTCGAGCATTTCCAATTGGACTTTTGTTGTCATTTTGGAACGTTGTGCACTGTTTCTCTATGTCCTTTAGCCTGGCCTCGTTGATCGACTGTTATCTTGCTTAGTGAGTTTATAGCAGTCACTAGGTCCCCACAGAGTAAGTTCTGTGGGGAACTCTTGGGAGCTAGCATCTTCAGCTAACTCCTCGTGGGTCGGCAATGTTGAAATTGGTTCGATGTCTATCTCATTCAAATCATATTGTTTAGCGCCCCCTTTTTCGGGTGCCTTTTCCCTTTGTCATATTGCCAGACAATGTTTGAGAGAGGTTAAGATAAATATGAATTTGTTTAAAACTCTAGCAAAGCACGTCTACTCCATAGCACGCTCTATATCAATTTCGAGTCTCATAGCAAAGGGTCTGAATACTTGTGTAAATAATACTTTATTTTTAATACATTTGCAAAAAAAAATGTGGGGCATTGTGTGTATATTGATGAGTAAAAAAAAGATGTAATACATTTTACAATAAGGCTGTAGCGTAAAAAATGTGGAAAAAGTCAAGGAGTCTGAATACTTTCAGAATGCACTGTATGTGTTGGGTTCTGATGGGGTATGAGAGTTGAACTAAGTTCATGAGGCATTCAAGGGTTTTTCCTTTATTTTTACTATTTTTAATTTGTGGAATTTCTTTCCTTCTTAACGAGCCAACCAGTTGTGTTGTGATAAGGTAGGAGAGTATACAGAAGATAGCCCTATTTGGTAAAAGACCAAGTCCATGTTATGGCAAGTACAGCTCAAATAAGCAAAGGGAAACGACAGTTCATCATTACTTTAAGCCATGAAGGACAGTCAATATGAACCATTTCAAGAACTTTGAAAGTTTCTTCAAGTGCAGTCGCAAAAACCATCAAGCGCTATGATGAAACTGGCTCTCATGAGGACCACCACAGGAATGGAAGACCCAGAGTTTCCTCTGCTGCGGAGGATAAGTTCATTAGAGTTAACTGCCAGACACATCTCAACATCAACTGTTCAGAGGAGACTGTGTGAATCAGGCCTTCATGGTCGAATTGCTGCAACGAAACCACTACTAAAGGATTGATTAAAGGACATTGATAATAATAAGAGACGTGCTTGGTCCAAGAAACACAAGCAATGGACATTAGACCGGTGGAAATCTGTCCTTCGGTCTGGAGTCTTTTCATTCCAACCGCCATGGTTTTGTGAGACGCAGTGTGGGTGAACGGATGATATCTTGTATTTCCCGCTGTAAAGCATGGAGGAGGAGGTGTTATGGTGTGGGGGTGCTTTGCTGGTGACACTGTCTGTGATTTATTTAGAATTCAAGGCACACTTAACCAGCATGGCTACCACAGCATTCTGCAGCGATACACCATCCCATCTGGTTTGGGCTTAGTGGGACTATTACTTGTTTTTCAGCAGGACAATGACCCAACACACCTCTAGGCTGTGTAAGGGCTATTTTACCAAAAAAGAGAATGATGGAGTGCTGTATCAGATTACCTGGCCTCCACAATCCCCCGACCAAATTGTGATGGTTTGGGAGGAGTCAGACCACAGAGTGAAGGAAAAGCAGCCAACAAGTGCTCAGTATATGTAGGAAATCCTTCAAGACTGTTGGAAAAGCATTCCAGGTGAAGCTGGTTGAGAGAATGCCAAGAGTGTGCAAAGCTGTCATCAAGGCAAAGGGTGGCTACTTGAGGAATGTCAAATATAAAATATATTTTGTTTTGTTTTACTTTTTTGGTTACGACATGGTACCATATGTGTTATTTCATAGTTTTGATGTCTTCACTATTATTCTACAATATAGAATATATATATATATATATATATATATATATATATTTTTTTAAACCTTGAATGAGTAGGTGTTCTAAATATTTTGACCGGTACTGTATATCGTTAATTTCTAAGTCCAAAAATGGATGTAGCAACAGGCAGTGACCTTCACACAGCAGAACTATGTCGCCATTTGAGCGTGATCAATTAACCTGCCCCTCGAAAAATGTATTATGTCCACGGTTCTGTGAATGTCCTGCAAAATCTTTCCCTTGTCCCACATTTGGGCTTTTTGGATACTACTGCAACATGTTAACACCATCTTTTCAGATAACATTATTTCAACCCCACAAAGTAAGATTTTCACAGTTGGAGTTTCTTATATCTGAAACTGCAAATTAGACTTTCACTTTCACAAGTAGAATTGCAAGTTCACACATATGAAACTGCAACTTTGATTTTCGCATGTGAACATTTTTCAACCACTCCAGAAATGTCTTGTTAACAAACTATAGTTTTGGAAAGTCGGTTAGGACATCTACTTTGTGACACAAGTAATTTGTCCAACAATTGTTTACAAACAGATTATTTCTCTGTATCACCCAGTGGGTCAGAAGTTTACATACACTAAGTTGACTGTGCCTTTAAACAGCTTGGAAAATTCCAGAAAATTATGTCATGGCTTTAGAAGCTTCTGGTAGGCTAATTGACATCATTTGAGGTTGGATTGGAGGTGTACCTGTGGATGTATTTCAAGGACTACTTTCAAACTCAGTACCTCTTTGCTTGACATCATTGGAAAATCAAAAGAAATCAGCCAAGACCTCAAAATTCTTTTTTGAGACCTCCACAAGTCTGGTTCATCCTTGGGAGCAATTTCCAAATGCCTGAAGGTACAACGTTCAACTGTACAAACAATATTACGCAAGTATAAACACCATGGGACCACACAGCCGTCATACCGCTCAGGAAGGAGATGCATTCTGTCTCCTAGAAATGAATGTACTTTGGTGTGAAAAGTGCAAATCAATCCCAGAACAACAGCAAAGGACCTTGTGAAGATGCTGGAGGAAACATGTACAAAAGTATCTATATCCACAGTAAAACGAGTCCTATATCGACATAACCTGAAAGGCCGCTCAACAAGGAAGAAGCCACTGCTCCAAAACCAGCATAAAAAAGACAGGCTATGGTTTGCAACTGCACATGGGGACAAAGATCGTACTTTCTGGAGAAATGTCCAGTTCTATTTTTGATGAACAAAAATAGAACTGTTTGGCGATAATGACCATTGTTATGTTTGGAGGAAAAGGGGGGAGGCTTGCAAGCCGAAGAACACAATTTCAACCGTGAAGCATGGTCGCAATCTTTATTTAACTAGGCAAGTCAGTTAAGAACAAATTCTTATTTACAATGACAGCCTAGGAACAGTGGGTGTGCCTGTTCAGGGGCAGAACGACAGATTTGTACCTTGTCAGCTCGGGGGTTTGAACTTGCAACCTTCCGGTTACTAGTCCAACGCTCTAACCACTAGGCTACCCTGCCGGGTGGGTCTTCCAAATGGGTCTTCCAAATGGACAATGACCCCAAGCATGCTTCCAAAGGTGTGGCAAAATGACTTAACAACAACAAAGTCAAGGTATTGGAGTGGCCATCACAAAGCCCTGACCTCAATCCAATAGAAAATGTGTGGGCAGAACTGAAAAAGCTTGTGTGAGAAAGGAGTCCTACAAACCTGTCTCAGTTACACCAGCTCTGTCAGGAGGAATGGGCCAAAATTCACCCAACTTATTGTGGGAAGCTTCTAGAAGGCTACCTGAAGCATTTGACCCAAGTTAAACAATTTAAAAGGCAATGCTACCAAATACTAATTGAGTGTATGTAAACTTTTGACCCACTGGGAATGTGATGAAATAAATAAAAGCTGAAATAAATAATTCTCTCTACTATTATTCTGACATTTCACATTCTTAAAATAAAGTCGTGATCCTACCTGACCTACGACAGGGAATTTTTACAAGGATTAAATGTCAGGAATTGTGAAAAACTGAGTTTAATGTATTTGGCTAAAGCTAAGCTGTATGTAAATTTCCGACTTCAACTGTAGCATGACACAGAGTATTAGACAAGTGAAGAATTGGGGTTCTAATTGGTCAGTGCCCAAGTCGGCAAAGGGTATTATGCCATGACGCCGCACCCCTCCCAAGGGAGACATTACCCATAAATCTGTCTGCCTAAAGTGTTACTGTCACAGCAGTATTATCAGCAGACAGCAGTGGTGTTGAGGCCTGGCCTACCTCTTTTCTGCAGGATGGCGCTGCCGCTCCTCCGTCCAATGTGGTTCTCCACATAGCAGGTGTAGTTTCCCAGGTCCGTCTCCTCCACCGCGTCGAAGGTTAAGGACAGCTCCACCTCCTTTTCCCCCAAGTGTTCCTTCAGCACCCTGTGTAGAAGAAGAGGAGGAGGAGGGAGGAGAGAGAAGAACCTCAGGGGAGGTAACATAGCTTAGAGTATACAGGTCACCACTGAGGTACATAGTGAGGGGGTGGAGATACACCTCATATAGTGGTCTGTTTTCAGAGACAGGCCCTGGTTTCACAATGCAGCTAACAAGAGTTCAGCGCAGAGGTCATACTCGTCAGGCAGAGATTCTTTCCCCATTACAGTGGAGCTGGAGATCAAACACACACACACACACACACACACACAGGGAGGGGGGAGGGAGACATTGCGGCATCCACACCTGTACATCCACATTAGGAAGGATAATTGTCACACCCTGACCATAGTTTGATTTGTATGTTCTATGTTTTGTTTGGTCAGGGTGTGATCTGAGTGGGCATTCTATGTTGGATGTCTTGTTTGTATGTTCTATGTTTTGTTTGGTCAGGGTGTGATCTGAGTGGGCATTCTATGTTGGATGTCTAGTTTGTATGTTCTATGTTTTGTTTGGTCAGGGTGTGATCTGAGTGGGCATTCTATGTTGGATGTCTTGTTGTCTGTTTCTGTGTTTGGGCCTGATATGGTTCTCAATCAGAGGCAGGTTCTGGTCATTGTCTCTGATTGGGAGCCATATTTGTTTTGTGTTGGGTTTTGTGGGTGATTGTTCCTGTCTTTGTGTTTGTTACACAGGATAGGGCTGTTTTCGGTTTTTCACGGTTCTTGTTTTTGTATATTGTTCTATTGTCATCTTTATTAAAGATGTATCAAAATAACCACGCTGCGTTTTGGTCCGCCTCTCCTTCAACAGAAGAAAGCCGTGACAGAATCACCCACCACAACAGGACCAAGCTGCGTGGTGACAGGCAGCGGAAGCAGGAGCAGCGCAACAAGGAATGGACATGGGATGATGTATTGGACGGCAAGGGTTGCTACACATGGGAGGAGATCCTGGCGGGAAAGGATCGCCTTCCATGGGAACAGGTGGAGGCTGCTAGGAGAGCAGAGGCAGCCGGAGAGAGGAGCCGGCGATATGAGGGAACACGGCTGGCAAGGAAGCCCGAGAGGCAGCCCCAAAAATGTCTTGGGGGGCGGCACACTGGAAGTATGACGAAGCCAGGTAGGAGACCTGCGCCAACTTCCTGTGCTTACTGGAGGGCGAGAGAGACCGGGCAGGCACCGTGTTATGCGGTGGAGCGCACGGTGTCCCCAGTGCGGGTGCATAGCCCGGTGCGGTACATACCAGCTCCGCGTATTGGCCGAGCTAGAGTGGGCATCGAGCCAAGTGCCCTGAGGCCAGCTCTACGCATCTGGTCTCCAGTGCGTCTCCTTGGGCCGGCTTACATGGCACCAGCCTTGCGCACGGTGTCCCCGGTTCGCCTGCATAGCCCAGTGCGGGCTATTCCACCTTGCCGCACTGGCAGGGCGACCAGGAGCATTCAACCAGGTAAGGTTGGGCAGGCTCGGTGCTCAAGAGCTCCAGTGCGCCTGCACAGTCCGGTCTATCCGGTACCACCTCCACTCATCAACCCTCCGGTGGCAGCTCCCCGCACTCGCCCTGAGGTGTGTGTCCTCGGCCCAGTACCACCAGTGCCGGCACCACGCACCAGGCCTACAGTGCGCCTCGCCTGTCCACATTAGGAAGGATAATGATGTACCTCTACATTGGGAAGGATAATGATGTACCTCCACATTAGGAAGGATAATGATGTACTAAAATGTCAGCCATCCCCTCCGGCTCCATTCTAAATGTTAGTAAGGATAATGCTGTACATCCACGCCAGGAAGGATAATGCAGCACATCCACATCAGGAAGGATAATGCTGTACCTCCACACAAGGGAAGGATAATGCTGTACATCCACACCGGGAAGGATAATGCTGTACATCCACGTTAGGAAGGATAATGCTGTACCTCCACGCTAGGAAGGAGGACGCAGTTCTAGAGGTGAGAGGAAGGCGTAATACATCATTAGTGGCTCGGCTGGAAGAAAACAAAACCAGCGCAGAGGCGTGAAAACTCTCCCCCACAAGAGCACTTCAAAACCTCCAAATGAAAATAAAGAGCAGGTCTTTGCAGTGCCACTGAGAAGGACTGATGTGATGTGGCGATTTGTGATAGAGGTCATTCTGAATGATGAGCTACTTGCTAAAATTCCCCATCAGAAGAGAATATTCATAGTCAGGCACACGCATATGTTCACTTGGACCATCACAAACACACACAGACAGACACACATACACGCCCACAAACACACAATATGCACACAGTCCATTTCTCTCTTCCTCTTTCTTTCTCTCCAGCTCTTTCTCCCTCTCAATTTCAATTTTTAATTTAAGGGCTTTATTGGCATATGTTGACATTGCCAAATCAAGTGAAGTAGATAATAAACAATAAAAATTAACAGTAAACATTACACTCACGTAAGTTCCAAAAGAATAAAGACATTTCAAATGTCATATTATATCTATATACAGTGTTGTAACGACGTGCAAATAGTTAAAGTACAAAAGGGAAAATAAAAAAACAAATATGGAAAGAGGAGGAAGGGAAGTGCTACTAAGGTACACAATAGTATATTTTGGTAGATAGAAGGTGCTCTTTGGTAAAAGGGGTAATATTGGTCAACAAAAAGAAAGGAGGACCAAGGCACTCTTCATATAATTGATTAAAATGCCTTTATTAGTACGGCATGTTCAATAGAAACAAAGTTTTTTTTAAACCAACGCGTTTCGGCTGCATGGCCTTTGTCAGGGAGTACAAAAAAAGGAGTACACGGTCCTCTTTTAAACAGCTTATCAATTAGCCCTAATTGGAAGAGGGAGTGGTTACACAATTGATTGGACACACCTAGTAAGCAATACTATACACATTGAAATACTGTAGCTATGTTATCATAAAAATACAACTAGAAGTATCAGAACACTAAAAGGTAGTTCTAACCTTAAATATGACTGGGAGAAGTGTCAAGAATAAGAAAGCTAAATATTCCACAGTCCACTAGTCCACTAGAACACAGCAAAACATGAACAACAACAGTCTAACCATAGCTGAGGGCAATAGAGCAAAATGTCCACTAGATGACAGCAAATGGACCTATCACGACCCTACAGGAAGGGTGAGAAATCCATATCTTCATTTAAACCAGGGTATTTAGTGGCCTGTAGTTTGTAAATTCAAAAACTTTCCTTTTGGTTTAACTGTTTAAGACGGTCCACTTTTCTAATAGAGGCCGGAATATGACCAATACCCATAGCTTGTAGGGAGGCAGGGTTGCCATGGTGTAGGGACTTGTAGTGCCTTGCCATGGTGTAGGGACTTGTAGTGCCTTGCCATGGTGTAGGGACTTGTAGTGCCTTGCCATGGTGTAGGGACTTGTAGTGCCTTGCCATGGTGTAGGGACTTGTAGTGTCTTGCCATGGTGTAGGGACTTGTAGTGCCTTGCCATGGTGTATGGACTTGTAGTGCCTTGCCATGGGGTAGGGACTTGTAGTGCCTTGCCATGGTGTAGGGACTTGTAGTGCCTTGCCATGGTGTAGGGACTTGTAGTGCCTTGCCATGGTGTTAGGACTTGTAGTGCCTTGCCATGGTGTAGTCTTCATTGCCTACCCGTATGGCGTACTTGTGTTCCGCTAAGCTGTCTTGAAGGCGGTCTTGAAGCCATAAGCTCTAAGAGATGTCCTACCCTAAATGACAAATTAGTCCACAGTTATCTTGTCTTGATCACAAACCCAAGGGTTCTTTTAAATGTAACCATTGCAACCATTGCAGTAATATTGTACAGAAGAAGTATTTTGTTGACACAGCTTCCAAAAGGGAGTATTACGTCAAGCATTTCATTAACTGCAAAACCACTCATGTCATCTATAGATTGTAATGTCCACAGTGCAAGGTGTTCTACATTGGAAGGACAAAGAGATGCCTTCAAGACCGCATAGCGGAACACAAGTACGCCATATGGGTAGGCAATGAAGACTACCCCATGGCAAGGCACTACAAGTCCCTACCCCATGGCAAGGCACTACAAGTCCCTACACCATGGCAAGGCACTACAAGTCCCTACACCATGGCAAGACACTACAAGTCCCTACACCATGGCAAGGCACTACAAGTCCCTACCCCATGGCAAGTCCCTACCCCATGGCAAGGCACTACAAGTCCCTACACCATGGCAAGGCACTACAAGTCCCTACCCCATGGCAAGGCACTACAAGTCCCTACACCATGGCAAGGCACTACAAGTCCTTACACCATGGCAAGGCACTACAAGTCCCTACACCATGGCAAGGCACTACAAGTCCCTACACCATGGCAAGGCACTACAAGTCCCTACACCATGGCAAGACACTACAAGTCCCTACCCCATGGCAAGGCACTACAAGTCCCTACACCATGGCAAGGCACTACAAGTCCCTACACCATGGCAAGGCACTACAAGTCCCTACCCCATGGCAAGGCACTACAAGTCCCTACACCATGGCAAGGCACTACAAGTCCCTACACCATGGCAAGGCACTACAAGTCCCTACACCATGGCAAGACACTACAAGTCCCTACACCATGGCAAGGCACTACAAGTCCCTACACCATGGCAAGGCACTACAAGTCCCTACACCATGGCAACCCTGCCTCCCTACAAGCTATGGGTATTGATCATATTCCGGCCTCTATTAGAAAAGTGGACCGTCTTAAACAGTTAAACCAAAGGGAAAGTTTTGGGATTTACAAACTACAGGCCACTAAATACCCTGGTTTAGATGAAGATATGGATTTCTCACCCTTCCTGTAGGGTCGTGATGTCCTCTAGCTCTATTGCCCTCAGCTATGGTTAGACTGTTGTTGTTCATGTTTTGCTGTGTTCTAGTGTACTATGGAATATATTGCTTTCTTATTCTTGACACTTCTCCCTGTCATATTTAAGGTTAGAACTACCTTTTAGTGTTCTGATACTTCTAGCTTGGGGTTGTATTTTTATGATAACATAGCTACAGTATTTCAATGTGTATAGTATTGCTTACTAGGTGTGTCCAATCAATTGTGTAACCACTCCCTCTTCCAATTAGGGCTAATTGATAAGCTGTTTAAAAGAGGACCGTGTACTCCTTTTTTTGTACTCCCTGACAAAGGCCATGCAGCCGAAACGCGTTGGTTTAAAAAAAACTTTGTTTCTATTGAACATGCCGTACTAATAAAGGCATTTTAATTAATTATATGAAGAGTGCCTTGGTCCTCCTTTCTTTTTGAAAAACATAAATATGGGTTGTATTTACAATGGTGTTTGTTCTTCACTGGTTGCCCTTTTCTTGTGGCAACAGGTCACAAATCTTGCTGCTGTGATGACACACTGTGGTATTTCACCCAGTAGATATGGGAGTTGATCAATATTGGATTTGTTTTTGAATTCTTTGTGGATCTGTGTAATCTGAGGGAAATGTGTGTCTCTAATATGGTCATACATTGGGCAGGAGGTTAGGAAGTGCAGCTCAGTTTCCACCTCATTTTGCAGGCATTGTGCACACAGCCTGTCTTCTCTTGAGAGCCAGATCTGCCTCTCTCTCAGATTGCATTAGTCCACCAGGAGCATTGAGAGAAACTGGGTCAGAGTGTCTTACTGCACTAACCTGACCTAGACTTCTTTGTATGAAATCTCAGACATATTTCTACTGAAAACTGGCACCTCCTTTGTTCATAGGGTTATTAGAGCCTCTTAAATAAGTAGCCTTTTCCCCTCTCCCTTCTTAGTCATCATTCTTGGCTGTTCACCAATTGTGCAGAAAGAAAATTCCAGTCTGCCTGTGAACAAATAACTCCTCTCTGCTCTGTACAGTATCTCTATATCTCCGCCTCTAGCCATTCATGTGATAATATCTGCTTTTCTTAGTTAATTTCAGTCACTTTCCCATCTCATCTGCACAACTGTAGAGACATCCAGCCTTGTTTTGTTGGCGAGAGAGAGAGAGACATTGGTTGGTTTTGGTTTGGCCATGTGCTGGTGGGGCGGCTCTAGGCATAAGTGGTCACTTAGGGCCTCAAGCTGCTAGGGGGTCCCCAACCTAGGAACTCAGTTCGGGGTCAGTTGAACAGTAGATCAACAGAACGTTTGAAATTTGGTTGTGCATCAGTCATTTTTCTCTTGTTATGTCAGTCATTGACATTTACTTAATTAGCCATGTCAGCAAAACATTTAAATAATCTAGTCAGCTGTCTGAACTTGTAGCAAATCTAATTTCATTGCTCACATACACGTGTTTAGCAGATGTTATTGCGGGTGTAGCAAAATGCTTGTGTTTCTAGCTCCAACAGTGTAGTAATATTTGACAAGTAAACAAATCTAAAGTAAAGGAATAGAATTAAGAATATATAAATATTTGGACAAGCAATGTCAGAGCAACATAGACTAAGATACAGTAGAATAGAATAGAATACAGTATATACATTTGAGATGAGTAATGCAAAATATGTAAACATTATTAAAGTGACAAGTATCCACTACTGTTGTGTTGTCTGCAAACTTGATGATTGGCTGAATACCTCCAGCAGTAGATAGTAGAGTTAGAATTGGAGTGGTGGGTTCTGGTGTGTAGTCAGTTCAGTGGTTTTGAAATCCATTGTGTACTTTATTACTTTAATATGCTACTGGCTACTCCAGGCTGGTGAGATGATGCTACTGCCTACTCCAGGCTGGTGAGATGATGCTACTGCCTACTCCAGGCTGGTGAGATGATGCTACTGGCTACTCCAGGCTGGGGAGTTGATGCTACTGCCTACTCCAGGCTGGTGAGATGATGCTACTGCCTACTCCAGGCTGGTGAGATGATGCTACTGGCTACTCCAGGCTGGTGAGATGATGCTACTGGCTACTCCAGGCTGGGGAGTTGATGCTACTGCCTACTGCAGGCTGGTGAGATGATGCTACTGCCTACTCCAGGCTGGTGAGATGATGCTACTGCCTACTCCAGGCTGGTGAGATGATGCTACTGGCTACTCCAGGCTGGTGAGATGATGCTACTGGCTACTCCAGGCTGGTGAGATGATGCTACTGGCTACTCCAGGCTGGGGAGTTGATGCAACTGGCTACTGGGGAAGTGATGCTACTGGCTACTGGGGAAGTGATGCTACTGGCTACTGGGGAAGTGATGCTACTGGCTACTGGGGAGGTGATGCTACTGGCTACTGGGGAAGTGATGCTACTGGCTACTGGGGAAGTGATGCTACTGGCTACTGGGGAAGTGATGCTACTGGCGAAGTGATGCTACTGGCTACTGGGGAGGTGATGCTACTGGCTACTGGGGAGGTGATGCTAATGGATACTGGGGAGGTGATGCCAAATGCTACTGGGCAGAAGATGCTACTGGCTACTGGGTAGAAGATGCTACTGGCTACTCTAGGCTGGGAAGTTGAGAGTTATTTGTCATTTGATAGGAGTGGTTACATTTGCATGACAGCTATGTGGTAATTACTAGCTTTATGTGGTAATTACTAGCTTTATGTGGTAATTACTAGATTTATATGGTAATTACGGTACGTGCTTTATGTGGTAATAACTTGCTTTATATGGTAATTACTAGCTTTATGTGGTAATTACTAGCTTTATGTGGTAATTACTAGCTTTCCAACAAGAGGATGAAATCTTATCATCTTTCAGAAGTAGCAGTCTGCTACTTCCAACAAGCCCGGATTTACCCTGAATTAAATTGTTACGTGATTAGTTTCTCATTGTGTGCATGAGGAATTTCCCCTCTGTCCATTTAGACTGTAGTACAAATCCTGGAGCTGATATCGAAGCAGAAATCCCCTCCCGCTGATGGAGGTATTATGCTGTCAGTCACAGTGGACAGCACAGGATGTGGCAGTGGAACATCACACTCCTAATGAAGCCGGATGATTTTTCAGACCTACAAGACATTACTCCACAACCCTAATGGGCATAATATGCTAGTGTCAGTCACATCCACACTGGTTTCTGTATATAACCAGAAACTAGACACTTCCACGATCAGAAACAGAGAAAGAGGAAAAGTTTGCAGTGATAGATTATATACAGTACCTGACTTCACTTTCTTTAATGTGACCTGCCAGCTCCTCCACAAACTTCTCCCCCTTCATCCAGTAGATGATGTGTCTAGACTCCCCGCTGTAGCCAAAGAAGGCCTTACAGTCTAGACTGAGGGGCATACCTGGAATGACAAAGAAGGCAACATTTGACAAGCGCACATTTACCTGAGAGAACTGAGAAAAGAACCCACTGGCAGACACACATACACATGTATACACAGACACATAAGTGCACACACACACACACACACACACACACACACACACACACACACGCACAAGCTCCAAGCTCTATCACAAACTCCTTTGAACAACACTGTCAACTAAAACGACTGCCCATTTCAAATAACACACCATCATGCCCCATCTTGGCCCAACATGGTGGTGGGTCCACAACATCCTAGGCTGAGTGTGTAATAAGGTGGGGTCCTGTAATGCTTTGTTTATTGAGTGCAGGCTAGGTGCCCCCTGGCATCACAGGGAAAAATCTGCTGCATCCAACCAGCCGAGGGGTCTCTACAGACACACAGGGCCAAACAAGTCAGTTGGTTGGTTCCAAACACCACGCGTATGACAAGCTACAGTAATGCCTGCCAGTCCGGCATCTCCAGAAATCAAAGGCTAGGATTACTGTGATGATCCAAGAAAACAAGTGACCCCTTCTGCCACCCCCCATCGTTCTCCTCCACTCCCCCAGGTTGTTTGAGGAAGCATCACTTTGGATTTAAAAAATGTGTTTTTGGCAGCAGAGTGTGTGTGTGTGTGTTTGTGTGAGTGTGTTTGCTCTTCCCATGTTCACAGGGGTATGGGCTAATGAGGTGTGGCAGGTTAGTCTTTGCAGATGGCTCCGAAGGTCTTACAAGGTAGTAAAAGCGGTCACACGTCGAGCCGTTTGGATAAACATCGGAATCAACATGACTTTGTGCTGTAGAGCTGACAGCTCCGAGAGAGGGCTGGAGACGTATGATCTGTGCAGCTGTCTGGAACCTGTCGTTAACGGCAACTGTAACGATAAACAACTCTCAAAAACAATACTCTTAAAAACCCGCCTCTTGCCCATTTTTTTCATTTGCTGAAGATTATGTAAATCAAATAAAGCAATTAAGTGCCAGTGAACCTGTTTCTCTCTCTCTCTCTCACTCTGTCTCTCTCTCTCAATTCAATGGCTTTATTGGCATGGGAAACATATGTGTACATGCCAAGGCAAGTGAAGTAGATAATAAACAAAAGTGAAATGAACAATACAAATTAACAGTAAACATTACACTCACAAAAGTTCCATAAGAACAATGACATTTCAAATGTTATATTATGTCTATATACGCTGTTGTAACGACGTGCAAATAGTTAAAGTGCAAAATATGGGTTTGTTCTTGTCACGTGTGCTCTCTCTCCGGCCTCTAGGTCACCAGGCTGCTTGTTATGGCACACACCTGTTACCATCATTACGCGCACCTGCGCATCATCAGACTCACCTGGACTCTATCACCTCCCTGATTACCTTCCCTATATATATATGTCACTCCGTTTGTTTCCTTCCCCAGGCGTTATTGTTTCTGTTCCAGTGTTAAGTCTGTGCGTTGTTCGTGTTTCTTGTTTAGTGTTGCATTTATTTATTAAAACACTCACTCCCTGAATGAGCTTCCCGACTCTCAGCGCAAATCGTTACAGTTCTTCACTGGTTACCCTTTTCTTGTTGGTTACAAATCTTGCTGCTGTGATGGCACACTGTGGTATTTCACCCAGTAGATATGGAAGTTTATCAAAATTGGGTTTGATTGTGTAATCTGAGGGAAATATGTGTCTCTAATATGGTCATACATTTGGAAGAAGTGCAGCTCAGTTTCCACCTCATTTTGTGGGTAGTGCGCACATAGCCGGTATTCTCTTGATAGCCAGGTCTGCCTATGGCAGCCTTTCTCAATAGCAAGGCTATGCTCACTGAGTCTGTACATAGTCAAAGCTTTCCTTAAGTTTGGGTCAGTCACAGTGGGCAGGTATTCTGCGACTGTGTACTCTCTGTTTAGGGCCAAATAGCATTCTAGGTTGCTGTTCTTTTGTTAATTCTTTTCAATGTGTTAAGTAATTATCTTTTAGTTTTCTCATGATTTGGTTGGGCCTAGTTGTGTTGCTGTCCTTGGGCTCTGTGGAGTCGTGTTTGTGAACAGAGCCCCAAGACCAGCTTGCTTAGGGGACTCTTCTCCAGGTTCATCGCTCTGTAGGTGATGGCTTTGTCATGGAAGGTTTGGGAATCACTTCCTTTTAGGTGGTTGTAGAATTGAACGGTTATTTTCTAGATTTTGATAATTAGAGTATCGGCCTAATTCCGCTCTGCATGCAGTATTTGTTTTACGTTGTACACAGAGGATATTTTTGCTATATATGTTGAAGACATTAGGGCTCAAACTGCATCCCTGTCACGACTTCACGAAGTCGGTCCCTCTCCTTGTTCGGGCGGTGTTCGGCGGTCGACGTCAGCGGCCTTCTAGCCATCACTGATCCATTTTCCATTGGTTTTATCTTGTCGTCTTTCACACCTGGTTCCAATCCCATCAATTAGATGTTGTGTATTTAACCCTCTGTTTCCCCTCATGTCCTTGTCGGAGATTGTTTGTTTGTATGTGATGTGCATGTATCATGTTGGTGTGCGACAGATTTTGTTCCCACTTTGTTATTTTGTACATTTTGGTTTTTGGAGTTTTATCAGCATTTATTAAACAACTCCGTTTTTACTAAGTTCGTTCTCCTGCACCTGACTTCCCTGCCACCAACACGCACCACATTACAATCCCTATCTCACCCCATGGTCCTGTGGAAAGAAATTGTTTTTTTCCCATTGTAACCGCACACTTGTTTGTGTACATGGATTTTATGTTGTCTGTTTTTCCCCCAATACCACTTTCCATTCATTTGTGTAGCAGACGCTCATGCCAAATTGAGTCAAAGGCTTTTTTAAAATCAAAGCATGAGAAGACTTTACCTTTGTCTTTTTGGTCAATTAGGGTGTGCAGGGTGAATGTGGTTTGTCATACGGTAATTTGGTAAAAAGCTAATTTGACAGTTGCTCAGTACATTGCTTTCACTGAGGAAATGTACGAATCTGCTGTTAATGATAATGTAGTGGATTTTTCCAAGGTTGCTGTTGACGCATATCTCATGGTAGTTATTGGGGTGAAATTTGTCTCCACTTTTGTGGATTGGGGTGATCAGTCCTTGGTTAAAAATATTGGGGAAGATGCCAGAGCTGAGGATGATGTTAAAGAGTTTAAGTATATGCAACTGGAATTTGTTGTCTATATATTTTATTTTATTTAGGATCCCATCAACACCACAAGCCTTTTTGGGTAGGAGAGTTTGTATTTTGTCCTGTAGTTCATTCAGTGTAATTGGAGAATCCAGTGGGTTCTGGTAGTCTTTAATTGAAGAGAAAAAAAGCAAAGAGCTTTTACCCTCCACACTACCTGTTACGTGCTTTGTTTTTGCTATGAGGAGGTGACTTCCCCTGGTATTGTCACATGGGAATGATGCCTCTGTCTGGCAATCTTTCCAGATGGACAAAGCCACTTCATTTTCAAATCAAATCCAAGTTTATTTATCACATGCGCCGAATACAACAGGTGTAGACCTTGCTTACTTACAGGCTCTAACCAATAGTGCAAAAAGATGTTAGGTGAACAATAGCTAAGTAAAGAAATAAAACAACAGTAAAAAGACAGGCTATATACAGTAGCGAGGCTATAAAAGTAGCGAGGCTACATACAGACACCGGTTAGTCAGGCTGATTGAGGTAGTATGTACATGTAGATATGGTTAAAGTGACTATGCATATATGATGAACAGAGAGTAGCAGTAGTGTAAAAGAGGGGTTGGCGGGTGGTGGTTGGCGGGACACAGTGCAGATAGCCCAGTTAGCCAATGTGCAGGAGCACTGGTTGGTTGGCCCAATTGAGGTAGTATGTACATGAACGTATAGTTAAAGTGACTATGCATATATGAAAAAACAGAGAGTAGCAGCAGCGTAAAAATAGGGGTCCCCAGATCTCCAGATCTCCTGTACCTTCCGATGTGCTGATTAAATGCAAATACTTATGAAAGGACCCTTGGACTCCTCAACAACTTTACTTACAAAGACCATAAAGAATCCTGTCATCCTGTGTTCAAAATGGCCCTGTTTGGAATTGAGCCTCTCACTGCCATTAGAGGAAACATTACAGAGCTGTTTTAAAAGAGGAGAGTTAGAAAAAATCAAGCCAGTTAAAGAGGATGAATGGGACCCCAGCAGTGAACCCATCACTCAGTGGGTTCTGGTGATGGACCCCAGCAGTGAACCCATCACTCAGTGGGTTCTGGTGATGGACCCCAGCAGTGAACCCATCACTCAGTGGGTTCTGGTGATGGACCCCAGCAGTGAACCCATTCCTCAGTGGGTTCTGGTGAAGGAAGCCAGCAGTGAACCCATCACTAAGTGGGTTCTGGTGATGGACCCCAGCAGTGAACCCATCACTCAGTGGGTTCTGGTGATGGACCCCAGCACTGAACCCATTCCTCAGTGGATTCTGGTGATGGAAGCCAGCAGTGAACCCATCACTCAGTGGGTTCTGGTGATGGACCCCAGCAGTGAACCCATCACTCAGTGGGTTCTGGTGATGGAAGCCAGCAGTGAACCCATCACTCAGTGGGTTCTGTTGATGGACGCCAGCAGTGAACCCATCACTCAGTGGGTTCTGGTGATGGACGCCAGCAGTGAACCCATTCCTCAGTGGGTTCTGGTGAAGGAAGCCAGCAGTGAACCCATCACTAAGTGGGTTCTGGTGATGGACCCCAGCAGTGAACCCATCACTCAGTGGGTTCTGGTGATGGACCCCAGCATTGAACCCATTCCTCAGTGGATTCTGGTGATGGAAGCCAGCAGTGAACCCATCACTCAGTGGGTTCTGGTGATGGACCCCAGCAGTGAACCCATCACTCAGTGGGTTCTGGTGATGGAAGCCAGCAGTGAACCCATCACTCAGTGGGTTCTGTTGATGGACGCCAGCAGTGAACCCATCACTCAGTGGGTTCTGGTGATGGACGCCAGCAGTGAACCCATCACTCAGTGCGATCTGATCACTGGCACTTACACACAAGTAGTGAGATGATTAGTTACTTATACCATTATTGAAATGACATTTATTTGCCTGAGGGGGAAACAACAGCCAGAGGAAAGAGCTATATCTGAGACCTAATCAAGGCTGCTAAATAGCTAATCAAATGGCTACCCACAGGGCCGGCTTTAGCCTTCTGGGGCCCTGCGGGTAGTGACCCCCCTCTTGACGGCAGAGAGAAGAAAACAAAAGTACATTTCCTGCCACTCTACACATTTTGCCATGTGGAATAGAGAAAATCTTGCAGTTTTAAAGCAAGTTTTGCTATTGGACTAATATTTATTTTGTTGCAATTTTATAACAAATTTCATGCAATTCTACTCATTTTTTTCATGGGACAGAGCTAATTGTTTTGCAGTTTTACAATTTTCCTGCCATTCAATCCATTATGCCTTTTGGCGGAGAAACTTTTTTGTAGTTTTAAAGCTAATTTCCTGTCATGACAGATGCAATGTTAATATGATTTGAGTGAGAATGACTAACAAAATCAATGGGGGGCCCCTGGAGCCCAGGCCCTGGGCAGACTTTCACACTCACCACATAGGTAGAGGTAAAGTGTCTAGGCAACAGGATAGATAAACGGTTAATGATGTTTATTATCTATCCTGTTGCCTAGTCACTTTACCCCTACCTATATATACTGTACATAGCTACTCAATTACCTCATACTCCTGCACATAGACTTGGTACTGGTACTCCCTGTATATAGCCATGTTATTTTAACTTCTTATTGTTGTTCACGGTGTATTTATTCCTTATTTCACTATTTCTATTTTTTTAAATGATCTTTAACTGCATTGTTGGCAAAAGACCCGCAGTTTATTTATCATCAGTGTAGATTACACATTTATGCTACTTATTTGATGGTATGGATTGAGGTGTGGATAGATTGTGGATGTGGCAAAGTACTGTGAAGTACAATGTTGATTGAAGAATGACGCGCTGCTGCCAACCAATCACTGTCCTTGTGTCCTGTCAGGTGTGTGGGAAGAAATGTTCAACTGCAGCTTCCTAAAAATCGAACAGTCATACATCACATCCCGTAATGTTGATGGTATGGCAAAAAGTGTGCAATGAATGACTATATTTGCAATATTTTTCAACCTTTACCACCATAAAGCAGATATTTCAGATATTTGAACTATGAACGTGCAGTAGATCGATAAGATCACAATGGTTGCCTCTTCCTAATCACCTTGGTTAATATTTTGCCACCACATTAGCTAAATTGAGTCCTTGGGAGTGCCCTGTTAAAGCCTAATAATAAATTATCGGGGCTGGGCGTTGTGCCTGGAAAATGTTTGCAAATGGAGTGATTCTAGTCAAGGTTGATGATTTCAATAAGTGTAACAGGGCGAGAACACGCCGGACAAATCCTCCAGGACCTAATCAATTATTGTAGAACATAACACACAATAATTACAGATACAAACTATTTTAACACTGGTTCATCTATTCTAGAACAATATCCACTACAAAATGAAAGCCTCTTTATACTGTACAGCTGCACTGATGACTGTCTGCCTCATAGAATTATACTGTATATTAGTCCTCTAGAATGGACATTAGGATCCTAACAACATGTCTAAAAGTCATCCATTTTGGTAAAGGAAAACTTTGATCAAATAACTCATCAAATATGATAAAATATTGTGTAAAACAATGAATTTGTGGATATATCTTCACACTATATTTATTAGCTAGCTCCATGTCTCATGCATGGGCCAATATGAGCACAGAACAGCATAAGCACAGCGGGTAACTAAGCAAACACAGCTTCACCAAAACATTATATTTAAAAAAAAACATTCCAGATTTTAAAAAAAGGTCTAATTCGCCCCTTAAGGTAGCCCTGACATACCAATATTCCAGTCGATAGTGTGTGTGTGTGAGAGCGAGAGAGAGGGGGGGGGGGGGGGGGGGGGGCATTGTTAAATTCTCTTTTCTCCCTTTGCAATAATTATTTACATTTAATTATTGTTAAAATTGAACCGCTGTAACAACCAGTCCTTATTTTGCAGTGGGGAGTCACACACAGAGAAAGAGAGTAGGCTGGGAGGGTGAAGGTTCTGTTAACTTCACCCGCTGATGGCGCCAATTCCCACACGATGACCCATTAATACAATGTGTTGATGACTGCAATCTGCATAATCATTGCTATCAATATAATGATGAGATATTAACTTCCAATTTAATCTCTAGCCACATTACACGTTAAATGAGGACAGACCTTTTCATTGCTCGGTGCATACAGACAGCAGGTTCAGTGTTAAACATAATGTTCACTGTAATGTTTTCACTCTGCATACACACCATTCTTTTTCAGCTCTTATTAGGGTTCCTTGGAGAACTCTTGCCCGATAAAGGACCTTTTGAGTCCAGTGGGGGGGTTCTTAACGTGGCATCTGCAGTTCATTGGAATTCAAAAAGGTCCTTGAAATGTATGGAAACCTGCTGATCTGTCCCTTCTATAGCACAGAGCAACTTGACCAGTGTTGACTAGTGTTGATTTTGCAGTGTAACATTTCTAATCAAATCAAACTTTATTTGGCACATGCGCCAAATACAACAAGTGTAGACTTTACAGTGAAATGCTTACTTAAGAGTCCTTAACCAACAGTGCAGTTCAAGAAGAAGAACATATTTGCCAAGTAGACAAAAATAAAAAGTAATAATAAAAAGTAACACAATAAGAATAACAATAACGAGGCTATATACAGGGGGCACCGGTACCGAGTCAGTGTGGAGGCTATATACAGGGGGCACCGGCACCGAGTCAGTGTGGAGGCTATATACAGGGGGCACCGGTACCGAGTCAGTGTGGAGGCTATATACAGGGGGCACCGGCACCGAGTCAGTGTGGAGGCTATATACAGGGGGCACCGGCACCGAGTCAGTGTGGAGGCTATATACAGGGGGCACCGGTACCGAGTCAGTGTGCAGGGGTACGGGCTAGTTGAGGTAATCTGTACATGTAGGTGGGGGCGAAGTGTATACATAGGTAACAAACAAACAGCGAGTAGCAACAGTGTACAAAAGGGAGGGGGGTCAATGTAAACTGTCCGGTGCCGATTTTATGAATTGTTCAGCAGTCTTATGGCTTGGGGGTAGAAGCTGTTGAGGAGCCTTTTGGTCCTAGGTTTGGCACTCTGGTACCGCTTGCTGTGAGGTAGCAGAGTAAACCGTCTATAACTTCTAGTTTTGATTCAGGAGTTAAATTAACACTGTAAAGACTTAAGAACCTTAAATGGTTCCCTTATGGCATTCCTCTGAAAAACCTTATTTGGTTCCAACTGGAACCTTTATTTTGAAGGCTACTGTAATGTAGAACAGCTGCTGATCAGTTATATTACAGTGCCTTGCGGAAGTATTCGGCCCCCTTGAACTTTGCAACCTTTTGCCACATTTCAGGCTTCAAACATAAAGACATAAAACTGTATTTTTTTTGTGAAGAATCAACAACAAGTGGGACACAAGCATGAAGTGGAACGACATTTATTGGATATTTCAAACTTTTTTAACAAATCAAAAACTGAAAAATTGGGCATGCAAAATTATTCAGCCCCCTTAAGTTAATACTTTGTAGCGCCACCTTTTGCTGCGATTACAGCTGTAAGTCGCTTGGGGCATGTCCCTATCAGTTTTGCACATCGAGAGACTGACATTTTTTCCCATTCCTCCTTGCAAAACAGCTCGAGCTCAGTGAGGTTGGATGGAGAGCATTTGTGAACAGCAGTTTTCAGTTCTTTCCACAGATTCTCGATTGGATTCAGGTCTGGACTTTGACTTGGCCATTCTAACACCTGGATATGTTTATTTTTGAACCATTCCATTGTAGATTTTGCTTTATGGTTTGGATCATTGTCTTGTTGGAAGACAAATCTCCGTCCCAGTCTCAGGTCTTTTGCAGACTCCATCAAGTTTTCTTCCAGAATGGTCCTGTATTTGGCTCCATCCATCTTCCCATCAATTTTAACCATCTTCCCTGTCCCTGCTGAAGAAAAGCAGTCCCAAACCATGATGCTGCCACCACCATGTTTGACAGTGGGCATGGTGTGTTCAGGGTGATGAGCTGTGTTGCTTTTACGCCAAACATAACGTTTTGCATTGTTGCCAAAAAGTTCAATTTTGGTTTCATCTGACCAGAGCACCTTCTTCCACGTTTGGTGTGTCTCCCAGGTGGCTTGTGGCAAACTTTAAACAACACTTTTTATAGATATCTTTAAGAAATGGCTTTCTTCTTGCCACTCTTCCATAAAGGCCAGATTTGTGCAATATATGACTGATTGTTGTCCTATGGACAGAGTCTCCCACCTCAGCTGTAGATCTCTGCAGTTCATCCAGAGTGATCATGGGCCTCTTGGCTGCATCTCTGATCAGTCTTCTCCTTGTATGAACTGAAAGTTTAGAGGGACGGCCAGGTCTTGGTAGATTTGCAGTGGTCTGATACTCCTTCCATTTCAATATTATCGCTTGCACAGTGCTCCTTGGGATGTTTAAAGCTTGGGAAATCTTTTTCTATCCAAATCCGGCTTTAAACTTCTTCACAACAGTATCTCGGACCTGCCTGGTGTGTTCCTTGTTCTTCATGATGCTCTCTGCGCTTTTAAAGGACCTCTGAGACTATCACAGTGCAGGTGCATTTATACGGAGACTTGATTACACACAGGTGGATTGTATTTATCATCATTAGTCATTTAGGTCAACATTGGATCATTCAGAGATCCTCACTGAACTTCTGGAGAGAGTTTGCTGCACTGAAAGTAAAGGGGCTGAATAATTTTGCACGCCCAATTTTTCAGTTTTTGTTTGTTAAAAAAGTTTGAAATATCCAATAAATGTCATTCCACTTCATGATTGTGTCCCACTTGTTGTTGATTCTTCACAAAAAAATACAGTTTTATATCTTTATGTTTGAAGCCTGAAATGTGGCAAAAGGTCGCAAAGTTCAAGGGGGCCGAATACTTTCGCAAGGCACTGTATGTCTTTGGTATATGAGTAGTATTTTCATGGAGGGGTACTAGGGATAGCTTTACTGAACATTCTACCTCCATTTTTAGTATATAGACAGGAAAAATGTCTGCCATATAGAGAGCCACTGGAGAGAAAAGAATGATTTGTGTGAATATACCCACCATACTGTACATGCTCCCAGGTACACTGTAATCTGATTTACAGGATGCCATTCCCAGACATTTTCGTGACAACAACCTCACAATACTGTACATGCAATTCAATGCCTGGATACCTTTTTCCCCATTAGACCCCAACAGTTTAACTTTGGCTATACGGTGGGGATTGAATTGTGGTTCAGAAAATGAAGGGCACCACTGCGATTGGCTCTGAATGGGTGCTGGTGGGTGTACTGTACAGTAAGAGGAGGAGAAGTGGGGGGAGTATTGGTATCATAGCAACGTAGGGGGTGAAACTAGCTCCTCCTGTAATCTATCAGCCCAGGTAAGGCAGTGTCATGTCAGGGATGACCTTGGCTGCGTTTGACAGTGGTGATGTGGGGATGTGGCCGAGTCAACAGTTCTAATTGGCCTGGATCTATCAGAACGGCATGGTAAGCAGCTCTACCTCTCCTCCTCCTCTCCTTGCCGCCGCCGGCTGACATGTCTGTCACTACCTTTACAATCCCAGCTCCTTTACCCTCGGCCGTCTCTGCAAACTAATCATCTTTAATTAGCTGTGATTAGAATAGAGGGCCACTTGGCCTGGATAGAGTTATGGAGGAGAAGAGCTATGTTAGGATATCAAGTGGGCCACTTGTGTTAGTAATGGCCCATCTGGTCAAAAGTAGTGAACTATAAACGGGAATAGGATGCCATTTGGGATGCAAGCCAGTGTGTTTTGGGTGACGTCCATATTGAGTTGATGATCAACCTTTGTCTGTCTGTATCAATACAGAGAACCTGTGTGTCTCTGTTTGCATGGCTGCTTCCACCTATCTCTAACCGTACCTTAATGAAGGCTGCTATCTCTAATTGTACCTTAACTGCTATCTCTAACTGTACCTTAATGACGGCTGCTATCTCTAACTGTACCTTAACTGCTATCTATAACTGTACCTTAATGACGGCTGCTATCTCTAACTGTACCTTAACTTCTATCTATAACTGTACCTTAATGAAGGCTGCTATCTCTAACTGTACCTTAACTGCTATCTATAACTGTACCTTAATGAAGGCTGCTATTTCAATCTGTACCTTAATAAAGCCTGCTATCTCTAACTGCACCTAAATGAAGACTGCGATCTCTAACTATATCTAAATGACGGCTGCTATCTATATCTGTACCTTAATGAAGGCTGCTATCTCCAACTGTACCTGAACTGCTATCTATAACTGTACCGTAATGAAGGCTGCTATCTCTAACTGTACCTAAATTAAGGCTGCTATCTATAACTGTACCGTAATGAAGGCTGCTATCTCTAACTGTACCTTAAAAAAGGCTGCTATCTCTAACTGTACCTAAATGAAGGCTGCTATCCATAACTGTACCTTACTGAAGGCTGCTATCTATAACTGTACCTTAATGAAGGCTGCTATCTCTAACTGTACCTAAATTAAGGCTGCTATCTATAACTGTACCTTAATGAAGGCTGCTATCTCTAACTGTACCTAAATTAAGGCTGCTATCTATAAATGTACCTTACTGAAGGCTGCTATCTATAACTGTACCTTAATGAAGGCTGCTATCTCTAACTGTACCTTCATGAAGGCTGCTATATATAACTGTACCGTAATGAAGGCTGCTATCTCTAACTGTACCTAAATTAAGGCTGCTATCTATAACTGTACCTTAATGAAGGCTGCTATCTCTAACTGTACCTAAATGAAGGCTGCTATCTATAACTGTACCTCAATGAAGGCTGCTATCTCTAACGGTACCTCAATGAAGGCTGCTATCTATAACTGTACCTCAATGAAGGCTGCTATCTATAACTGTACCTTAATTAAGGCTGCTATCTATAACTGTACCTTAATGAAGGCTGCTATCTCTAACTGTACCTTCATGAAGGCTGCTATCTCTAACTGTACCGTAATGAAGGCTGTTATATCTAACTGTACCGTAATGAAGGCTGTTATATCTAACTGTACCTTAATGAAGGCTGCTATCTCTAACTGTACCTTCATGAAGGCTGCTATCTCTAACTGTACCGTAATGAAGACTGTTATATCTAACTGTACCTTCATGAAGGCTGCTATCTCTAACTGTACCTTAATGAAGGCTGCTATCTCTAACTGTACCACAATGAAGGCTGTTATATCTAACTGTACCGTAATGAAGGCTGCTATCTCTAACTGTACTTTAATGGAGGCTGATATCTATAACTGTACCGTAATGAAGGCTGCTATCTCTAACTGTATTTTAATGGAGGCTGCTTCTACCTATCTATAAATTAACCTTAATGAAGGCTGTTATATCTAACTGTACCGTAATGAAGGCTGTTATATCTAACTGTACCTTAATGAAAGCTGCTATCTCTAACTGTACCGTAATGAAAGCTGTTATATGTAACTGTACCTTAATGGAGGCTGCTTCCACCTATCTCTAACTGTACCTTAATGGAGGCTGCTATCTCTAATTGTACCTTAATGGAGGCTGCTATCTCTAACTGTACCTTAATGGAGGCTGCTATCTCTAACTGTACCTTAATGGAGGCTGCTATATCTAACTGTACTTTAATGAAGGCTGCTATCTCTAACTGTACCTTAATGGAGGCTGTTATATCTAACTGTACTTTAATGGAGGCTGTTATATCTAACTGTATTTTAATGGAGGCTGCTATCTCTAACTGTACCTTAATGGAGGCTGCTATCTCTAACTGTACCTTAATGGAGGCTGTTATATCTAACTGTACTTTAATGGAGGCTGTTATATCTAACTGTACCTTAATGGAGGCTGCTATCTATAACTGTACCTTAATGAAGGCTGCTATCTATAACTGTACCGTAATGAAGGCTGCTATCTCTAACTGTACCGTGATGAAGGCTGCAATCTCTAACTGTACCTTAATGAAGGCTGTTATATCTAACTGTACCGTAATGAAGGCTGTTATATCTAACTGTATTTTAATGGAGGCTGCTTCTACCTATCTATAACTGTACCTTAATGAAGGCTGTTATATCTAACTGTATTTTAATGGAGGCTGTTATATCTAACTGTATTTTAATGGAGACTGCTTCTACCTATCTATAACTGTACCTTAATGAAGGCTGTTATATCTAACTGTACCGTAATGAAGGCTGTTATATCTAACTGTACCTTAATGAAAGCTGCTATCTCTAACTGTACTTTAATGAAGGCTGCTATCTCTAACTGTAACTTAATGAAAGCTGCTATCTCTAACTGTACCGTAATGAAAGCTGTTATATGTAACTGTACCTTAATGGAGGCTGCTATCTCTAACTGTACTTTAATGGAGGCTGCTTCCACCTATCTCTAACTGTACCTTAATGGAGGCTGCTATCTCTAACTGTACCTTAATGGAGGCTGCTATATCTAACTGTACTTTAATTATTAATGAAGGCTGCTATCTCTAACTGTACCTTAATGGAGGCTGATATCTCTAACTGTACCTTAATGAAGGCTGCTATCTCTAACTGTACCTAAATAATAGAGGTGGAGGATACATAATGTAACAGTAATGAGCTGATGGAAGGAACATCAAATGACCTCATCCTTTCAAATGAAAATGGAACTCAGGCAGCACCGCCATCCAGAGAGAGAGAGAGAGAGAGAGAGGTTATGTCCCAAATAGCACCCCATTCCCCTATGTAGTGCACTATTGGCAAGGGCCCATTGGGCTCTGGTCAAAAGTAGTGCATTATATAGGGAACAGGGTGCCAGTTGGGGTGCTATCAGAGTTCCCTTTACCTGACAGTACCACTGTAATCTCTTAATTTATTTTCTAAGAAGCCCTGTGCTTATCAGAGCAGTTAGCTGAAAGTAATACATCATGGAATTGCTGGCATTCAGAAACCCTATTCAGAGACATTTCTAAATAAACAGGCATATGGGGGATAGTAGTCCATTGGGGAGGAGAGCAAACTTTATTAGTCAGAGGGCTCAGGGCTGGGTGTACTTCTGGCATGTGGTGGGCATGGCCGGGGAGAAGGGGCACGACGGGTGAACCACTCGGCCTTCCTAGCCCTGAGCCCTCAGATGGCCATGAGGAACCTGAGTGACTGAGTTAGTTCAGTCACAGGAGCCATGGCCATGCAGACAGACAGACAGGTGGCTAAAAACAGCTGAGATCAGTGGCTCCCTGTATGGCTGCATAACACATTAACAGAAACACAGTAACAGAATGGACTTTGGTACAAATATACACTAGGAGGTATATTTAACTATAGGAGAATGCACGTAGAGTTGTTCATTAAAGCTGCGGTAGCTCTTTTTCCAGATGAAAGGGGTGAGTAAGATAACTCATATTGACTTTGACATAGTAATCCAAAATGTTGTTTTGGTCTCTCTCTTAACAGGCAGAACGCTGTGCTTCTGCTCACTTAAGGCTATTGATTAGCTGATAACACCCAAAGACAAACATGAAAGCAGCCAGCAGCAAAATGCACTGCTCAGAGCAATAGACTCATCCCAGCAGTATCACCCTCCCATCCACACGCTATGCTATCACAATCAGTTCTGCAGGATTTGGCTGAAATCAACATCTGCCTCGGTCGGAATCTGACTCCTCATCCTCCCCACAGAGTCTACTAGAGAATAACTCACCCAGCTCTCACCCAGCTCTCACCGAGCTCACCCAGCTCTCACCCATACTAGACGAGACAGTCCCACAGACAGACAATGGGGTAATTTTTACCACTAACAAGCCTCATTAGCATAATTGTTCTGACACAGAGGAGGAAATTAAAAGGGAAAATCCTCTCAGGCATTTGGAGATGTTTGTTCATACAATCGGTTGATAAACACTTTGAAAAACAAAAATCCTGGAAAATGAATATTAGTTGAGGTTGCAGGACGAAACATCACATCTAAGGAATAGGATATCGTTTAACGAACGAGATGAATCATCCTAGTCATGTAAAACATAAAATCATGAGAAATAAACATTGGTTTAAGATTAATATGTGGATATGTTACTACAGAGAGTTTCTGCAGAAGTAAAATGATTTTGCCCAAAAAACAATTAATCACAGCATTACTTGGCCCAGATTTTCCTAGCTCATAAAATCAGACAGACAGACAGACAGACAGACAGACAGACAGACAGAGAGAGAGAATAGTTATAGTAGGTAGCAGTAGAGCTATTACAGGTAGAAATGCTACTGGTGGTAATGGAGCAGTAGAGATATTACAGGTAGAAATGCTACTGGTGGTAATGGAGCAGTAGAGATATTACAGGTAGAAATGCTACTGGTGGTAATGGAGCAGTAGAGATATTACAGGTACAAATGCTACTGGTGGTAATGGAGCAGTAGAGATATTACAGGTACAAATACTACTGGTGGTAATGGAGCAGTAGAGATATTACAGGTACAAATGCTACTGGTGGTAATGGAGCAGTAGAGATATTACAGGTACAAATGCTACTGGTGGTAATGGAGCAGTAGAAATGCTACTGGTGGTAATGATAGTAGTAGGGATTACCAAAGGTAATGGTAGTAGTAGGGATAGTTGTAGTATTAGTGTTAATAATAGTGGTGGTACCATTCATTTTAGTGGTAATAATAGTAGCTTGTTATATTATTGTCCCTATTATTTATTATATTTTTTATAACTATTCACTGTTATCATTCTATTGTTGTTATTTCTGTTCTTATTTCTAGTGTTGTGGATTAGGGTCAACCAAGGCTGAGATGGCATTGATTTGAATGAGCATTGCTCAGAAAGGCACATATCTAATTTAACACACTACACAAACAGAGAGAGGCTTTTGCCTTTGACAAAATGTGACAACAGGAGCGGGATATTCGAGCACTCTATAGATGTTTTCATACATATTTTCATGTACTTGGTTAGTGTTTTTGTGGAGAAGCTCTCTCCCCACAGTCTGACCGTGGCGTATGCGCAGAGCTAGAGAGCGGTGCAGTAAACAGCCTGCTAGGCAGCCAGGAAGCAAACATCTGAGATGCGCAGGCACCATCTGCACAGGCGGCTGCAGCTGTGCTTGCTGCCTGCTGTGGCGCTCAGGACATTACCCTCAGCTGCACCAACAATTTAATCAAAGATTACTAAAGAAGTGACACCATGGAAATGAAGAGAATCTTCAGAGGTTTCACATGCCTAAGGTGTGGTACCACAACCTCAAAAACACTCAAAACTATTTTAGGATAGAATAGATCATCAACAGAGTTACAATATCATCTCTGGAAATGGATAAACTCAATATCCGGTATAACAGGAAATTAAGCTGCCATGGCTTGGAGCAATTCCTCATATCTGTTAAACTAAACTAGGATGGGGGGGGTGTTGACATTTGGAAAACTTCCAGCGTTCCAGTATGCGGTCTATAGAAAGACCGGCACCATCTCTGTATTGAGGCCAATCTTGACAGACATCTAATTAACAAGTACTTGATGGGTAACTTAAAATGTATGGGGTCCATGAACCGTCGTTAAAAAAAGATTAAATTAGATTCAACCTTATCTCCAATTTGCGCACAGGTTAATTACCTTCCCAGCCTTTTGGGCTATTTCAACAGTACGACTACTCAGATGAACAAAATGAAGATTCATTACCATGGTTTATATCTTGGTACAGAGCGGGCCACTTTTAATTCTGGCATGTCACTGTAGTATCATAATTACAAGGTAGAGAGGAGACCAGGGCATAAACTCAGAATACCTATAGGGGTGCAACGGATGGAGGGCAAGTGATTTTATTGGCTAACAGTAGTTGATTGACAGTGCTCATCAGGTCTGACCACTGCATGGTTCTAGTAGCTTCGGTCTTCTATTACAGACTGGTATATCCAGTCTGAGGGTTTTAGAAGCTTCTGTCCTCCATTATTGACTAGTATATCCAGTCTATGAGGGTTCTAGAAGCTTCTGTCCTCCATTACTGACTGGTATATCCAGTCTGAGGGTTTTAGAAGCTTCTGTCCTCCATTACTGACTGGTATGTCCCATCTATGAGGGTTCTAGAAGCTTCTGTCCTCCATTACTGACTGGTATATCCAGTCTATGAGTGCAAGGTAAAAGTGGTGAAAAAAAACGGGTCAACAAACTTAACTTAAGGGCAAATCCCCTTCGATTAGAGGTGTGAAAATATGGAGGGATGGTCAGACTGCACTTATGGGATACAACAAGTAAGTAGTGAGAAACTCCTCGACCTCAGGTTGACTCCACAGAGACTACTGCATGGAAATGTGTGTCTGAATTAAAGGTCTGACAGTGGAAGAGAAAGGAGAGAGAGGGCACCGTATGCAGCCCTGTAGAAATGAACCTTGTAAATATCCTAACTCCAAAGAGGGGCAGATGTAGCAAATAATTCCCTGTAGCAATCTGGAATTAAGACTCCGTAACTATTCTGTGTTGTCTGAAGTTCATAGGTGACATTCTGAACGTGTTGAGTCAAGGACTTAGTTCAAAGACTAAAGAGTTAGTTCAAAGACTCTGAATACATAATCTTTATTTTCACATTGGGGTTCCTGAGTGGCGCAGTGGTCGAAGACACTGCATCTCAGTGCAAAAGGCGTCACTGCACCCATAGGGCGGTGCACATTTGGCCCAGCGTCGTCTGGGTTTGGCCGTCATTGTAAATAAGAAATAGTTCTTAACTGACTTGCCTAGTTAAATAAAGGTTAATTATTTTTTTTTTTAAATCACACCATGAGCCTCCTAAGGGTCTGACAGGGATTTCAATTTAATAAAAATCAAATTTCACTCAGTATCCTTTGGTTTTGGAAGAGATTTTTGCGGCATTCGTTTTCAAAAACTTATGGCCCCTGCCTAAGCTAACAATTCTAAATCAATGTTGCATAAACTGTGACGTTATACTGGTGTTCCATACCAATATATTACTGTTGTCAGATTAAATAATAATCCATCATGTCTGATGGGAATAGAAAAGGACACAAACCCTTAACTAAAATAATTAGTATATCATACACTCAAACTACATTTATAGGTCAGAAGTTCATTCAAGGGGTTTATGCCACAAATTATTAATTGTTCATGTCAGACATGATCTATGGAAAAAACATTTGTGGTTGCAACACTTTACCGGAGACTGCTCCATCAAGGCCATATCTGTCCAAACAGAACAAACATGACCATTTCCTCTAAAGTAGACAGTCACTCCTGAACACCAAAGCTCTTAAAGCGCAAAGACAACCAAACCAAACACTGACAACCCTGGAGGTCATACATGACGCTAGCTGTGCATAACTGATTAGTTGGTGACTTGGCGTAGTCTTAGTGAGATGTAAAAGTATTGTCAAAGTTTCAATGTCCAAAAATACACCACTGACTGATAGTGATTCATTCAAACCTATAGGTAAAATATGGGTTAGTTACAACAGTACTAGTTCAAAAAAGTTGTTTTTTTACCACACACTGTAAACGTCTGTATGATATTTCTGATCTTCAGTATGTTGCCTGTGGGTACTGTACGTGTCATGCTGTCTCCTCAGAGCTCACAGAAAGGTCATTAACATGAGGCCTTAAGCAGTGTGCTGAATCTCACTTCACACGGATAGCTGGATAAGCCGGCCAGACTCCACATTAACATGTGTATTGGTCCAGCCTTACTACATACCCATATATAATTTTACCTTATTGTCAGAGAACACCAAATGAGTCTGAATAAACGGTAAAAAGGGTATTTTACGAGTTTAGTGCCACATCTGAGTTTAGTGCCACATCCTACAAATGCAAGGAAAAGGGTATCATGTAACTTCAATAAGGGGTTTATTTATGACACGGCTAGGCACAAAGAGCCTCTTCTGCAGCTTTCAACACTAAAAACGAACTGCATTTGCATTTTAAAAGAACACCGGTGATAGGCATAAATGTGTTCTGAAACAAACCATGCAAATAGCTTGACATTTTCACTTAGCTTGTCGTCCTTTCAAAGGGAGCTGTTGGAGCGGCACAATCGACTGCTGTACTGCACTGGCCTGTCAGGTGGATGGGTCACCTGCTCCACCCTGCACTGTGCCGTGATGTAGCTAACCCAGCTCCCCATACCGCTGTGTGTGTTAATACAGAGTGGCTGCCTGTATCTGGTGCTCACGCAGCCACAGGGTTACCTTTGACCCCAGGACCAGCCCATGTCCAGTACCCATTCCCTGGGCACCATGCCATTTATCTAATACCCACCCACTCTGGAATAGTGCACAAAAAGTTGATTGCTCTCGCCCAGGGTGACAGACAGGTCATTTAATTCCATTATATTTCCTGTGTTCTTTTCAGTCAAAGGATATAGAAAGATTTGGGAGAGATTTACTTGCAGCTGAGAGACCTGGGGAAGGGTGAGTGATCCTGGTGATGAGCTTGACTAGCCATTAAGGCCTCCTGCAACGCAAACTGACTGATAGAGAAGTTGTGTGTGCGTGTGTGTGTGTGTGTGTGTGTGTGTGTGTGTGTGTGTGTGTGTGGTGTGTGTGTGTGTGTGTGTGTGTGTGTGTGTGTGTGTGTGTGGTGGGTTGAAGGGGATAAACTGATGTGGGAGGAGGGTCCGATTCAAACATCTGTCAAATAGGTTGATGGTTCTAACCCCCATTAAAAGCATTACACTGAAGGATAAATGTAAATAAACAAATGCTAACCATATTCATAAACAACATAGTAACACATCATGCAAGACGTAACAAGGTAGAGACAGTGGAACTAAATCTGAAGATAGTACTTTACACACTGTATCATAGCAATTAAAGACAGCTGGGAACTTCAACATATCTGGCCACAGAGGTGATTTTCATGAGTTAATTTCCCACATGTCAATGACTGTGATAGAAGAGCTAGCTATTTCCCATCCATACACACTGCCTCCTCCGCACTCTAGATGAGTGGCTGTATACTTAGCAGGCAGCGCACGCAACATGAAAGGACTTGGAAGGTTGGGCTTCTTTACGCATCCCTCATAGAGCTCTCATGGCTGCTCTCTGTGCTGCAGAGGAGAAAAGCCCCTGTCACGGCATCACAAGTCATTAAAACACTAATTAGCTGCCTTTCTTCTTCTATTACTGGCCATCCGACTGGTGCATCTGTAAACAGCAGACACAGAGAGAGCCTGGCGATGTGCTCTAGCAACCAGGAGAAAAACATACATATACGATACTGAATAATGATGTTTTTCAGATGGTAACAGGGTAATTAGTCTTTATCAAGGCTTTGAAGACAGTGGCTTAATTATGGACGAAAGAGAACGTACAGTAGGTCTGACTGACACGACAAATGAGGTTCATTACAATGCTAGGTTGAGGTTCACACTCTTTATATGACAGAGAGATAACACATTTTAATTGAATTGCTGAAAGTCATTATGGACTATGGTCATGGCCAGTAACCTATGTGCTCTATCCTTTTGTATTTGAATTTATTATGGATCCCCATTAGCTGTTACCAAAGCTGCAGCTACTCTTCCTGGAGTCCAGCAAAATTACGTTTATAAAACTTTAAAAACATACAATACATTCACAGATTCCATAACACACGGTGTGCCCTCAGGCCCCTACTCCACAACAAACACATATCTACAGTACTAAATCCATGTGTATGCATAGTGCGTATGTTATCGTGTGTGTGTGAGTGTGTATGCATGTGTCTGTGCCAATGTTTTTGTTGCTTCACAGTCCCCGCTGTTCCATAAGGTGTTTTATTTATTTATTTATTTTTATATAATTTTACTGCTTGCATCAGTTACTTGATGTGGAATAGAGTTCAATGTAGTCATGGCTCTATGTAGTACTGTGTGCCTCCCATAGTCTGTTCTGGACTTGGGAACTGTGAAGAGACCTCTTGTGGCATGTCTTGTCGGGTACCCCATGGGTATCCAAGCTGTGTGCAAGTAGTTTCGACAAACAGCTCAGTGCATTCAACATGTCAATACCTCTCATAAATAAAAGTAGTGATGAAGTCAATCTCCCCTCCACTTTCAGCCAGGAGAGATTGACATGCATATTATTAATATTAGCTCTCTGTGTACATCCAAGGGCCAGCCGTGGTGCCCTGTTCTGAGCCAAGTCCTTTTTTGTGGCACTCGACCACACAACTGAACAGTAGTCAAGGTGTGACAAAACTAGGGCCTGTAGGACCTGCCTTGTTGATAGTGTTATTAAGAAGGCACAGACTCGCTTTATTATAGACAGATGTCTCCCCATCTTAGCTACTACTGCATCAATATGTTTTGACCATGACAGTTTACAATCTAGGGTTACTCCAAGCAGTTTAGTCATCACAACTTGCTCAATTTCCACAAGATTTATTACAAGATTTAGTTGACATTTAGGGTTTAGTGAGTGTTTTGTTCCAAATACAATGCTTTTAGTTTTAGAAATATTTAGGGCTAACCTATTCCTTGCCACCCACTCTAAAACAAACAGCAGCTCTTTGTTGAGTGTTGCAGTCACTGCAGTCACTGTAGTAGCTGACTGGTAGTGTTGAATCATCCACATACATATACACTCTGGCTTTACCCAAAGTCAGTGGCATGTCGTGAGTAAACATTTTTTAAATGCAAGGGGCCTAAACAGCTACCCTGGTGAATTCCTGATTCTAACTGGATTATATTTGAGAGGCTTCCATTAAAGAACACCCTCTGTGTTCTATTAGACAAGTAACTCTTTATCCACATTATAGCAGGGGGTGTAAAGCCATAACACATACGTTTTTCCAGCAGCAGACTATGATCGATTATGTCAAAAGCTGCACAGAAGTCTAATAAGGCAGCCCCCGCAATAATATTATCATACATTTCTCTCAGCCAATCATCAGTCATTTGTGTAAGTGCTGTGCTTGTTGAGTGTCCTTCCCTATAAGCATGCTGAAACTATGTTGTCAATTTGTTTACCGTGAAATAGCATTGTATCTGGTCAAACACAAGTTTTCCAGAAGTTTACTAAGGGTTGGTAACAGGCTGATTGTTTGGCTATTTGAGCCAGTAAAGGGGGCTTAACTATTCTTGGGTAGCGGAATGACTTTAGGTTCCCTCCAGGCCTGAGTGCACACGCTCTCTATTAGGCTTAAATTGAAGATGTGACAAATAGGAGTGGCAATATCGTCTGCTATTATGCTCAGTAATTTTCCACCCAGATTGTCAGACCCAAGTGGCTTGTCATTGTTGATAGACAACAATAATTTTTTCACCTCTTCCACACTGACATTGCGGAAATCAAAAATACAATTCTTGTCTTTCATAATTTGGTCCGATATACTTGGATGTGTAGTGTCAGTGTTTGTTGCTGGCATGTCATCCACAAGTTTACTTATCTTGCCAATGAAAATGTCATTAAAATAGTTTGCAATATCAGTGGGCTTTGTGATTAATATATTTTTTTATACAGTATATATATATATATATATATATATATATATATATATATATATATATATTTCACCTTTATTTAACCAGGTAGGCTAGTTGAGAACAAGTTAAAGCAAAGCAGTGCGACACAAACAACAACACAGAGTTACACATGGAATAAACAAACGTACGGTCAATAACACAATAGAAAAAAAGGAAAGTCTATATACAGTGTGTGCAAATAGGGTGAGGAGGTAAGACAATAAATAGGCCATAATAGTGAAGTAATTACAATTTAGCAAAGTAACACTGGAGTGATAGATGAGCAGATGATGATGTGCAAGTGGATATACTAGTGTGCAAAAGAGCAGAAAAGTAAATAAAAACAATATGGGGATGAGGTAGGTAGATTGGGTGGGCTATTTACAGATGGCCTATGTACAGCTGCAGCGATCGGTTAGCTGCTCAGATAACAGATTTTTAATGTTAGTGAGGGAAATGTAAGTCTCCAGCTTCAGCGATTTTTGCAATTAATTTCAGTCATTTGCAGCAGAGAACAGGAAGGAAAGGCGGACAAAGGAGGTGTTGGCTTTGGGGATGACCAGTGAGATATACCTGCTGGAGTGAGTGCTACGGGTGGGTGTTGTTATCGTGACCAGTGAGCTAAAATAAGGCAGAGCTTTACCTAGCATAGGCTTATAGATGACCTGGAGCCAGTGGGTCTGGCAACGAATACATAACGAGGGCCAGCCAACTAGATATACAGGTCACAGCGGTGTGGGTGGTATAAGGGGCTTTGGTGACAAAACTGATGGCACTGTGATAGACTGCATCCAGTTTGCTGAGTAGAGTATTGGAAGCTATTTTGTATATGACATCACCGAAGTCAAGGATCGGTAGGATAGTTTTAGTTTAGTCAGTTTTACGAGGGTATGTTTGGCGACGTGAGTGAAGAAGGTTTTGTTGCAAAATATGAAGCCAATACTAGATTTAATTTTGGATTGGAGATGCTTAATTTGAGTCTGGAAGGAGAGTTTACAGTCTAGCCAGACACCTAGGTATTTGTAGTTGTCCACATATTCTAAGTCAGAACCGTCCAGAGTAGTGATGCTAATCGGGCGGGCGGGTGCGGGCAGCAAACGGTTGAAAAGCATGCTTTTGGTTTTACTAGCGTTTAAGAGCAGTTGGAGGCCACGGAAGGAGTGTTGTATGGCATTGTAGCTCGTTTGGAGGATAGTTAACACAGTGTCCAAAGAAGGGCCAGATGTATACAGAATGGTGTCGTCTGAGTAGAGGTGGATCAGGGAATCATACAGAGAAAAGAGTCGGCCCGAGAATTGAACCCTGTGGTACCCCCATAGAAACTGAAAGAGGTCCGGACAACAGGCCCCCCGATTTGACACACTGAACTCTATCTGAGAAGTAGTTGGTGAACCAGGCGAGGCAGTCATTTGAGAAACCAAGGCTATTGAGTCTGCCGATAAGAATATGGTGATTGACAGAGTCGAAAGCCTCGGCCAGGTCGATGAAGACGGCTGCACATTACTGTCTTTTATCCATGTCGGTTATGATATCGTTTTGCACCTTGAGCGTGGCTGAGGTGCACCAATGACCAGCTCGGAAACTGGATTGCACAGCGGAGAAGGTACGGTGGGATTCAAAATGGTCAGTGATCTGTTTGTTCACTTGGCTTTTGAAGACTTCAGAAAGGCAGGGCAGGATGGATATAGGTCTGTAACACTTTGGGTCTACAAGAGGGGGGTGACAGCGGCAGCTTTCCAATCTTTAGGGATCTCGGACAATACGAAAGAGAGTTGCAACAATGGCACCGTATATTTTTAGAAAGAGAGTGTCCAGATTGTCTATCCCAGCTAATTTGTACGGGTCCAGGTTTTGCAGCTCTTTCAGAACATCTGCTATCTGGATTTGGGTGAAGGAGAAGCTTTGGAGGCTTGTGCAAATAGCTGTGGGGGGTACGGAGCTGTTGGCCGATGTTGGGGTAACCAGGAGGAAAGCATGGCCAGCTCGATTATCGTGGATTTATAGGTGGTGACAGTGTTACCTAGCCTCAGTGCAGTGGGTAGCTGGGAGGAGGTGCTCTTATTCTCTATGGACTGTACAGTGTCCCAAAACTGTTTGGGGTTAGAGCTACAGGATGCAGATTTATGTTTGAAAAAGCTAGCCTTTGCTTTCCTGACTGACTGAGTGTATTGGTTCCTGACTTCCCTGAAAAGTTGCATATTGCGGGGACAATTTGATGCTAGTGCAGTCCGCCACATGATGGCAGGCAGTCAGGTCTGCCCTCAAGGGCTATATCTGTTCTTAGTTCTACATTTTTGAAAGGGGCATGCTTATTGAAGATGTTGAGGACATTACTTTTAAAGAACAACCAGGCATCCTCGACTGATGGGATGAGGTCAATATCCTTCCAGGATACCCCGGTCAGGTCGATTAGAAAGGCCTGCTCGCAGAAGTGTTTTAGGGAGCGTTTGACAGAGATGAGGGGTGGTCGTTTGACCGCGGACCCATAGCGGATGCAGGCAATGAAGCAGTGATCGCTGAGATCCTGATTGAAAACAGCCGAGGTGTATTTGGAGGGCAAATTGGTCAGGATAATATCTATGAGGGTGCCCATGTTTACAGATTTAGGGTTGTACCTGGTGGTTTCCATGATAATTTGTGTGAGATTGAGGGCATCTAGTTTAGATTGTAGGATGGCAGTGTTAAGCATATCCCAGTTTAGGTTACCTAACAGAACGAACTCTGAAGATAGATGGGGGGCAATCAATTCACATATGGTGTCTAGGGCACAGCTGGGAGCTGAGGGGGTCTATAACAGGCGGCAACAGTGAGATACTTATTTCTGGAGAGATTAATTAATACATTAACATTAGAAATTAAAATCTTAAAATTAGAAGCTCAAACTGTTTAGGCACAGATCTGGAAAGTATGACAGAACTTTGCAGACTATCTCTGAAGTAGATTGCAACTCCTCACCCTTTGGCAGTTCTATCTTGACGGAAAATGTTATAGTTGGGTATGGAAATCTCCCCCCAAAAAATGTTAAGCCAGGATTCAGACACGGCAAAGACATCAGGGTTGGCTGAGTGTGCTAAAACAGTGAGTAAAACAAACTTAGGGAGGAGGCTTCTGATGTTAACATGCATGAAACCAAGATTCAGGGCATAATGCACAGATAGGGGTATGGTGGGGTGCGGGTATAGTGGAGGTAAACCCAGGCAGTGATCTCTGGATGCGCTAGTTATGCTGGGTTAGGTCACCGCATGTGTCGGAGGTGGGACAGGAGGTATCTGAGACATGTTGAGAGGGACTAGGGGCTCTGCAGTAAAATAAAACAATGATAACTACCCTAAACAACAGTATACAAGGCATATTGACATTAAAGAGAGACATAAAGCGAGGCATAAAGCAATCACAGGTGTTGATTGGGGGAGCTAGCTAAAACAACAACGGGTAAGACAACAACAGCTAATCAGCTAAAACAACAACAGGTAAAATGGCGATGAATGGGCAGAGAGGGTCGGTTAACTACACATAGGGCCTGAGTTCGAGCCTGGGGCCGATAGATAAAAAAAAAATGAACAAAATGGAGTACCGTGGTTAATGAACAGTCCAGCATGCATCAGCTATGTAGCCAAGTGATCATAGGGTCCAGTGAACAGCAATAGATGGAACAAGGAAGCCGCGGGCTAGTCGTTACTAAGCTAGCATGTGGGAGACACAGCGTTTAAAGTTAGCAGGCTGGGGTTAGTAGAAGCGTCTGCTCCGACGTCCGGCAAAGGCCGGTTGAGGGCACAGCGGATGGAGTTCTGTTGGCAGACCAGTCGTGGTGGTACGGCGGGGCGCCATGTCAACAAAAGGTTCAGGCCAGATGGCAAAAGAGGTATTGTAGTTGTAGTAATTTTGCTTGCTTGCCGGGAGATGCGCCTGGCTCACGGCTAACAGGTGCTAGCTTCGGGGCAGGGGCATTAGCCACTATATCCACTCGGTAGCAGCTAGCTAGCAGAGATGATCCGATGCAAAGGTCAAAGCTTACGGCATGAGCCATCTGAATGAGCCATCTGATTCAATGAATGAAGGAGCCGAGTTAGCTTTTTTCAATTTTTTTTAATTTAAGGTGCCCCAAAGCTTTTTACTATCATTCCTTATATAATTTATCTTTGTTTCATAGTGCAGTTAATTTTGACTTTGATTTAGTTTAGTCACATGATTTATTAATTTGCAATATGTTTGCCAATCAGTTGGGCTGCCAGACTTAATTGCCATACCTTTTGCCTCATCCCTCTCAACCATACCATTTTTCAATTCTTCATCAATCCAAGGGGATTTAACAGTTTTTACAGTCATTTTCTTAATGGGTGTGTGCTTATTAGTAACTGGAATAAGTAGTTTCGTAAATTCATCAAGTGTAGCTTCTGGTTGCTTCTCATTACACACCACAGACCAGCAAATATAATTTACATCATCAACATATGAATCACAACAAAACTTATTGTATGACCTCTTATACACTATATTAGGCCCAGCCTTTCCAAGATGTGGCTATTATATTGTGATCACTACATCCTATGGATTTGGATACTGCTTTAAAGCAAACATCTGCAGCATTATCAAAGATGATTTAATTCCTGTGCTGTTTGTAACTACCCTGGTAGGTTGACTGACAACCTGATCCAGCATGCAGGCACTGGTTACAGTTAGAATGAGTGGGCAGCTTAAGGATAGCCAGTCAATATTTAAATCCCACAGAAAATATACTTCTCTGTTGATATCACATACATTATCAAGCATTTCACACATTATCCAGATACTGACCATTAGCACTTGGTCTATAGCAGCTTCCCACAAGAATGGGCTTAAGGTGAGGCAGATAAACCTGTAGCCATATTACTTCAACATTATTTAACATTAAATTGTCTCTAAGTTTTACAGGAATGTGGTTCTGAATATAGACCACAACACCACCTCCGTTGGCATTTATGTCTTTTCGGTAGATGTTATAACCATGTATTGCTATCGCTGTATCAAAGGTATTATCTAAGTGAGTTTCAGAGATTGTTAGAATATGAATGTCATCTGTTACAAGCAAGTTATTGACTTCATGGACATTGTTTCTTAGGCTACATACAGTTGAAGTCAGAAGTTTACATACACTTAGGTTGGAGTCATTAAAACTCGTTTTTCAACCACTCCACAAATTTATTGTTATGCATGGCACAAGTAATTTTTCCAACAATTGATTACAGACAGATTATTTCACTTATAATTAACTGTATCACAATTCCAGCGGGTCAGATGTTTACATACACTAAGTTGACTGTGCCTTTAAACAGCTTGGAAAATTTCAGAAAATGATGTCATGGCTTTAGAAGCTTCTGATAGGCTAATTGACATCATTTGAGTCAATTGGAGGTTTACCTGTGAATGTATTTCAAGGCCTCCCTTCAAACTCTGACATCAACTTCGACATCATGGGAAAATCAAAAGAAATCAGCCAAGTTCCAAATGCCTGAAGGTACAACGTTCATCTGTACAAGCAATAGTACGCAAGTATAAACACCATGGGACCACGCAGCCGTCATACCTCTCAGGAAAGAGATGCGTTCTGTCTCCTAGAGATGAACATACTTTGATGCGAAAAGTGCAAATCAATCCCAGAACAACAGCAAATGACCTTGTGAAGATGCTGGAGGAAACAGGTGTAATATATCCACAGTAAAACAAGTCCTATATCGACATAACCTGAAAGGCCGCTCAGCAAGGGAGAAGCCACTGCTCCAAAACTGCCATAAAAGAACCAGATTACGGTTTGCAACTGCACATGGGGACAAAGATTGTACTTTTTGGAGAAATGTCCTCTGGTCTGATGAAACAAAAATAGAACTGTTTGGCCATTATGACCATCGTTATGTTTGGAGGAAAAAGGGGTATGCTTTTAAGCCGAAGAACACCATCCCAACCGTGAAGCACGGGGGTGGCAGCATCATGTTGTGGGGGTGCTTTGCTGCAGGAAGGACTGGTGCACTTCACAAAATACATGGCATCATGAGGTGGGAAAATTATGTGGATATATTAAAGCAACATCTTAAGACATCAGTCAGGAAGTTAAAGCTTGGTCGCAATTGGGTCTTCCAAATGGACAATGACCCCAAGCATACGTCCAAAGTTGTGGCAAAATGTCTTAAGGACAACAAAGTCAAGGTATTGGAGTGGCCATCACGAAGCCCTGACCTCAAACCTATAGAAAATGTGTGGGCAGAACTGAAAAAGCGTGTGCGAGCAAGGAGGCCTACAAATCTGACTCAGTTACACCAGCTCTGTCAGGAAGAATGGGCCAAAAATCACCCAACTTATTGTGGGAAGCTTGTGGAAGGCTATCCGAAATGTTTGACCCACGTTAAACAATTTAAAGGCAATGCTTCCAAATACTAATTGAGTGTACGTAAACTTCTGACCCATGAAAGAAATAAAAGCTGAAATAAATTATTCTCTCTACTATTATTCTGACATCTCACATTCTTAAAATATAGTGGTGATCCTAACTGACCTAAGACAGTGAATTCTTATAAGAGTAAATGTCAGGAATTGTGAAAAACTGAGTTTAAATGTATTTGGCTAAGGTGTATGTAAACTTCCGACTTCAACAGTAACAATATGGGCTATTTCTAGCACTTTTCTGGGTTGCTTGATTGTTTTTAATGCTTTACTGGGAAGCTTATCAGTAGACTTTCTATTATTTACATGCAGGGTGAGCTGCATAAAGAGGTCTTCCTACTATTGCACACCGCCTCAGTACTAACTCTGGTTTATAGGCTCATGATTACTGCTTACAATAGCTGTAGGATAAACAGATATATTCGGTGCAATTTTTTAAATATTTATTTAACTAGGCAAGTCAGTTAATAACAAATTCTTATTTTCAGTGACGGCCTAGGAACAGTGGGTTAACTGCCTGTTCAGGGGCAGAACGACAGATTTGTTTGTACCTTGTCAGCTCGGGGTTTTGAACTTGCAACCTTTCGGTTACATTTATTTAACTAGGCAAGTCAGTTAATAACAAATTCTTATTTTCAATGACGGCCTAGGAACAGTGGGTTAACTGCCTGTTCAGGGGCAGAACGACAGATTTGTTTGTACCTTTTCAGCTCGGGGAGTTGAACTTGCAACCTTTCGGTTACTAGTCCAATGCTCTAACCACTAGGCTACCCTGTCACCCCAAATTAGGGGTACATAAATTAAATTACCTACATTGATTTTGCCAATGCCTCTAAGATCATGTACATTGATGCAGCATTATGACGACTCATTGTTACAATGGTAGGGGTTAACTGAGCTGGTCTTGGATCATTTACCAGTCATTGTTTCAACGTTGCCTTGAAATGCGTGGACAGAGTCCAGAAGCCAAGATGATTTGGATGGACTCCGTCATTCCTGTAGAGTATCTTCTGTTTCCAGAAGGTGCCAAAGTTATCAATAAAAGTGACTCCATTAGAGCTACAGTAGTCTGCTGAATCTTTCACACCCGCAGCCCAGCTCAGTTAACCCCTACCATTGTAACAATGAGTCGTCATAATGCTGCATCAATGTACATGATCTTAGAGGCAAAATATGAAAATATACCTGAAAATATTGGCCGTTTTTTGGAGTCTTTTAATGCTAAAATCAGTTCTTTATAATCTATTTTCAAATGATCCGAACTAGTCCTCCTGATGTCGTTTGACCCCACATGGACTATGACAGTGTCAGGTCCCGAAATCTGTGGTAGAACAGTCAGAAGCAGCCTTGTTAGGTCCTATTGGCCTTGGGGACCGAGATGTTTCTCACAATGATGAAAGCTGGTGATGTTGAATGGGCCGGTCTCTCAAGCAGCCTCACGGTCTAGTAAGCTCTGAGGATCTGAACTTGAGGTAGAAGCCACCAGAGAGGGAGACAGAGCCCAGGACGAAGACGCAGGTACCTCCGAATCTGATCTTGAATGGGAAGCCACCAAGGACGAAGCGGCAAAGCTGTTTCTGGTCTGTGTAAGTTCCAGGCTCAACAACTCCATGGAGACCCCCGTTGCCAGAGGATGCCTTCTTCAACTTTCACGGCAAGTGACGTACCTCCTTGGCTGGTTGGCTGAGTCGCGATCAGCTTCGTTCTCCAGGGAAGGGGGAGACCGCGTCGGGGATGGAACCCTGCCTAGCACCAGCCAGTCGGCTGTGGAGAGCCGACACAGCTGTGAAACTTCCACCAGACCAGAGTGGCGTCCGGTTACTGGGGTGGAAGTAAAATAAAAAGTAGGTGGGTGTGGGTTCCCCAGTAGGTTATGTAGGTTTGCTACTTGCTTGCTAAGAGTATCCATTTCGCTGCTGTAGTCCTCCGCAAGCAGTGAAAGTCAGCGCAGTCCACATTGTCCAGGACTAAAGCAAAGTAAACACAGTTCTGAAATGCTGGAAACATTCAATAACGGACTCCATTTGAGACAGCCGAGCCAGCTAGGCTAGCTGGGCTTTCGAGTCTCTCCCCCTATATGGAATCTGACAGGATTCCAGGACAGACAGCAGCGCTCACAGAAATTTTGCCCAACAGAGCCCCAGGTTTCAAAATAAAATAAAAGTATATAAAACACTGTCAGCTTTAAAACCGAGGTCTTAAGTTTAGGTTTCAGCGTTCGACAGCGTTCAACAACAACAAACATACGTCACACTCAGATGACGTGCTTTCATTTTAGCATACTGCCATGTGGAGTTTATCTTTGACATGAGGAATGGGACCTCCTTGGTGTTCCATACACCAGCTTCGCAATCTTTAATTATAGAAAGACCAAGACAGCTAAACAATTGAAATATTACCCCTGCAATTAGAATGATACTGTGATATCCTGTTGGCTATTGTCCATGCCTTGCTGCACAGCAAATTTGAGATCAGAATTTTAACACTCACAGATCCCCTGAAATATCGTTTAACTAACACTTTTCAAAGTAACACCCCTGTGTTGGAGTGTTGGATCCGTAACACCATGGGTGTTGCAAATGTCAACTTAAATGAACACTTTATTAAAGCTGATGATGTTACACATTTTTAATGTTAGGGAATAACACATGTGGTGTATTTTTGTGGGGGGAGGGGCAACATTGTAGGTTGTAAAGTCGTGTTTGCATATTTCCCAGCATGCCTTTCAAGTGAATGTCACAGATATGGCTGTGTTTGTTTGTGACAGAGACATGGTTGTTGCATTCAATGACTTCTAGTCCTAAAGCCTTTACCAAGTGAATGTGTTTGAATTCAAAGTAAACCCTTAATGACCATATATTGTACATTTCATAAGGCCTTTACTTATGGCCTATTTATCCTCAATTTTGTGGTCTGGAAATCTTGTCTCATGGTCCACATCAGACCTCCAAGTCACAATATGCAAAGTGATTAGTAATTCCTGTCGGATATACAACAATTGCAATAGTTTATCACCCACAACCTGCATTCAGAATGACTGATGGAGGTCTTGATAACCAAGCCTACCTACATCATCTAAACTGAAAGAACCAGCTCAGTAACAGCTTTAATAAATTCATCCCCTTACAGATTGGATTAGTTTATAAAAATGTAAGTTATTTATCTTTGTATAGTAATAATAATAATATATGCATCTGTGCATGCAGAAACATGTATATATTAAAACTATTCTAAAAATCTACCTGCAACAAAGCATTCTGGGAAGAATGACAATGAGGCCACTCCCACGTCTTTTTCACTCAAAGAGTTAAGTTAACGTAAATGAACTAACAACACAGCCGAGTAACAACACAACACACACAGTGTTGATTCCACTGTAATTCAAATAACACTTAATTTATTCAGCGCACGTGGAGTCAATTTCAATCCCACTGGTGTTAACCCCAGTAGAATCACTTTTACCTTTAAACCAAGATTTTAACACTTGCAAATTTGCTGTGTGCCTTGCTGTTGTATACAGAAAATCAGCAGACCTTTCTGAAACAGTCACAAAAAAAGTGACAGCTTTAATTGGCAAGTATATTTTGGGAAACAGAACGACATTAAAATGCAACTGTAGATGTGGGCTTTGGAATGAAACATGCATGATGATCACTGTCTTTGTTCTTCCTTGGCTTGATCATCTTTTTCTCATACATCCTCATACATTTGATATACTACTGTGGCCTACACACATTGTTTGAAACAAATTAAAATATACCACATATGGCAACTTCAAAGTTAAACTGGCATTAAAAGTATATTATCAATTGAACAAATCACTCTCGAATCATCAATATGCTGGGCCTCAGATTCAGAAAGCCCACTCAAATCAACAAAGCTATGGCTTTATACGGATCCTTTTATTGTGAGAGTAGTGTCAAAGGAATTTAGGATTCTAAATATAGGGTTCTGGTTATACTCTAGCTCCAAGCAGAGGAATGAGCCACTGCTAGAGGCTAACATGGGAATAAACACACTGCAAACACACCCAAAACAATGATCTGAAGGCAAAGCTAATTTTACTGCCATAATAGCCTGTGGTTTATCAATGTTAAGTATTACGTCTTGATTCTGTAGTACTCAGATACACACGGGGGATTCTGTTCCTGTCCTCTCTTTCTCTCCCCCTCCCTTCAATTCAGATGCAAAACCAGCTCATTAACATATGTATGAGTCTTGCAACCAACTCTGATGACAATTGATAGTGAGAGAGAGATGTTCCTTCTCAGAGCGCCATCGCTCTGCTGTTACTCATTCTGATTCCCAGCTCTCTCTGCACTCAACGGGATGATTCCTGTCACTCTTGGGGTATTTATATCAAGCATAAATACCCAGACACTGCATTACAGAGACATATTTGATGAAACTGACGTGCCAAGCAGAAGCAGGAGATGCTGGAGCCATGCTCCGTGCTCTGTGGGAGAACTGAAGCCATCACATAACTGGAATGGCCAACGTGAGGATGACACTGTCCGTTTGTCATCGACCCTGTGATTAGATCAAGGTGAATATGAAGGAATGTGGCGTTCAATCAACACCGCTATTTATGATCTGCCATTTTGGGTTATTGCACACCGGACGTCAAGACAACCTATATGAGGATTTTCCTCGTGATATGACATTAACGCAAAAACAATATTCCCTTTTGTGATGAATAATGTGCTTTCCTGGAATATCGTGCTAACACTCCCCCCTCTCTCCCTCCCCACCCCTCCACAGTGGATCCATCCAGTCAGAAGCCTGAGTGTAATCTCACAAGTTGTGTCTTAATATGGCCTCTCCTCTCGTCCTCCTCTGCTGAAGGGTCCCTCCACAGCATGGGGCTGTCCATGGAGAGTAGGCAGATCCACAGACACACAGCATCTCTCTCCTCTCCTCAGTCCTTTATTGTGTCACTCCTCTCAGATGCTCCGGCGGCTAATCAGGCGCCATGGGGATAATAATAGGTCCTTCTCGTGTAAAGGATACGGGGGAGCTGATTTCTATGGAGCTATTAAATCTTCCCTGCACTTAGTGTCTCCTCAGCTAATAAACACTGACAGCTGTGGCCTAATGGTCCAGCCGCCAGAACTCACCACAGTGCCCGCCGCACAACAATTAATTACCAATTTTGTGAGGCTACAGGTTCTTGTCAGGGAGCCCTTTCCTTTTTAAGGGGGCATTGCTGTTTTGCCCATTTGAAGAGAAGCAGTTAAAACCTCATTTTTTATTTGATTAGATGGGGATTGGATGTGATATTGCGCACTGAAAAGGACTTCATTCAATCTGTTAGGTCTCTTGAAACATAAATAAGCATGTTTGCTGAGAATGTCACAATTACATTAACAGACTGGGTATAGTCATGGCTGAATGTTGGTGGTAACAAATCTGTACATATAATTTTGTTATTAGCGTGCCCAGCTCAGTGTAAATGACCAGTGCCCCAGAGGGAGACTAGATCCTTGAGACCATTACTTCATCTCCTTCAAGCAGCCCATTCCCTGTTCCCTCTCTCGTCTTCATTCACACAAATTGCTTAACATAAAATAGCCTTTTTTTTCATATAAATAGTTAAACTCAATAAAAAATCCTTGTACCCATTGCAGCATGTGAAAATAATAAGAACATAAATCAAGAGAAGTTGACAATATTGTAGGAGCAAGTAGCATCATTATATTCTAAGTTAACAGGGGCTAAATCTCCAGATGCCCAGACACTCAGTAAATCCTGATGCGCACGGATGGAATGTCTGTGACAGAAGGTATGAAATCCATTGTAGGGAGCAGGGGGCTTGCTGGATGATAGAGATTTATGCTGTGTTATACAGACTGCTAACTCTATTAAGTTTAATTGGGTTGGGGCTGCTCGACTCTTCATCCTATCAGAAATATTAATACCAAGCAGAGAAAGGTAACGATTGAGAATGGTAACGCGGTAAGGATATTTATTGTTCCCTACAGAGCCTTCAGACACATGAAAAAGTCACTGTGTTCAATAGGAAGAACTGCAATTTAATGTCCTGGCTGGGTTGTAAAGCAAGGCATAAGGTCCAGTTTGTGTAGTATCCAGAAAGCTACTATGCATGCTTAGGTAACAGGGTTTTTCTGATACTGGGGAAAAATACACATCATTTAAGAAACAACCTAACAGCCTCTAGCAAGATCACTGAACAGTGAACACTGAACACTGGGGGTAATTGGTGTTCCAAGTGCCAATCACCCACTAAAACACAACCTTGACTTAAAGTAGACAATTACCATATCTGTAAAGTTAGGCTAACAAAATCCCAAATTAAACGCAGGAAAATGACATGTGAACACTGCACGGGACAATAGAGTGCTCGTCCAACAGTCATCTCGGAGCCAGCTGATAAGTGTATTATTTAAATACCAAAAGGTGAAGTAGAAGAAGAAGAAGAGGAAGAAGATTCTCCTTGGCTCTTCAGCTGTCTCCTCCCAGTCTCTGTGTTGATGCATGTGAAATAATGGCCTACAATTTACCCTGACTCGACAGCTTAAATATGCCTTCCTCACACTTGTTTTGTTATTGTCAACTGGCACTGAGCTCCAGAGTAAGATTTGAATAGTGTTTGTATATTTCGCAGGCAGGGCTTTTTGCATGGTTAGTGTTGAAAGCACACTGTAGTATGAATATGTGGTGGGAATGTTCTAGTAAAATGTTTAAAATTGAGTGTAATGTAAACAGATTTCAAATAATTGTGTTGTTTTCTCTGATCCCAGTGGATTTGGGCCCTCCTATTAAAATGGCTACAGTACATTGTGTAAGGAGAATGAGCTGAGCGTTTGGAGAATGAGAGGTTGGTGACGGCCGGGCACCTCCCCCAGGTTAGAACAAGCACATCATTAAATATGGACAGAGGGTCAGGGGAATCCTGCATGCCAGTGTTGCTGCTGTGTTCTGTTCTCTCTGCCTGCCTTATGTATTACACTTTCTATTAGCCCCCAGATTTATGTATAGCAAATTCCCCCTAAGGCATAGTTGGCTGATTGCAGCACCCCCTTTTAATGGGGTTGACTGAGGCATCTGAATGCAGTGGTGGTGATCACTCAGCTGCTTTACAGTAGAGGACATTCCAACAAACAGAGCTCCAAAACTATATTGACATAGCCATGGTCCTGTATCCCCAGCCAAAAGGCACTGCAGTAAAATGTGTTTTGAAGAAAGCAGCAAGGAGCCCCTGACTGTTGCAGTCTATAATTACACTTGTATGCTCTATGGAGAGGAGAGAGTTAGCACTGGCCCCATGGGGAAGACTTACCCGGTTGGACATCTATAACACTGGCCTGTCTCTCAGTGGGGAACAGGACCTTTGGGGGTCTGGTTGTGAGGAGAGCTGCAAAATAACAAAACACACATTGAGAGGACAGACAGGGGGGAGAAAATAAACATATTGAAGATTACACAGCTTCTCTTAATGACTAATGTTGACAAGATCAGTAATCCATAAAAATAGAATAGAGCTGTTTCAGTCCCGGCAAAACTCTTCCACAAACATAAATTACAAATATCATTATAGGATATATTGTAATCACTTAGCCTGTGGGAACCCCAGCAATGAGTTTTATCATTCTAAAACAAGATTATGTCATCTTTAATCTTTTAAAGATTTGAGTGCACACACACACACACACACACACACACACACACACACACACACACACACACACACACACACACACACACACACACACATACAATTTCAGTCTGAGAACAGTAGAAGATGTGTAAATTAGAACCACTTTAGATCACAAGAGACTTGTATTAGCAGGACAGTTAGCAGAGTATGGAATACAGCAGTGGGCTGAATAATGATGGGCCACTTTTATAATGTAAAAACTCTGTGGATTAATTACATAAAATCATCTAGAGATATGCTCCAAAAACATATGAGCGCACTGAATTGATTTGATATCCTGGAGTTTAGTTAAGAGCAGTGAAATGTATCCTGTACTTTAGAACACCCTGACAGATGTACATTATATAAGATACAGTATTTAAAAGCTGGCTGCACCTCATGGTATAGGGTTAGCTGGAGTATCTTTAGTGAAATATTATGACATCAAACTATCATGTCTACAGGTTGAGGGAGCATAACACACTCTTGTATTGGTGTATAGGTGACAGAACTACAGTGCCTTGCGAAAGTATTCGGCCCCCTTGAACTTTGCGACCTTTTGCCACATTTCAGGCTTCAAACATAAAGATATAAAACTGTATTTTTTTGTGAAGAATCAACAACAAGTGGGACACAATCATGAAGTGGAACGACATTTATTGGATATTTCAAAGTTTTTTAACAAATCAAAAACTGAAAAATTGTGCGTGCAAAATTATTCAGCCCCTTTACTTTCAGTGCAGCAAACTCTCTCCAGAAGTTCAGTGAGGATCTCTGAATGATCCAATGTTGACCTAAATGACTAATGATGATAAATACAATCCACCTGTGTGTAATCAAGTCTCCGTATAAATGCACCTGCACTGTGATAGTCTCAGAGGTCCGTTAAAAGCGCAGAGAGCATCATGAAGAACAAGGAACACACCAGGCAGGTCCGAGATACTGTTGTGAAGAAGTTTAAAGCCGGATTTGGATACAAAAAGATTTCCCAAGCTTTAAACATCCCAAGGAGCACTGTGCAAGCGATAATATTGAAATGGAAGGAGTATCAGACCACTGCAAATCTACCAAGACCTGGCCGTCCCTCTAAACTTTCAGCTCATACAAGGAGAAGACTGATCAGAGATGCAGCCAAGAGGCCCATGATCACTCTGGATGAACTGCAGAGATCTACAGCTGAGGTGGGAGACTCTGTCCATAGGACAACAATCAGTCAGTCGTATATTGCACAAATCTGGCCTTTATGGAAGAGTGGCAAGAAGAAAGCCATTTCTTAATCCTTAAAAAGTGTAATTTAAAGTTTGCCACAAGCCACCTGGGAGACACACCAAACATGTGGAAGAAGGTGCTCTGGTCAGATGAAACCAAAATTGAACTTTTTGGCAACAATGCAAAACGTTATGTTTGGCGTAAAAGCAACACAGCTCATCACCCTGAACACACCATCCCCACTGTCAAACATGGTGGTGGCAGCATCATGGTTTGGGCCTGCTTTTCTTCAGCAGGGACAGGGAAGATGGTTAAAATTGATGGGAAGATGGATGGAGCCAAATACAGGACCATTCTGGAAGAAAACCTGATGGAGTCTGCAAAATACCTGAGACTGGGACGGAGATTTGTCTTCCAACAAGACAATGATCCAAAACATAAAGCAAAATCTACAATGGAATGGTTCAAAAATAAACATATCCAGGTGTTAGAATGGCCAAGTCAAAGTCCAGACCTGAATCCAATCGAGAATCTGTGGAAAGAACTGAAAACTGCTGTTCACAAATGCTCTCCATCCAACCTCACTGAGCTCGGGCTGTTTTGCAAGGAGGAATGGGAAAAAATGTCAGTCTCTCGATGTGCAAAACTGATAGAGACATACCCCAAGCGACTTACAGCTGTAATCACAGCAAAAGGTGGCGCTACAAAGTATTAACTTAAGGGGGCTGAATAATTTTGCACGCCCAATTTTTCAGTTTTTGATTTGTTAAAAAAGTTTGAAATATCCAATAAATGTCGTTACACTTCATAATTGTGTCATAATTGTATTCTTCACAAAAAAATACAGTTTTATATCTTTATGTTTGCAGCCTGAAATGTGGCAAAAGGTCGCAAAGTTCAAGGGGGCCGAATACTTTCGCAAGGCACTGTATATAGGTGACAGAACTGTATAGGTTAATTGAACTGTATAGGTGACAGAACTGCATAGGTGACAGAACTATATAGGTGACAGAACTGTATAGGTGACAGAACTGTATAGGTGACAGAACTGTATAGGTGAATTGAACTGTATAGGTGACATAACTGTATAGGTGACAGAACTGTATAGGTGAATTGAACTGTATAGGTGAATTGAACTGTATAGGTGACATAACTTTATAGGTGACAGAACTGTATAGGTGACAGAACTATATAGGTGACAGAACTGTATAGGTGATAGAACTGTATAGGTGACAGAACTATATAGGTGACAAAACTGTATAGGTGACAGAACTGTGTACAGTGGGGAGAACAAGTATTTGATACACTGCCGATTTTGCAGGTTTTCCAACTTACAAAGCATGTGGAGGTCTGTAAATTTTATCATAGGTACACTTCAACTGTGAGAGACGGAATCTAAAACAAAAATCCAGAAAATCACATTGTATGATTTTTAAGTAATTAATTTGCATTTTATTGCATGACATAAGTATTTGATACATCAGAAATGCAGAACTAAATATTTGGTACAGAAACCTTTGTTTGCAATTACAGAGATCATACGTTTCCTGTAGTTCTTGACCAGGTTTGCACACACTGCGCAGGGATTTTGGCCCACTCCTCCGTACGACCTTCTCCAGATCCTTCAGGTTTCGGGGCAGTCGCTGGGCAATACGGACTTTCAGCTCCCTCCAAAGATTTTTTATTGGGTTCAGGTCTGGAGACTGGCTAGGCCACTCCAGGTCCTTGAGATGCTTCTTACGGAGCCACTCCTTAGTTGCCCTGGCTGTGTGTTTCGGGTCGTTGTCATGATTGAAGACCCAGCCACGACCCATCTTCAATGCTCTTACTGAGGGAAGGAGGTTGTTGGCCAAGATCTCGCGATACATGGCCCCATCCATCCTCCCCTCAAAACGGTGCAGTCATCCTGTCCCCTTTGCAGAAAAGCATCCTCAAAGAATGATGTTTCCACCTCCATGCTTCATGGTTGGGATGGTGTTCTTGGGGTTGTACTCATTCTTCTTCCTCCAAACACGGCGAGTGGAGTTTAGACCAAAAATCACTATTTTTGTCTCATCAGACCACATGACCTTCTCCCATTCCTCCTCTGGATCATCCAGATGGTCATTGGCAAACTTCAGACGGGTCTGGACATGCGCTGGCTTGAGCTGGGGGACCTTGCGAGCGCTGCAGGATTTTAATCCATGAGGGCGTAGTGTGTTACTAATGGTTTTCTTTGAGACTGTTGTCCCAGCTCTCTTCAGGTCATTGACCAGGTCCTGCTGTGTAGTTCTGGGCTGATCCCTCACCTTCCTCATGATCATTGATGCCCCACGAGGTGAGATCTTGCATGGAGCCCCAGACCTACGGTGATTGACCGTCATCTTGAACTTCTTCCATTTTCTAATAATTGCGCCAACAGTTGTTGCCTTCTCACCAAGCTGCTTGCCTATTGTCTTGTAGCCCATCCCAGCCTTGTGCAGGTCTACAATTTTATCCCTGATGTCCTTACACAGCTCTCTGGTCTTGGCCATTGTGGAGAGGTTGGAGTCTGTTTGATTGAGTGTGTGGACAGGTGTCTTTTATACAGGTAATGAGTTCAAACAGGTGCAGTTAATACAGGTAATGAGTGGAGAACAGGAGGGTTTCTTAAAGAAAAACTAACAGGTCTGTGAGAGCTGTAATTCTTACTGGTTGGTAGGGGATCAAATACTTATGTCATGCAATAAAATGCAAAAAATCATTCTGTCACCTAAAAATCATACAATGTGATTTTCTGGATTTTTGGAAAAAAATTACAGACCTCTACATGCTTTGTAAGTAGGAAAACCCGCAAAATCGACAGTGTATCAAATACTTGTTCTCCCCACTGTAGGTGACAGAACTGTATAGGTGAATTGAACTGTATAGGTGAATTGAACTGTATAGGTGAATTGAACTGTATAGGTGACAGAACTATATAGGTGACAGAACTGTATAGGTGAATTGAACTGTATAGGTGACATAACTATATAGGTGACAGAACTGTATTGGTGATAGAAATATATAGGCGATTGAACTGCCTGATAAACTCATTATAGTTCTAAAATGCATGTCTTCTCTGTGTTAAAATGCATAATCTCTTTTGCCAGAGCATTAAACCAACATAAAATAAACAACTTGTTAAAATGAATAATTTCAGAACGTCGTCCCCACAGTGACCGTACGTACATACCCCAACCAGAAACCATGGATTACAGGCAACATCATCACTGAGCTAAAGGCTAGAGCTGCCACATTCAAGGAGTGGGACTCTAACCTGGAAGCTTATAAGAAATCCCGCAATGCCCTCCGACGAACCATCAAACATGCAAAGTGTCAATACAGGACTAAGATCGAATCGCACTACACCGGCTTCGACACTCGTCGGATGTGGCAGGGCTTGCAAACTATTACAGACTACAAAGGGAAGCACAGCTGAGAGCTACCCAGTGACATAAGCCTACCAGATAAGCTAAACTACTTCTATGCTCGCTTTGAGGCAAATAACACTGAAACACCCACGAGAGCACCGGCTGTTCTGGACGACTGTGTGATCACGCTCTCCACAGCCGATGTGAGTGAGACCTTCACACAGGTCAACATTCACAAGGCCGTAGGGCCAGACGGATTACCAGGACGTGTACTGCGAGCATGCGCTGACCAACTGGCAAATTTCTTCACTGACATTTTCAACCTCTCCCTCTCCGAGTCTGTAATATCAAAACATTTTAAGCAGACCACCATTGTCCATGTGCCCAAGAACACTAAGGTAACTAAATGACTACCGATCGTAGCACTCACATCTGTAGCCATGAAGTGCTTTGAAAGGCTCGTCAAGGCTCACATCAATACCATTATCCCAGAAACCCTAGACCCACTCCAATTTCCATACCGCCCTAACAGATCCACAGATGATGCAATCTCTATTGCATTCCACACTGCCCTTTCCCACCTGGACAAAAGGAACGCCTATTTGAGAATACTATTCATTGACTACAGCACAGCGTTAAACACCATAGTGCCCTCAAAGCTCATCAATAAGTTAAGCACCCTGGGACTAAACACTCCCCTCTGCAACTGGATCCTAGACTTCCTGATGGGCCGTCCCCAGGTGATAAGGGTAGGTAACAACACACCCGCTACGCTGATCCTCAACACAGGGGCCCCTCAGGGTTACGTACTCAGTCCCCTCTTGTACTCCCTGTTCACTCATGACTGCACGGCCAGGCACGACTCCAACACCATCATTAAGTTTGCTGATGACTCAACAGTGGTAGGCCTGATCACCAACAACGACGAGACAGCCTATAGGGAGGAGGTCAGAGACCTGGCCGGGTGGTGCCAGGAAAACAACCTCTCCCTCAACGTGATCAAGACAAAGAAGATGATTGTGGACTACAGGAAATGGAGGACCGAGCACGTCCCCATTCTCATGGACGGGGCTGTAGTGGAGCAGGTTGAGAGCTTCAAGTTCTTTGGTGTCCATATCACACTAAACTAACATGGTCCAAGCACACCAAGACAGTCATGAAGAGGGAACGACAAAACCTATTCCCCCTCAAGAGACTGAAAAGATTTGGCATGGGTCCTCACATCCTCAAAAGGTTCTACATCTGCACCATCGAGAGCATCCTGATGGGTTGCATCACTGTCTGGTATAGCAACCACTCGGCCTCTGACTACAAGGCACTACAGAGGGTAATGTGTACGGCCCATTACATCACCGGGGCCAAGCTTCCTGCCATCCAGGACCTCTATACCAGGCGGTGTCAGAGGAAGGCCCCAAAAATTGTTGAAGACTCCAGCCAGCCTTGTCATAGACTCTTCTCTCTGCTACCACACGGCAAGTAGTACCGGAGCGCCAAGTCTAGGTCCAAGGGGCTTCTAAACAGCTTCTACCCCCAAGCCGTAAGACTCCTGAACATCTAATCAAATGACTATTTGCATTGCACCTCCCCCCTCTTTTACGCTGCTGCTGCTCTCTATTATTATCAATGCATAGTCACTTTAATAACTCTGCCTACATGTACATATTACCTCAATTATCTCGATTAACCGGTGCCCCCGCACATTGACTCTGTACGGGTACCCCTTGTATACAGTTTCGCTATTATTATTTTACTGCTGCTCTTTAACTACTTGTTACTTTTATTTCTTATTCTATTCATATGTTTTAAACTGCATTGTTGGTTAGGGGCTTGTAAGTAAGCATTTCACTGTAAGGTTTACACCTGCTGTATTTGGCGCATGTGACTAATAAAATTTGATTTGAAGTCTGAACTTTCAAAGCCAATTTAAACTGTCAGAATATTACCTATGGTTAATGTAATCCTTGTATAATACAAGACAAATGTGCAGCATGAAAAGCTTAAATCGCTGTTGCACTGCATATAAAAATGACTGTATTGAATATAAAGTGCAAAGTCGGTGAAAATATTGACTCCACATTCACTGTATACACAACCACTAATGATATAAAGAGCAATAAGGTTAGCTTGTTCTGCATATCTGGCAGAGTGCAGTTAACTCTATCCATTCACCAGGAGACTCAGAGTAACCTTCAACTCAAGGACAGAGAAAAAGATGGTAAGTTATGAATTTTATTTTATCTTTTTGGCCACCATTTAATTTGGTCTCTCCATTGTATGAGGGATGAAGCTGGGACCCCTCATCCATCTTGGGGAGGACAGCCACAGCTTTAGCATTCAAATGAAAGCTATCATTCTTGTCAAGTAAGGAGCCAGAGAGTTCACACATGCCTGCAAACCCACAGCCACTTAATATTCTCCATCCGGCAGGACAACCCTCACTGGACGCCGGCCCTTCCCGGCCCCTCTGCAGCCCCTGGGCTCATGTAGGTCACCTCGTCCGGACCCCTATCTGCGGCAGCACCTTGCTCCTGAGAGCTCAGCCCCCTCAGCTCAGCGGCCCAAGAGATAACACTCCTACACACAAATGAAGTATTAACATATTGTATATGGCCATGCTTAGGCCTATTAATAATACTCTTCAAAGGGAATGCATCAAACAGTGTGGCTATGGTATGGGAATGTTCTGCTCATGCAGGCAGAGTGAACTTGTTATTTACCACTGCAGTTTGGTACCACATCTGCAAATTCCCATGCAGAATTCTGCTCATGAACTTCAAAGTAAGCAACCCTGGGTTGCTCTGAGGAAAGTCCATATGATCATTGCTTTCTTTATCATAGTACTTAGCATGTTTTGCTTTTTAAAGGAGGGGTAAAATGATCAAATATTATGGCATTTAAGATCTAACAAATCATTTCCCATCCGGTTGCACTGTTTAGCACCCTGTCTGTTTCCATTCATGGATTTTCAGTGCTCCTGTTGCAATATTCAGTATGCTTGTTAATATCCACTTTGCAAATGAACTACAGCGAGATGCTGAGCTTTCATGTGTTGTAAATGGATTCAGAGTTACATTTTCATTGGAAATAACACTACTGGAGCAGGCTGTGAAATATTTCCTTCAGAGCAGTAACGTCTGTGATGTTTTCCAATGGCCATCTGAAAACATGCCAAAACATGCCAGCGTATTATCACAGGTACTTATTTCATAAGTAAAGTGGTCAGACGATATAGGATATCTCAAAGGAGAGGAATATAAAATACAGGTATTGGGTCTGTGTGAATGGTTCTCTGCTTTTAGAAGGTCAATTCATTAACCCTTCCATTGTTTAACACCCAATTTGAACTGCACAATTCCCAGTTACCCACTGATATGTGTAAAAGGACAAGTAGAAACATTGCGTTTTGGAGCTAAGACACAGAGTGAGCAGAGGCTGTGTTAGTGTCGCATGTGATAGTCTAATCAGAGCTGTGTATAATTTGAGAGTGTATTGAAACACATTGACACTGCTCATTGAACTTATTACTGCTTGACATACATATCCGGAATGATGTTTGTTGCTTGTTAATACATTATATATATATTTTTTGAAGACATACAGAGTCCCACTCCCCAACAGCAGTCTTAGCATCCTCTTGAGTGCAATTGCATCAGTAATGTGTAGTCTGAAGGTATTAGCACCCCTAATACCCATTTAGTTAGACCTTCTAATATCCATTTAGTTAGGCCTACTAATACCCATTTAGTTAGACCTACTAATACCCATTTAGTTAGACCTTCTAATATCCATTTAGTTAGACCTACTAATACCCATTTAGTTAGACCTACTAATACCCATGTGGTTAGGCCTACTAATACCCATTTAGTTAGACCTACTAATACCCATGTGGTTAGACCTACTAACACCCATGTGGTTAGACCTACTAATACCCATTTAGTTAGACCTACTAATACCCATTTAGTTAGACCTACTAATACTAATTTTATTGGGTTCAGCATTCAAATGTGCTTATTAGTGGCTGGTGTTACCTAATATGCTTCTATTGCATTTGTAGAAGTGGCAGGGGGAATACTTTGAAAGAGTTACAATGTTTCTGTCTTTGTCAGGTTATACAATCTGCTAGGATGGGATTTTACATCCACAGAGATCTAGAGAACAGCATATGTGCTTGTTTGATACAATCTTGCTACAGACATCAAAACACCAATGGACAAAAAACAACTTCTCCCAAATATGTCTACAAAGGTAACATTATGCTTTGCGAAATTTCTCCTCCTCAAGAATATATTACATAAAGTTCAACTACTGAATAGATCAACTTGCCTTTTTCTTGTTCCAACAATGTTCCAATACCGTGTGGACTTATTTTATCTCCCTTGTCTGACGTGTATCATTTAGACAATGGTTGAATATCAGCTCTGAGCGCATACAGAAACTCAGATAAAGCTCAACATCTCCAAAAGTTTTGAATCAAAGCTATTAAGATTTTTTTGCGGTCACCTGCTTTAGGCGAGGTATGATCACCCTTGACGAGTTGCTATGGAAATGAATCCCTTATCAACTTATAGAAGTGTCATTAAATAAATTAAAATCACATTCTCCAACCCCTCCAGTTATCTTGGATAATTACTTAATCTCTATTTGTGAGAGTGGCCCCTGGTCTCCTGTTGGACTGGGCTGTGGGGAGGTCTCCAGTGTGGATTGAGATAGTAATGAGGTCATTCCAGGCACTATGGGGGACTGGCTACTCCACAGGTGGGCGTAGCGCTCACATTCCATTAGGCCAAGCGTATGCACATTGCTCCTCACCAAATCCTAATCAGCTGCATTCAATGTCATTATCCTTCGATGTGAACACAAGCTGCTAACAGACAAACAAAATTACACGACACAAAATAAAACAAAGGTGAAGTGATTAGTAATGGTCAGTGTCCCTGTGAGAGAGAACTGCCCCAACCAGAGGCATCCAACCCACAACAAACTCAGCACCAGCACAACAACATTATAAAGCATCACCTCTGCAGAAGGATGTCTTCTTAATTTATTTGTTTAATACAAAATGTCACTACAACAAGAGGGGTACTTGTTTACACGTACAGCCAGTTTACAGATTATTCCTCAAGCATTACATATTCCAAGCAGAGGGCAAAATTGCCTTTAAAAGTCCAATGCAGCCATTTCAAAATAAATCTCAATATCAAATCATTTCTGGGTAACAATGAATTACCTTACTATGATTGTTTTCAATCATGAAGAAACAAAAATAGCTTCTTAGCAATCAAATTTCAATCAATCAATCAAATGTATTTATAAAGCCCTTTTTACATCAGCAGATGTCACAAAGTGCTGTACAGAAACCCAGCCTAAAACCCCAAACAGCAAGCAATGCAGATGTAGACGCAATAAAAAGGCAGGAACCTAGGAAGAAACCTAGAGAGGAGCCAGGCTGTGAGGGGTGGCCAGTCCTCTTCTGGCTGTGCCGGGTGGAAATTATAAGAGTAGATGGCCATTAAGGCCAGATTGTTCTTCAAGATGTTCAAACGTTCATAAATGACCAGCAGGGTCAAATAATAACCATAGTGGTTATAGACGGTGCAACAGGTCTGTACCTCAGGAGTAAATGTCAGTTGTCTTTTCATAGCTGAGCAAAGGGCAATTTCTCAAGCAAGAATTTTGATAGAACTGTCTGGGAGTGGTCTGAGTGGGAAGGGGAAAACTGCACATGAGCTGTTATTGGCAGAGAGGTCTGGAACTGTCTTTCTTATTGGTCTATTAACTCATTCATTGCATGGTGATGTCACCATGGAAGGCCAAATCTCCATCCCACCAAAACAGGTTGCAATGTCAGGCGGCCTTTTCAAACAGCTCTTACACTAAAGGGCATTATCATAATTTTACAGAATTGTGTACAACCTCATAGTGTGGAAATGCATGTATATATAAAGCACAGGTAAAATCATGTATATATAAAACACAGGGAAATGCATGTATATATAAAACACAGGTAAAAGCATGTATATATAAAACACAGGGAAATGCATGTATATATAAAACACAGGTAAAAGCATGTATATATAAAACACAGGGAAATGCATGTATATATAAAACACAGGTAAAAGCATGTATATATAAAACACAGGGAAATGCATGTATATATAAAACACAGGGAAATGCATGTATATATAAAACACAGGTGAAAGCATGTATATATAAAACACAGGGAAATGCATGTATATATAAAACACAGGGAAATGCATGTATATATAAAACACAGGTAAAAGCATGTATATATAAAACACAGGTAAAAGCATGTATATATAAAACACAGGGAAATGCATGTATATATAAAACACAGGTAAAAGCATGTATATATAAAACACAGGGAAATGCATGTATATATAAAACACAGGGAAATGCATGTATATATAAAACACAGGTAAAAGCATGTATATATAAAACACAGGTAAAAGCATGTATATATAAAACACAGGGAAATGCATGTATATATAAAACACAGGGAAATGCATGTATATATAAAACACAGGTAAAAGCATGTATATATAAAACACAGGTAAAAGCATGTATATATAAAACACAGGTAAAAGCATGTATATATAAAACACAGGGAAATGCATGTATATATAAAACACAGGGAAATGCATGTATATATAAAACACAGGGAAATGCATGTATATATAAAACACAGGTAAAAGCATGTATATATAAAACACAGGGAAATGCATGTATATATAAAACACAGGGAAATGCATGTATATATAAAACACAGGGAAATGCATGTATATATAAAACACAGGTAAAAGCATGTATATATAAAACACAGGGAAATGCATGTATATATAAAACACAGGGAAATGCATGTATATATAAAACACAGGGGGAAAGCATGTTTTTGACTGTACTGGGCCTCTCTTTCAGAGATTAAAAGAGATTGAACTGATGTTCCTTGGTTGATGTAATGCAAACTCCTGCTTGCTTCTTCGTTTTAATTAGCAGAAGTATCATTATTACCTGGGTCAAGTAGCTAGTGATCAAAAGGCAGTTATTGATTATAAAAAGGATTACCTTGGAGGTTTAGGGGCCTTGTGTGACTAAGCTTGTGTTGTCCTACAGTAAGTATTTAAGCTGTAAGGGAGAGCTGTGACATGGCAAACAACAGAGGTCAAAAGATCATGTGATCACAGAGCCACACCCACACCATAGATGTTATCACACCAATACCAAATAGATGATCACACTGTTACATCTATCAGAAGATACAGCACACACTTACTGTATGTGGATATGATTCACATGATAAAATATACAATATGTATGTGTATAGCTAGGGTTGCAAGATTTGGGTCACTTTCCCAAAGTATTCCAGAAATCCTGGTCAGTGGATTCAGGATTTCCATCTTATTACCTCCTGATTCTGGTAAATCTTGGAACAGGGATTTCAGGAAAACCTGGGAATTCTGGGAACGTTTCCAGAATTTGACAAACTTACAGTATATAATGTAGCCTTAAATGTTCACTGACTATGTGAACTGACTCTGGTCCTTAGATATGGTCACCCAGCAATGACCTGTTAATATTTTATGAAGCTCTCCATCACATACTATGAAAACTCAACCAATCAATAAAGCTTTATTTGGCGAGACGTTTAGTTGAATGCATGCATGGAGAGAGCAACGAATGGGCAAGCATACCTTCGGGACATCTTAATGACTAACTGAAGATGCCACGAACTACTGTATGTAGCTGACAGTTACATGGATTCACTACACAGTCCTCTACCTGTATCTCTGAGGAGTACTGTACATCTCTGTGGATAAAACAGAAGGGACTGTCATAGTCATTTCTCCATAAGCATGGGTTTTGTCAGCACTTAATTTAAGAGTTTGAAAGCACGAGATGGGAAGCATACAGCTTCAACGAGCTAGTTCAAGTACTGTAGGATTCCATGATGATATTGGGAGATTAATCTCTCTCTCTCTCTCTCTCTCTCTCTCTCTGAAATTATTGTAAATCTCCATCTTGTTCTTGCTCATTTTATTTCCCTAACTCATCATCTCTTTCTCTCCTTTCATTTTTTCTCTCTCACCCTCTCTGAAAAAATGATACATCTAAATGGACTAACAAGTTAAATTCATATTTCTTTAGCCTGTAAAACATTCATTTTTACTCTGGTCTGTGCTACTAGGAATCTCAACATCATGTTTGTGAAGCCATCATTAAACATTGTACAAAGTCGGAGCAACATTATTTAGATTTCATAAGACAAAGAACTACGTGTCTCTCAGCATTTTTAACTACAACCCTTGCTAGGGCAATGCTCATCATACACAACAAACAACTCTTGCTAGGGCAATGCTCATCATACACAACAAACAACTCTTGATAGGGACAATGCTCATCATACACAACAAACAACTCTTGCTAGGGCAATGCTCATCATACACAACAAACAACTCTTGCTAGGGACAATGCTCATCATCCACAACAAACAACTCTTGCTAGGGACAATGCTCATCATTCACAACAAACAACTCTTGCTAGGGCAATGCTCATCATACACAACAAACAACTCTTGCTAGGGACAATGCTCATCATCCACAACAAACAACTCTTGCTAGGGACAATGCTCATCATACACAACAAACAACTCTTGCTAGGGACAATGCTCATCATTCACAACAAACAACTCTTGCTAGGGACAATGCTCATCATTCACAACAAACAACTCTTGCTAGGGACAATGCTCATCATTCACAACAAACAACTCTTGCTAGGGACAATGCTCATCATCCACAACAAACAACTCTTGCTAGGGCAATGCTCATCATACACAACAAACAACTCTTGCTAGGGACAATGCTCATCATACACAACAAACAACTCTTGCTAGGGACAATGCTCATCATCCACAACAAACAACTCTTGCTAGGGACAATGCTCATCATACACAACAAACAACTCTTGCTAGGGACAATGCTCATCATTCACAACAAACAACTCTTGCTAGGGACAATGCTCATCATTCACAACAAACAACTCTTGCTAGGGACAATGCTCATCATACACAACAAACAACTCTTGCTAGGGACAATGCTCATCATTCACAACAAACAACTCTTGCTAGGGCAATGCTCATCATACACAACAAACAACTCTTGCTAGGGACAATGCTCATTATACACAACAAACAACCAAAGTGTATTGAATGAGTAAATATAATGACATCTACTATAGTCATAACCACTTCCTCTCCTCCTTCATACTACCACCATGTCCTCTCCCCTTCATACTACTACCATGTCCTCTCCTCTTCATACTACTACCATGTCCTCTCCTCCTTCATACTACTACCATGTCCTCTCCCCTTCATACTACTACCATGTCCTCTCCTCCTTCATACTACCACCATGTCCTCTCCCCTTCATACTACTACCATGTCCTCTCCTCTTCATACTACTACCATGTCCTCTCCTCCTTCATACTACCACCATGTCCTCTCCCCTTCATACTACTACCATGTCCTATCCCCTTCATACTACTACCATGTCCTCTCCCCTTCATACTACCACCATGTCCTCTCCTCTTCATACTACTACCATGTCCTCTCCTCTTCATACTACTACCATGTCCTCTCCCCTTCATACTACCACCATGTCCTCTCCTCTTCATACTACCACCATGTCCTCTCCCAATCATACTACTACCATGTCCTCTCCCCTTCATACTACTACCATGTCCTCTCCCCTTCATACTACTACCATGTCCTCTCCCCTTCATACTACTACCATGTCCTCTCCCCTTCATACTACTACCATGTCCTATCCCCTTCATACTACTACCATGTCCTCTCCCCTTCATACTACTACCATGTCCTCTCCTCTTCATACTACTACCATGTCCTCTCCTCTTCATACTACTACCATGTCCTCTCCTCTTCATACTACTACCATGTCCTCTCCTCTTCATACTACTACCATGTCCTCTCCCCTTCATACTACCACCATGTCCTCTCCTCTTCATACTACTACCATGTCCTCTCCTCTTCATACTACTACCATGTCCTCTCCCCTTCATACTACCACCATGTCCTCTCCTCTTCATACTACCACCATGTCCTCTCCCAATCATACTACTACCATGTCCTCTCCCCTTCATATTACTACCATGTCCTCTCCCCTTCATACTACTACCATGTCCTCTCCTCTTCATACTACTACCATGTCCTCTCCCCTTCATACTACCACCATGTCCTCTCCTCTTCATACTACCACCATGTCCTCTCCCAATCATACTACTACCATGTCCTCTCCCCTTCATACTACTACCATGTCCTCTCCTCTTCATACTACTACCATGTCCTCTCCCCTTCATACTACTACCATGTCCTCTCCTCTTCATACTACCACCATGTCCTCTCCCAATCATACTACTACCATGTCCTCTCCCCTTCAAACTACTACCATGTCCTCTCCTCTTCATACTACTACCATGTCCTCTCCCCTTCATACTACTACCATGTCCTCTCCTCTTCATACTACTACCATGTCCTCTCCCCTTCATACTACTACCATGTCCTCTCCCCTTCATACTACTACCATGTCCTCTCCCCTTCATACTACTACCATGTCCTCTCCCCTTCATACTACTACCATGTCCTCTCCCCTTCATACTACTACCATGTCCTATTCCCTTCATACTACTACCATGTCCTCTCCCCTTCATACCACTACCATGTCCTATTCCCTTCATACTACTACCATGTCCTCTCCCCTTCATACTACTACCATGTCCTCTCCCCTTCATACTACTACCATGTCCTCTCCCCTTCATACTACTACCATGTCCTATTCCCTTCATACTACTACCATGTCCTCTCCCCTTCATACTACTACCATGTCCTCTCCTCTTCATACTACTACCATGTCCTCTCCCCTTCATACTACTACCATGTCCTCTCCCCTTCATACTACTACCATGTCCTCTCCCCTTCATACTACTACCATGTCCTCTCCTCTTCATACTACTACCATGTCCTCTCCTCTTCATACTACTACCATGTCCTCTCCCCTTCATACTAGAACCATGTCCTCTCCTCTTCATACTACTACCATGTCCTCTCCCCTTCATACTACTACCATGTCCTCTCCTCTTCATACTACTACCATGTCCTCTCCCCTTCATACTACTACCATGTCCTCTCCCCTTCATACTACTACCATGTCCTCTCCTCTTCATACTACTACCATGTCCTCTCCTCTTCATACTACTACCATGTCCTCTCCTCTTCATACTACTACCATGTCCTCTCCTCTTCATACTACTACCATGTCCTCTCCTCTTCATACTACTACCATGTCCTCTCCTCTTCATACTACTACCATGTCCTCTCCCCTTCATACTACTACCATGTCCTCTCCCCTTCATACTACCACCATGTCCTCTCCTCTTCATACTACTACCATGTCCTAGTCCCTTCATACTACTACCATGTCCTCTCCTCTTCATACTAGAACCATGTCCTCTCCCCTTCATACTACTACCATGTCCTCTCCTCTTCATACTACTACCATGTCCTCTCCCCTTCACACTACTACCATGTCCTCTCTCCTTCATACTACTACCATGTCCTCTCCCCTTCATACTACTACCATGTCCTCTCCCCTTCATACTACTACCATGTCCTCTCCCCTTCATACTACTACCATGTCCTCTCCTCTTCATACTACTACCATGTCCTCTCCTCTTCATACTACCACCATGTCCTCTCCCCTTCATACTACTACCATGTCCTCTCCCCTTCATACTACTACCATGTCCTCTCCCCTTCATACTACTACCATGTCCTCTCCCCTTCATACTACTACCATGTCCTCTCCTCCTTCATACTACCACCATGTCCTCTCCCCTTCATACTACTACCATGTCCTCTCCCCTTCATACTACTACCATGTCCTCTCCTCTTCATACTACTACCATGTCCTCTCCTCTTCATACTACTACCATGTCCTCTCCCCTTCATACTACTACCATGTCCTCTCCCCTTCATACTACCACCATGTCCTCTCCCCTTCATACTACCACCATGTCCTCTCCTCTTCATACTACTACCATGTCCTCTCCCCTTCATACTACTGCCATGTCCTATCCCCTTCATACTACTACAATGTCCTCTCCCCTTCATACTACTACCATGTCCTCTCCTCTTCATACTACTACCATGTCCTCTCCTCTTCATACTACTACCATGTCCTCTCCCCTTCATACTACCACCATGTCCTATCCCCTTCATACTACTACCATGTCCTCTCCCCTTCATACTACTACCATGTCCTCTCCCCTTCATACTACTACCATGTCCTCTCCCCTTCATACTACTACCATGTCCTCTCCCCTTCATACTACTACCATGTCCTCTCCCCTTCATACTACCACCATGTCCTCTCCCCTTCATACTACTACCATGTCCTCTCCTCTTCATACTACTACCATGTCCTCTCCCCTTCATACTACTACCATGTCCTCTCCTCTTCATACTACTACCATGTCCTCTCCCCTTCATACTACTACCATGTCCTCTCCCCTTCATACTACTACCATGTCCTCTCCCCTTCATACTACTACCATGTCCTCTCCCCTTCATACTACTACCATGTCCTCTCCCCTTCATACTACTACCATGTCCTCTCCCCTTCATACTACTACCATGTCCTCTACCCTTCATACTACTACCATGTCCTCTCCCCTTCATACTACTACCATGTCCTCTCCTCTTCATACTACTACCATGTCCTCTCCCCTTCATACTACTACCATGTCCTCTCCCCTTCATACTACTACCATGTCCTCTCCCCTTCATACTACTACCATGTCCTCTCCCCTTCATACTACTACCATGTCCTCTCCCCTTCATACTACTACCATGTCCTCTCCCCTTCATACTACTACCATGTCCTCTCCCCTTCATACTACTACCATGTCCTATCCCCTTCATACTACTACCATGTCCTCTCCCCTTCATACTACTACCATGTCCTCTCCTCTTCATACTACTACCATGTCCTCTCCCCTTCATACTACTACCATGTCCTCTCCCCTTCATACTACTACCATGTCCTCTCCCCTTCATACTACTACCATGTCCTCTCCCCTTCATACTACCACCATGTCCTCTCCCCTTCATACTACCACCATGTCCTATCCCCTTCATACTACTACCATGTACTCTCCTCTTCATACTACTTCTATCCACCCCTGAATTTGCATGCACAACCTTCTTTGGGAGCAGGCAATGCAATAAAATATTCACCAACCTCACAAGTAAGCTGACAGTACAGTTTCAGTTCAGGCTGATGACCATGTTACTAATGCATTGGATGAGAAGATGGCTGATGACCATGTTACTAATGCATTGGATGAGAAGATGGCTGATGACCATGTTACTAATGCATTGGATGAGAAGATGGCTGATGACCATGTTACTAATGCATTGTATGAGAAGATGGCTGATGAGTGATAAGAACTGAAAACACACTTCATAATACTGCTGGAGAACCTGGGTCATCGCTACATGGAAAACAGTTTATGTCAAATTGATGTACAAAGTGCTTTTTGCATTTTAGCTAACCCTAACCCTTTTCCTAACCTTAAGCTAATTATCCTGCTGCTTAAAATCTCCTAACCTGCAACGAAAAAAGTCAGTTCTGGTCAATTCTGTCATAAGCTATAGCCCATAGTCAAAACCAAGAGCCTGAGGCTCAAACCCTGCAGGATATTAGATGGCGCTATGGAGAGTAGCAGTGTAGTACAACATTCCAAACACATACAGAATTACATAGGATCAATATTTCCCAAGTTAATGGAAACACTGAAAACAGCCAGAAGACTATTTCATCAGAGCATGTAATGAGAAGAGATTTAGCTGCTGTGCTCATAAAGTCCACCAAACAGTAGGCTGCCTTATCATGCAGTCACATTAGTATCAGGCCCCTAAATAATTCCATCAGGAACTGAGAGCTTCACAGGCCTGCCTGGCGACACACACATTACCCTCCACATTCATCTTGAGAGTTACCTGATAATGATTGCTACTGAGGAAAACCAAATATGCAATGTCTTTACATTCACCACAACACTTTATCATCATAATGGTTACGGAATTCAGGAAACATCTTTCTCCTGGGCCGGGCTCGCTTTGCCCATTGCTCTGAAAACCTTTTGAGGAAAGAAATGTTGGGACATAGAAGCACAACGTAATCATAGCTCTGATCATCGGTTTTCTAATGGAAATTTATCCCGCAAGAGACACACTTTCCTTCCTCTGTAGTGTGGATAAACTTTCCTTTCAGGCCTATCCAGCACCAAGAAACAAACTTAGTCACAAATCAATACAGAATGTACATACTTCATTGAATGAAAGTTGGAGAAGAGACCAGAGAACATCCTGCTGTTGCTGGTCTAACATGCGAGCCCCATTTGAGGGAACCCCTAACACTGCCACATGTTAGGCCTGGAGACTGGGGATGGACGTGTGGAGACTGGGGACGGATGTGTGGAGACTGGGGACGGCTGTGTGGAGACTGGGGACGGCTGTGTGGAGACTGGGGATGGCTGTGTGGACATTGGAGACTGGGAGTGGTAGGATGTTACAGCTGGAGACTGGGGACGGACGTGTGGAGACTGGGGATGGATGTGTGGAGACTGCAGACTTGGAGTGGTAGGATGTTACAGTTGGAGACTGGGGACGGACGTGTGGAGACTGGGGACGGCAGTGTGGAGACTGGAGACTGGGAGTGGTAGGATGTTACAGTTGGAGACTGGGGACGGACGTGTGGAGACTGGGGACGGCAGTGTGGAGACTGGAGACTGGGAGTGGTAGGATGTTACAGCTGGAGACTGGGGATGGACGTCTGGAGACTGGGGACGGATGTGTGGAGACTGGGGACGGATGTGTGGAGACTGGTGATGGCTGTGTGGAGACTGATGATGGTTGTGTGGAGACTGGGGATGGCTGTGTGGAGACTGGAGACTTGGAGTGGTAGGATGTTACAGTTGGAAACTGGGGATGGCTGTGCGGAGACTGGAAATGGATGTGCGGAGACTGGGGATGGCTGTGTGGAGACTGGGGATGGCTGTTTGGAGACTGGAGACTTGGAGTGGTAGGATGTTACAGTTGGAGACTGGGGATGGCTGTGCGGAGACTGGTGATGGTTGTGTGGAGACTGGGAATGGCTGTGTGGAGACTGGTGATGGCTGTGTGGAGACTGGAGACTTGGAGTGGTAGGATGTTACAGTTGGAGACTGGGGACGGATGTGTGGAGACTGGGGACGGCTGTGTGGAGACTGGAGACTGGGAGTGGTAGGATGTTACAGCTGGAGACTGGGGATGGACGTGTGGAGAATCGGGATGGCTGTGTGGAGACTGGGGATGGCTGTTTGGAGACTGGAGACTTGGAGTGGTAGGATGTTACAGTTGGAGACTGGGGATGGCTGTGCGGAGACTGGTGATGGTTGTGTGGAGACTGGGAATGGCTGTGTGGAGACTGGTGATGGCTGTGTGGAGACTGGAGACTTGGAGTGGTAGGATGTTACAGTTGGAGACTGGGGACGGATATGTGGAGACTGGGGACGGCTGTGTGGAGACTGGAGACTGGGAGTGGTAGGATGTTACAGCTGGAGACTGGGGATGGACGTGTGGAGACTGGGGACGGATGTGTGGAGACTGGGGACGGATGTGTGGAGACTGGTGATGGCTGTGTGGAGACTGATGATGGTTGTGTGGAGACTGGTGATGGCTGTGTGGAGACTGGAGACTTGGAGTGGTAGGATGTTACAGCTGGAGACTGACGATGGCTGTGTGGAGACTGATGATGGTTGTGTGGAGACTGGGAATGGCTGTGTGGAGACTGGTGATGGCTGTGTGGAGACTGGAGACTTGGAGTGGTAGGATGTTACAGTTGGAGACTGGGGACGGACGTGTGGAGACTGGGGACGGCAGTGTGGAGACTGGAGACTGGGAGTGGTAGGATGTTACAGCTGGAGACTGGGGATGGACGTGTGGAGACTGGGGAGGGATGTGTGGAGACTGGGGACGGATGTGTGGAGACTGGTGATGGCTGTGTGGAGACTGATGATGGTTGTGTGGAGACTGGGGATGGCTGTGTGGAGACTGGAGACTTGGAGTGGTAGGATGTTACAGTTGGAAACTGGGGATGGCTGTGCAGAGACTGGAAATGGATGTGCGGAGACTGGGGATGGCTGTGTGGAGACTGGGGATGGCTGTTTGGAGACTGGAGACTTGGAGTGGTAGGATGTTACAATTGGAGACTGGGGATGGCTGTGCGGAGACTGGTGATGGTTGTGTGGAGACTGGGGATGGCTGTGCGGAGACTGGGGATGGCTGTGCGGAGACTGGAAATGGCTGTGCGGAGACTGGAAATTGATGTGCGGAGACTGACGATGGCTGTGCGGAGACTGACGATGGCTGTGCGGAGACTGGAAATGGATGTGCGGAGACTGGAAATGGATGTGCGGAGACTGGGGATGGCTGTGTGGAGACTGGGGATGGCTGTGCGGAGACTGATGATGGCTGTGCGGAGACTGGGGATGGCTGTGCGGAGACTGGAAATAGATGTGCGGAGACTGACAATGGCTGTGCGGAGACTGACGATGGCTGTGAGGAGACTGGGGATGGCTGTGTGGAGACTGGGGATGGCTGTGCGCAGACTGGGGATGGCTGTGTGGAGACTGGGGACGGATGTGCAGAGACTGGAAATAGATGTGCGGAGACTGATGATGGCTGTGTGGAGACTGGGGATGGCTGTGCGGAGACTGACGACGGCTGTGTGGAGACTGGAGATGGCTGTGCGGAGACTGGAAATAGATGTGCGGAGACTGACGACGGCTGTGCGATGGCTGTGCGGAGACTGACAATGGCTGTGCGGAGACTGACGATGGCTGTGCGGAGACTGACGATGGCTGTGCGGAGACTGACGATTGCTGTGCGGAGACTGACGATTGCTGTGCGGAGACTGACTGGGGACTGGGGGTGGTTGTGTGGAGACAGACTGGGGATGGTAGGTCTTGTCAGTCAGTGTGACAGGCATATCTCTCAGCCTGCCCATGGAGCACAGCAGTACACAGACGTCCACTGGGAAGCCACTGTTGAGAGCCAGACAGGCCCATAGGCTGTCTGGAGATGGAGGGAAGAGGGAACCGTGAGTCAGCCTAAAACAATACATGTACTGGAGATTTTTAAAGATTTTAACAAAGTATAAACTGATCTCAGTTGGTGTGTAGCATGTGATTGGTGGCAGCCAACTTTACTTCAGCTTTAAAGTAATACATTGAGGAGGGAGTTGATACTACCCTCAAGAGCTTTGAAGAGCTGAAGCTCTGGAGCTGATACAACATCCATAACACGGGCAGCTGTTGGCCCCTTCATTGGGGAGGACGGGCTCATTGTAATGGCTGGAACGGAGTAAATGGAATGGTATCAAACACATCAAAGATACGGTTTCCGTATGTTTAAATACTATTCCATTACAGACATTTTTATGAGCCGTCCTTCCCTCACCAGACTCCTGTGACATAGGTCACATTGATGTAGCATCAAACTATCGAGGCTGATGGAGAGCAGTCCTGCATCTACAGTATATGTCTTTGTACCTTTCCACATTTCAGCAGACACTCTTATCCTGCGTTATGTACCACCCACATAAAAGCCTGGTAGGGAAAGGTCCTAGCTATAAAGATGATATCATTATGATAGAGACTGACTTTCACTACGGTAGCTATAAAGATGATATCATTATGATAGGGACTGACTTTCACTACGGTAGCTATAAAGATGATATCATTATGATAGAGACTGACTTTCACTACGGTAGCTATAAAGATTATATCATTATGATAGGGACTGACTTTCACTACGGTAGCTATAAAGATGATATCATGATAGAGACTGACTTTCACTACGGTAGCTATAAAGATGATCTCATTATGATAGGGACTGACTTTCACTACGGTAGCTATAAAGATGATATCATGATAGAGACTGACTTTCACTACGGTAGCTATAAAGATGATCTCATTATGATAGAGACTGATTGTCCTCAGCTGGCTACAGGTGGAGGGGAGAGCTAGACTAACCAGGGTAGAGCAGATGGGAGGTAATCACAGGAAGGGTCCTACTTCTCTCTGTATGGACTTTACGAAAGAGTTATATTAGAACAGGGGGAAAAACAGACTTGGACAGCACCCATTTTCCCTTTAGGGGAGTCTAGGCTACCCTCCACTCCACGGAGCCCAGATATAGTGTGAGTAGTGTTCTGGTGGAAGACTGTGCCAATACCTGGCTTGGTACCTCTGGCACTCTGCTTCAGCCTCCAGAGCATACTGTACCTATCACACCTATCACTAGATACAGAGACAATGGAGACTCTGTTGGAGACGCTGCAGACCATTTGGTCTTCTTCAGCTAGAGCAGCTAAATCCTTTAGGCTGGGAGATGAGACAGAGGTGGAACATTAAAAAAAGATATACAATATTAGCTGCATAGGAATAACAGTCTGCTTAGGCAACATCCTTCACTGACTAGACAAAGGACGTGCTTTCTGTGGTGATTTCCCCTTAAAATAGCAGAGTGAGTGAAGTTGGTACTAGTGCCAACACTTGCGCTTACTCAGGCAGAATACGCTTTGATTCACTCTAATGCTGGAGACAATGTTTTATGGAGCAGATGGTTGAATACATATGCTGTGTCAAAAAAAACAAACAATGACATCATAAGAGAGGTGTTAGGGTGGAAATCTGAAATAATTAACCGCTCCCTCAAAACTTGAGACATCTGTGGCTGTGTTGGTGACAAAACTGTACATTTTAGAGTGGCATTTTATTGTCCCAAGCACAAGGTGCACCTGTGTAATGATTATGTTGATCATCACCTTCTTGACATGCCACACCGGTCAGGTGGATGGACTTTCTTGGCAAAGGAGAAATGCTCGCCAACAGGGATGTAAACAAAAGTCTGCACAACATTTGAGAGAAATAAGCTTCTATTGCTTATGGAACATTCCTGGGAGCTTTTATTTTAGCTCATGAAAACATAGAACCAACACTTTACATGTTGCGTTTATATTTTTGTTCAGTATATAAGCAGATTGACCAAATCTGATCAAATTTCTAATTCAGATTATAATTTTTTTTGTCAAACAAATACATGGCTATGTATCATATGATAGGGAAGTTGTTATTACAGTAGGCCACTGAAATCATCAATCAACATATTGTTTTTCCAATTGGAAAGCTGTGAGGTGTTGTGTCTATGGGAGATGATACATACTCTAACCTTGTTATCTGGCACCTGGGTTTATCTTCATTACATTATCCTGAGATTCCTTTGCAACGCCTGGCTTCTAGAGCGGTACCACTGCAACCATAGATATGGGATTTAAACAAATGACCCTGTGTTGGAGGGTGTGATTTCACACAACAAGTTCTGTGTGCTTCCTTACAGGGCTTAGGACAGGGTAGGGCGGGTATCTGGCCTAAACCCAACCTCACTCAATGAGCTGAGGCTGCCAGGGCAGGGGCACTTCTCACACCTCATCAAACAAATACCCTAACGATGGAGAGAGCGAGGGAGAGAGGGAGAGAATGAGAGAAAATTAAAGGAGTGAAAGAGATGAAAAAGAAAATGAGAGAGAGAAAGAAAGAGAAGAGAGAATAAGAAAGAGGGGAAGAAGAGAGAATAAACAAAAAGACACTATGAATGCATAACAAGTCTGTAGCTCCTGTAAATACGCCAGCAGATGACAGTGTGTCTCCTCTCCACAGTAAACAGACGGGAATCATTTTTTTTTTTTTTTTTGTCAGAAAATAATATAAGATGAATACCTCAGTTCTGCGTGCCACTAAGTGAAAAATGGGATGGTAGTGGCAGGGCCATTAGAATAGTGTTATCACCACATTACAGTTCCAATAGAGGGGGAAATGAGTCCCATTAGAGGAGAGGACACTCATTGGCTGGCCTGGCTCCTTCTAATCAAAGTTCCGATAGAGGCCAAGGACCGGGTAATAGTCAATACACTTCAAACAGCCCTCCTGCTTAACGGCAAAGTTATTGTATTTACAGAATCGAGTGTCATCAACACGTCTAGTTCTTGATAGAAGGATAACAAAGTGATCGGTTACAGTAGCACAGTAGCTCTCTACAGTAGCACAGTAGCTCTCTACAGTAGCACAGTAGCTCTCTACAGTAGCGCATTAGCTCTCTACAGTAGCAGAGTGATAATAGATACCGTAGTTAGAGTACAGTAAAACATGTTTACAGTATAAGTGATTACATAAGTGGACTTATTCTGACCTCTTCCTGGCCTCCAGAGCAGACTATCTGCCTAGCTCTCAGCCTCTGGGCCTTGTTGTTTTTAACCTGAACTGCTCTGGTAAATATCCAGCCCTGCTGAAACATGAATGGAAAAACATTATCTAGGTTGTGTTGTCTCAGGTCAAAATAAGAAATGGAAAATGAATCCCCCAGAGGTTGGAGAGATGTGATTTTTTTGCTAGAGGGCAATGCAAACTCGCTCCCTCCCTGTTCTGTTGCAAATGGCCGGGGCTGTTTCTGCTGTAGGAGGTGGTTTATCTTTAGATCCAATATTCTTGACCATATTGAGTGAGCGTCTTCTCCAGACATGCTGAGGCGGCAGAATGGCAGCTTTATGGCTCTGTCAGATGGGGTGCAATTTCTTCTCCCAGTAACACGCCCCTAAAGCTCCTCGATCTGACGCCCAGCTAGCCTACCATCAGGCCTTCACCAATAGACACACACATTTACATCCCCTCACACATACAAGCAACAACCCTCATCCAGCAAATGCATAAATAAACATGCATGCACACACACACACACACACACACACACACACACACACACGCACACCCCACTCCAAAAAAACACCACACATCTACAGATGGCGGATCTTAACTTGATCACTCTTTTGTCATGGACAATCTTTCTGCTGCATCAAGAAATTCAAATAAGCCTAGTGAGTCCCTGAAAATTAGCAGTTCTCTTTCTCTCCATGCAGGGGCAGTCGAGGCATTGGGATCAGGGCTTGCTATCAAATTAATTGCCTCTCTCGCTTTCTCAAACGCTAGGCCTAGGTCCTATTATAGGACAATTCAAATGTACAAACATGTATCTGAAATGCTGCCATACACATCAACAACCGTCATTTTATATAACTTAATAACATAAGATTGATACTGGTCTCCTCTAGGCTATGACATGCAAGTGTATCCTAAGGTCATAATTGAGTTCCATTGTGACCTGGGGTGGTTTAGCAGTTAGGGCCACTACTTTCAGCACACACATACACTGAGTGTACAAAACACATGCTCTTTCCATGACAAAGACTGACCAGGTGAATCCAGGTGAAAGCTATGATCCCTTATTGATGTCACTTGTTAAATACACTTCAAATCAGTATAAATGAAGGGGAGGAGACAGGTTAAAGAAGGATTTTTAAGCCTTGAGATAAAAGATTTAAGCGGCTTTTAACGAGGTATGGTAGTAGGTACCAGGCACACCGGTTTGTGTCAAGAACTGTAAAGCTGCTGGGTTTTTCCACGCTCAACAGTTTCCTGTGTGTATCAAGAATGGTCGATCACCCAAAGGACATCCAGCCAACTTGACACAACTGTGGGAAGCATTGGAGTCAACATGGACCAGCATCCCTGTGGAATGCTTTCGACCCCTTGTAGAGTCCATGCCTCGACAAATTGAGGCTGTTCTGAGGGCAAAAGGTGTTCTAATGTTTGGTATACTCAGTGTATAGGCATACCGTTTGATTCCGGCCCACGCCCTTCTGGCAAAAATAACTCCAGACTGACTTGATTTATTTAAACATTTCAAGTATGGACATATATTTTACCCCTGATCTTGATAATAAATTACCATACCAGATACTGTTGGATAACATAAATAGGAAACTAATAACATAATAGATTTCCTTTCATATAATGTGTGGGGTAAATTGCCACATTAGATTTGCCATGGTAAACAAATAAATACGTTATTTCTATTGTACGAAATGCTTGTCAAATAGATAAATGGCCCTTAGTTTGTTGACAAAGGACTAAATTGTTCTGATTACAACACCAACCAAAGGACTAAATTGTTCTGATTACAACACCAACCAAAGGACTAAATTGTTCTGATTTCAACACCAACCAAATGACTAAATTGTTCTGATTACAACACCAACCAAAGGGCTAAATTGTTCTGATTACAACACCAACCAAAGGACTAAATTGTTCTGATTACAACACCAACCAAAGGGCTAAATTGTTCTGATTACAACACCAACCAAAGGGCTACATTGTTCTGATTACAACACCAACCAAAGGATTAAATTGTTCTGATTACAACACCAACCAAAGGGCTAAATTGTTCTGATTACAATACCAACCAAATGACTAAATTGTTCTGATTACAACACCAACCAAAGGGCTACATTGTTCTGATTACAACACCAACCAAAGGACTATATTGTTCTGATTACAACACCAACCAAAGGATTAAATTGTTCTGATTACAATACCAACCAAATGACTAAATTGTTCTGATTACAACACCAACCAAAGGGCTACATTGTTCTGATTACAACACCAACCAAAGGATTAAATTGTTCTGATTACAACACCAACCAAAGGGCTCAATTGTTCTGATTACAAAACCAACCAAAGGACTAAATTGTTCTGATTACAACACCAAGTCGAAGAGAGACAACACTACATAAAGAGAGACCTAAGACAACAACATAGCAAGGCAGCAACACAACATAACAACAACATGGTAGCAGCACAAAACATGGTACAAACAATATTGGGCACAGACAACAGCACAAAGGGCAAGAAGGTAGAGACAACAATACATCACACAAAGTAGCCACAACTGTCAGTAATAGTGTTCATGAATGAGTCCGAATATTGAGATTGAGATAAAATTGTATAGTTTGAGTGTTTGTTGCAGCTCGTTCCAGTCACTAGCTGCAGCGAACTGAAAAGAGGAGCGACCCAGGGATATGTGTGCTTTGGGGACCCTTAACAGAATGTGACTGGCAGAATGGGTGTTGTATGTGGAGGATGAGTGCTGCAGTAGATATCTCTGATAGGGGGAGTGAGGCCTAAGAGGGTTTTATAAATAAGCATCAACCAGTGGGTCTTGCGACGGGTATACAGAGATGACCATTTTACAGTGGAGTATAGAGTGCAGTGATGTGTCCTATAAGGAAAATTATGGCAGATCTGATAGCCCGAATGGCAATAACACACATTCATTTTACTGTCAACATCAATCAATTAGTGGAGCACACAAAAAGCAAATACCAACACATTAACTGAATTAGTGCATCAACTATACGAATGATATAAACTGTATGGATAATTACATCAGCTATATGGATTATTACATCAGCTGTATGGATTATTACATCAACTGTATGGATTATTACTGTATAGTTCCATATTTCACAACATCAACTGTATGAATTATTACTGTAGTTCCATGTTTCACAACATCAACTGTATGGATTATTACATCAACTGTATGGATTATTACATCAACTGTATGGATTATTACTATAGTTCCATGTTTCACAACATCAACTGTATGGATTATTACATCAACTGTATGGATTATTACATCAACTGTATGGATTATTACTGTAATTCCATATTTCACAACATCAACTGTATGGATTATTACTGTGGTTCCATGTTTCACAACATCAATTGTATGGATTATTACATCAACTGTATGTATTATTACTGTAGTTCCATATTTCACAACATCAACTGTATGGATTATTACTGTAGTTCCAAATTTCACAAAATCAACTATATGGATTATTACATCAACTGTATGGATTATTACATCAACTGTATGGATTATTACTGTATAGTTCCATATTTCACAACATCAACTGTATGAATTATTACTGTAGTTCCATGTTTCACAACATCAACTGTATGGATTATTACATCAACTGTATGGATTATTACATCAACTGTATGGATTATTACTGTAATTCCATATTTCACAACATCAACTGTATGGATTATTACTGTGGTTCCATGTTTCACAACATCAATTGTATGGATTATTACATCAACTGTATGTATTATTACTGTAGTTCCATATTTCACAACATCAACTGTATGGATTATTACTGTAGTTCCAAATTTCACAAAATCAACTTTATGGATTATTACATCAACTGTATGGATTATTACATCAACTGTATGGATTATTACTGTATAGTTCCATATTTCACAACATCAACTGTATGAATTATTACTGTAGTTCCATGTTTCACAACATCAACTGTATGGATTATTACATCAACTGTATGGATTATTACATCAACTGTATGGATTATTACTGTAATTCCATATTTCACAACATCAACTGTATGGATTATTACTGTGGTTCCATGTTTCACAACATCAATTGTATGGATTATTACATCAACTGTATGTATTATTACATCAACTGTATGTATTATTACTGTAGTTCCAAATTTCACAACATCAACTGTATGGATTATCACTGTAGTTCCATATTTCACAAAATCAACTGTATGGATTATTACTGTAATTCCATGTTTCACAACATCAAGTGCATGGATTATTACTGTAGTTCCATGTTTCACAACATCAACTGTATGAATTATTACTGTAGTTCCATGTTTCACAACATCAACTGTATGGATTATTACATCAACTGTATGGATTATTACATCAACTGTATGGATTATTACTGTAGTTCCATGTTTCACAACATCAACTGTATGGATTATTACTGTAGTTCCAAATTTCACAAAATCAACTGTATGGATTATTACATCAACTGTATGGATTATTACTGTAGTTCCATGTTTCACAACATCAACTGTATGGATTATTACATCAACTGTATGGATTATTACTGTAGTTCCATGTTTCACAACATCAACTGTATGGATTATTACTGTAGTTCCAAATTTCACAAAATCAACTGTATGGATTATTACATCAACTGTATGGTTTATTGCATAAACTGTATGGATTATCACTGTAGTTCCATGTTTCACAACATCAATTGTATGGATTATTACATCAACTGTATGTATTATTACTGTAGTTCCATATTTCACAACATCAACTGTATGGATTATTACATCAACTGTGTGGTTTATTGCATCAACTGTATGGATTATTACTGTAGTTCCATGTTTCACAACATCAACTGTATGGATTATTACTGTAGTTCCAAATTTCACAAAATCAACTGTATGGATTATTACATCAACTGTATGGTTTATTGCATCAACTGTATGGATTATCACTGTAGTTCCATGTTTCACAACATCAATTGTATGGATTATTACATCAACTGTATGTATTAGTACTGTAGTTCCATATTTCACAACATCAACTGTATGGATTATTACATCAACTGTGTGGTTTATTGCATCAACTGTATGGATTATTACTGTAGTTCCATGTTTCACAACATCAACTGTATGGATTATTACATCAACTGTATGGATTATTACTGTAGTTCCATGTTTCACAACATCAACTGTATGGATTATCACTGTAGTTCCATATTTCACAAAATCAACTGTATGGATTATTACATCAACTGTATGTATTATTACATCAACTGTATGTATTATTACTGTAGTTCCATATTTCACAACATAAACTGTATGGATTATTACTGTAGTTCCATGTTTCACAACATCAAGTGCATGGATTATTACTGTAGTTCCATGTTTCACAACATCAACTGTATGAATTATTTCTGTGGTTCAATATTTCACAACATTAACTCTATGAATTATTACTGTGGTTCAATATTTCACAACAGCTTCATCCAACCTGTGAGTGTTTGATGGCACTCTTTAATGGGGATCATGTATTATAAATTATATTGAACTCAAGTGAGTGATTTCAGGATGAGTTTGGAATTTCTTGATGTATCGAAATGAGAGTGAGAAAATTGAAGTAATTAATAAATGAACGACAGTGCACTCTGAGTCACCCCTGGCGGATGAGAAGATGAAACAGTGTTGAATGAAGGCTCTGTGTTGCAGCTGACAGGTCTGTTGGGATCTGTGTTGCAGCTGACAGGTCTGTTGGAATCTGTGTTGCAGCTGACAGGTCTGTTGGGATCTGTGTTGCAGCTGACAGGTCTGTTGGGATCTGTGTTGCAGCTGACAGGTCTGTTGGGATCTGTGTTGCAGCTGACAGGTCTGTTGGAATCTGTGTTGCAGCTGACAGGTCTGTTGGGATCTGTGTTGCAGCTGACAGGTCTGTTGGGATCTGTGTTGCAGCTGACAGGTCTGTTGGGATCTGTGTTGCAGCTGACAGGTCTGGTGGAATCTGTGTTGCAGCTGACAGGTCTGGTGGAATCTGTGTTGCAGCTGACAGGTCTGGTGGAATCTGTGTTGCAGCTGACCTGTCTGGTGGAATTTGTGTTGCAGCTGACAGGTCTGTTGGGATCTGTGTTGCAGCTGACAGGTCTGTTGGCTGACAGGTCTGTTGGGATCTGTGTTGCAGCTGACAGGTCTGTTGGCTGACAGGTCTGCTGGGATCTGTGTTGCAGCTGACAGGTCTGGTGGAATTTGTGTTGCAGCTGACAGGTCTGTTGGGATCTGTGTTGCAGCTGACAGGTCTGTTGGGATCTGTGTTGCAGCTGACAGGTCTGTTGGCTGACAGGTCTGTTGGGATCTGTGTTGCAGCTGACAGGTCTGTTGGCTGACAGGTCTGCTGGGATCTGTGTTGCAGCTGACAGGTCTGTTGGCTGACAGGTCTGGTGGGATCTGTGTTGCAGCTGACAGGTCTGGTGGGATCTGTGTTGCAGCTGACAGGTCTGTTGGGATCTGTGTTGCAGCTGACAGGTCTGGTGGAATTTGTGTTGCAGCTGATAGGTCTGTTGGGATCTGTGTTGCAGCTGACAGGTCTGTTGGGATCTGTGTTGCAGCTGACAGGTCTGTTGGGATCGGTGTTGCAGCTGACATGTCTGTTGGGATCTGTGTTGCAGCTGACAGGTCTGTTGGGATCTGTGTTGCAGCTGACAGGTCTGGTGGAATCTGTGTTGCAGCTGACAGGTCTGTTGGCTGACAGGTCTGCTGGGATCTGTGTTGCAGCTGACAGGTCTGTTGGGATCTGTGTTGCAGCTGACAGGTCTGTTGGAATCTGTGTTGCAGCTGACAGGTCTGTTGGGATCTGTGTTGCAGCTGACAGGTCTGTTGGGATCTGTGTTGCAGCTGACAGGTCTGTTGGAATCTGTGTTGCAGCTGACAGGTCTGTTGGGATCTGTGTTGCAGCTGACAGGTATGTTGGGATCTGTGTTGCAGCTGACAGGTCTGTTGGAATCTGTGTTGCAGCTGACAGGTCTGTTGGGATCTGTGTTGCAGCTGACAGGTCTGGTGGAATCTGTGTTGCAGCTGACAGGTCTGTTGGCTGACAGGTCTGCTGGGATCTGTGTTGCAGCTGACAGGTCTGGTGGAATCTGTGTTGCAGCTGACAGGTCTGTTGGGATCTGTGTTGCAGCTGACAGGTCTGTTGGGATCTGTGTTGCAGCTGACAGGTCTGTTGGGATCGGTGTTGCAGCTGACAGGTCTGTTGGGATCTGTGTTGCAGCTGACAGGTCTGTTGGGATCTGTGTTGCAGCTGACAGGTCTGGTGGAATCTGTGTTGCAGCTGACAGGTCTGTTGGCTGACAGGCCTGCTGGGATCTGTGTTGCAGCTGACAGGTCTGGTGGAATCTGTGTTGCAGCTGACAGGTCTGGTGGAATCTGTGTTGTAGCTGACAGGTCTGGTGGAATCTGTTTTGCAGCTGACAGGTCTGGTGGGATCTGTGTTGCAGCTGACAGGTCTGGTGGAATCTGTGTTGCAGCTGACAGGTCTGGTGGGATCTGTGTTGCAGCTGACAGGTCGGTTGGTATCTGTTGCAGCTGACAAGTCTGTTGGGATCTGTGTTGCAGCTGACAGGTCTGTTGGGATCTGTGTTGCAGCTGACAGGTCTGTTGGGATCTGTGTTGCAGCTGACAGGTCTGGTGGAATCTGTGTTGCAGCTGACAGGTCTGGTGGGTATACTGTTGTTCCCCAGCAGAAAGCAAATGAAGAAGCGCAGAGAAAATGGTCACATTCGCAAACTGCCCTGGACTTCCTCCCTTGGTCTCACTACTTTGGTTAAACACCCACTATTTTTCAAGACATCACAGAATACAGATGTAGGATCTTAATTTGAGCCAGTTTGCTATAGCAGGAAAATAATCTGACATTTTCAAAGTGAAAATTACAAACTTCAGAAGCCTTTTTAAACCTAAAAGTAAAAAATATCCTGCATTGCAGAAAATGTATCCTACAACAGGGTGATCAAATTAAGACCCTATATCTGTATTATTATGCCAACTGGCAGTACAACTGAAGTAATGCAGATAAAAGTAAGGCATATAGCCTACATGGCAAATAGACATCTGCAGGGATGTTCTGCAAATGAAACCTCTTGTAGTTTAATATCCATGACTATGCAATGAATATCCATCACTCTCAAATCTGTTATACGGTCTCCAGGGCAAAGTTACAAACAGGCTTTACAACAATAGTTTTTGGCACAAAATAGCAAGTCGACAGTTACTGAAAGCAGCATGTTTCTTAGCAACAGACAGTTGTGCAGCAACTAGACAGTTTCTTGACTCAGACAAACCAAGGGTTCCCTTTGAGTCAGTCAACTTCGGTAGAACATATTACACTCTTGCGACTTTGGTTGAAAGATCTACAATCACGCCTGACAAGGCGAAATCTGCGCCTCGCTGGAAGCCCCGCCTTCCACAGGTGATAAGTGTGAGTCTCGGATTCATTCCTTCAATTATTACGCTTTTCACCTCGGTGTGAACAGGAATGATGCACACTACTAAAACAAACTTGGAAAACTAGTTTTATGTGTAGTTTCTTTGGGCTTGTAGTACGCTCAGGCAGCCCTCGCTCAAATCAGTCCATGTGCACATTGTCACATACTGCCTACAAACTCCATGGAAAGACATGTAGCATTCTTAAGGAAGCTTGGAATTACAAATGGCGACTTTCCTTTCCCGGACACGGTACCATGGCTGGGACCGAGGTGAAAGAAGCGGAGATTGGGTGGTCGGAGCAAATGTCTTGTCTGCCTGGGAGTGTGGGGTATGCTGTGGCTGCCTGCCCCCAACCTGGCTCCTGTGCGTTCTATCGCCAGTTAAGGGAGGCAACTCGAAGAGAAAGGGTGACCAGGTTCAGAGGGTACCCTCCACCGCCTGTGTCTGCCTCGGTCAAGCACCGCTTGGCTCTTTTCCCAGACTTGTTGATGAAGGGTCCGGTGCCACCTCAGTGATCCAGAGTTTGCATGCACCTTAGATGAAGAAGCAGCCCCTCAAGCACTTGGCTGGGGTAACCCGAAGAGCGAGAGGTCTTGGCACAGGTCTGAGTGACCAGTGCACCCCTCCACAAAAACATTACTCTGACAACAGTTCCCCTACGTTTTGCAAACAGGGTACTACGTCAGCCATTGTCAGAGCCCCCTGTGCTCGTAAAGGGCCCAGGCTTCATGCAGGCTATACAGTCTCACAGAAGCACAACGCATGTTGGAAGATTGTCCATGTTTAATGCTGCCCGCTCCACTCACCCACATTCCATGGTGTTCACAGGGTTCAAGGGGTATATCAATCCACCCAGGGTGAGAGTGACAAGTTGGGTCACTGTCCACAAGGGGGTGCCCCTCTCCGTTAGGTTGCTCATTACTGTCCCAATGCACACCCCAAGGGGATGTTACCCTGAGTATCAAGCGCTTCCCCCTGTTTTTGTTGGGTTGGCTTCTGGTGGTCAGAATCGACAATATGTGACCGACAGCCTCTAATCGGTCTTTGTAGCAACATTTGAAATTGTGTTTTTTTTTTATTTTTTTTTTACATTGGATTAAAGTAGAGACTCAGAGCTAGAAAATTGTATATTATACACTGCAGTTGAGAAACAATGGGAAAGTTATTCTGCTTTGGTCAATAAACTTGGGTAACCCCACTTTTGGGAAAATGGCCCTTGAATTAACTTACTGGAGAGCTTTTCTTTGTCCACCCATTCAGCATCGTTCACACTCTCTTAAGCCTTAGACTCACCCATCTCCTTAAAGATTCACATGAGAGGCCATGTCCTAAACAAAGTGAGAAGTTTAGTAAACAACCAAAGATTTCAAGACTAAAAGTGACAAAAGTAGAAGTCTACAATAAGAAAAAAACTCCAGGTAAAACTACACTTTATCTAGTCATTGGCCTGTATCCTCATCTGACTTTGGTGCAGGTCATGTTGTTCTTCACATTACTGTCTCTGGTAAACACACATATATAAAATCAAATCTGTTTATTTGTCACATGCACAGGATAGAGAAGGTGTAAATGCTACAGTGAAATGGTTACTTGTATAGTAGCAATATCAAAAACAGAAAGTGTCCAGATAAAATATATTTTAAAATATTAGATGACGCTTACCTGACACAATTGTCTAAATTGATGGGTCACGTGAAGGAAATGCCATAACCACCCCCAGCCATATCTAGATAAGTGGATGGGTCACTATTGTCTAGACATGTCACATGTTCATGAAATACAATAGATGGCCTTACTCACCCCCAGACACACCTAGCTAATATGATGGGTCATGTCTGGCGAAGTGGAGTCTTTTGTTTAAACATGTAACAACCTAACTAGCTAGCTAGCTAAACAATGAAACGGAATAATACCAACCCATACTACTACCAATACAAACATTGTCATAGCTGTAGTAGAAATCTACAGGTAGCTAAAGAACTAACCAACCTGCTGCAGTATGTAACGGCAAACTGGAAAATCTTTCATATTTTACACCAAACTCTGCTGAACTTTTGTGTTGCTGACATGTAAGCTAGGATTTTTGTTGAGTGACTCCAACAGCACCTTTCACGTAGGGTCTCAGTCACACACATACATCTGCAGGTAGCTAAAGAGCTAACCAAATAGGTTAAATGTTAGCTAGCTAACATTAGGCTATAACTAGCAATGCAAATGGTTTCTGATTTGAAAAATATTACTACACAGATCTTACGCGTGACGTTAGCTAGCGAGCCAGCGACAGTAACGTTTGCTTGCTAGCGAACGGTACGCTTTAACTTGCAATGAAAATGACTTTCTGACAAAACTAGAAACTTGCAATAACTGAAAATGTAGCTAGGCTCTTATACATGGATGAATTCTTCAAGACTGGAAACATTTAACTTTGTTTTGTTTGTTTAGCCAGCATTGCGTCAAGTCATTCCGGTTCACACTGACCAGAAAGTAGCCCATCACTTTTTCCAACTGATCTGTCAATAGCGCCTCCTAAAATCAGGGCATCAATGTTGTTGAGAAAAGTAGCAAAACTTTTGTAGTTCTCGATGGCTAACGTTATATCTTTCAAAAATGTCACAGTAGAAAGCACTATCAATATATACTGAACAGCTCACGTTACAGACAGAAGCATTCTACATGGCAGACCAATCCAAACTCATCTCCCGGCATGTCCAGCCCATCCATTATCTCAGCCAATCATGGCTAGTGGGAAGGTTCCTGACTTTTTCTGTGGCTAAACCAACTAGGCTCGTAATCTAACAATTTTATTTGTATTTACGGATGGAATACAAGTTCGTAATTAAAGCATATGAAAGTTCACATGCTCTAGAATGCATTTCTGCCAAAAAATGCATTTTGATCAAAGCTTTTTTTTAAAAGTTCGAATACTTCTCCTGTGAAGTAGTGACTACATTCGCCTAGATTCCTGAAACGGGTCAAATATGTCAGTGGTGGCGTGCATCAACAGAAGGGAAGAGACTGTCTCTCTCCTTCCTAACCTTGGCTCATTCCCTATTACTGGGGAGCACAGTGTACATGCTTTTGCTTTGGGAAAAGCATGTCCCTGGTTGCCTCAACAAGGGTGCAGACCTTTTATCCAGGTGGGACCCTCTCTGTCAGGAGTAGAGGCTCTCCCAGGTATGAGACATTTTTGGCGTGGCCAACGTACAACACACCTCCAGGCTGTATAAGGGCTATTTGATCAAGAAGGAGAGTGATGGAGTGCTGCATCAGATGACCTGGCCTTCACAATCACCCGACCTCAACCCAATTGAGATGGTTTGGGATGAGTTGGACCACAGAGTGAGGGAAAAGCAGAGAACAAGTGCTCAGCATCTGTGGAAACTCCTTCAAGACTGGGAAAAGCATTCCAGGTGAAGCTGGTTGAGAGAATGCTAAGAGTGTGCAAAGCTGTCATCAAGGCAAAGGGTGGCTACTTTGAAAAATCTAAACACTTTTTTGGTTATATGATTCCATGTCAGATATTTCATACATATTTCATATGTATTCACTATTGTTCTACAATGTAGAAAATAGTAACAAAACCAAAAAAAATCCTTGAATGATTGGGTGTGGACGACTGGTAGTGTAGCTCTTTACGCCTCATGAGAAAACGCGAGGTGATGTCTATAGGGACACGAGTTCTCCCAGTGGCCTCAGACACTCCTTCACATTCCCACTAGTGTTTCTGTTTCAGCCTACGTTGGAGAGTGAGCACCGGGAGGGCTTACCATTGATTGGCTCCCGGTTGGCTGAACCAAGGCCTGGCAGCCTTGGTTTGCAGAGATAATTCACCTTTTAGAAGGGGACCCATGGAAACTCCATTTGTGCAGAGACCTGTTGTCCCAGGTGCACAGGCAGGTTTGGCAAGCGAGGCCAGAGCTTTGGTTCCTATGGGCCTGACCCCTAAGAATGCCAATCTGATGGCAAGAGGTTTACCTCAGAAAGTTATTGCTACCATTTAGTCTACAAGGGTGCCCCCCCATGAGAGGGCTGTATGTGTTGTGAGAGTTCAGTGACCAGCCGAAGGAAGACGACACGACAGCACCCTCCTCAGGGGACAGGTACTCAGTGTAAAGCCAATTAGCACACAGCTGGGCCCACTAATTGCTTATTGTCTTCCTCTATATAGCTGTGCCAGGAGAGAAGATGGGGAGGATTGGGAGTAGAGACAAGGACCTGTGAGGAAGGACCTGTGACAAGGGTGTTTCGGACAAGCTGATCTGTTTACAATTGGTGGAGAATGCGGGCAGCTTTGAGGCAAGACCACAACCTTTCCCTTATCCAGTGGCTGTGATTTGAAACAAATTTTTACATTTATTTCGGAAGCCCACCACTCCTGCTGATAGGCATGAGCAAAGAATTGATACGTCAGCTAACGGCTTCCACCATCGCCCAACAGGAGACTTTAGACCTCATCTGGTCCGAAATAGCAGACTGCCCGTCTCCCAGGGACCGTAGGATTCACAATGTCAACGCTCTAATTCCATGTCTGATGGAGGATGATGATTTGGAGGCCTACCTTCTGGCCTTTGAACGATTGGCGCAGAGAGAGCGATGGCCACAAGAAGAATGGGCAGGCCTCCTGGCTCCCCTGCTCGCAGGCAAAGCCCAGGCTGCGTACTATGACAATGAGGAAGGGGCTGCCGCGGATTACACGTCTGAAGGCGGAGATTCAGTCCCGCTATCAGCTGAACCCCAGAGATCGGGCCCATAGGTTTCATAACAAAGTATGCCGAAGAGGAGTCACCAAGGGGCCAGCTCTACCAACTTATCCCTGACCCTAGAACTAGTACTGTTAAGAGATCTGGAGAGACCGGGTTAGTCAATTACTAATATACTAATACTGTTAGTTAAAGTATTTATCTTCAACTTGCAATCTGTGGATTCTATTTGATTAGATATAAATTGTATGTTAAACATCACAGCACAGTTGAAAGATATACACTGCGTAGAAATATGAAGAGGGTGGCCAGCAGAGATAGGTGGGATGGGCTGAGGGAAGCTGAAGGTTGGGATGTGGAATTGGAGACAAGTGGGAGTGGAGTTGCTGTGCGGGAGATAAAAGTAAAAGATTCAAACAAAAAGTATGTTTGAATGAGGGGCAGTGTTTATACAGCTAATGCCGGTTTGCCTGAGGCTGATGCCGTGCAAATGTACATATGCATATACACACGCTCATTCAAATAAACGCTTACAAGAATACACACAAACATGTATGTAATAGTGCCAAACATGCACACAAACATTCAAACATACAAACATACAAAGTTGGCATTGTTGTTGGATGCCTGGAATCCTTTTTATCCGGAGGCTGCGTTCATTGTAGCTGGGGATTTTAACAAGGCTAATCTGAAAACAAGACTCCCTAAATTTTATCAGCATATCGATTGCGCAACCAGGGGTGGAAAAACCTTGGATCATTGTTACTCTAACTTCCGCGATGCATATAAGGCCCTGCCCCGCCCTCCTTTCGGAAAAGCTGACCACGACTCCATTTTGTTGATCCCTGCCTACAGACAGAAACTAAAACAAGAGGCTCCCACGCTGAGGTCTGTCCAACGCTGGTCCGACCAAGCTGACTCCACACTCCAAGACTGCTTCCATCACGTGGACTGGGACATGTTTCGTATTGCGTCAGATAACAATATTGACGAATACGCTGATTCGGTGTGCGAGTTCATTAGAACGTGCGTTGAAGATGTCGTTCCCATAGCAACGATTAAAACATTCCCTAACCAGAAACCGTGGATTGATGGCAGCATTCGCGTGAAACTGAAAGCGCGAACCACTGCTTTTAATCAGGGCAAGGTGACTGGTAACATGACCGAATACAAACAGTGCAGCTATTCCCTCCGCAAGGCTATCAAACAAGCTAAGCGTCAGTACAGAGACAAAGTAGAATCTCAATTCAACGGCTCAGACACAAGAGGCATGTGGCAGGGTCTACAGTCAATCACGGACTACAAGAAGAAATCCAGCCCAGTCACGGACCAGGATGTCCTGCTCCCAGGCAGACTAAATAACTTTTTTGCCCGCTTTGAGGACAATACAGTGCCACTGACACGGCCTGCAACGAAAACATGTGGACTCTCCTTCACTGCAGCCGAGGTGAGTAAGACATTTAAACGTGTTAACCCTCGCAAGGCTGCAGGCCCAGACGGCATCCCCAGCCGCGCCCTCGGAGCATGCGCAGACCAGCTGGCCGGTGTGTTTACGGACATATTCAATCAATCCCTATACCAGTCTGCTGTTCCCACATGCTTCAAGAGGGCCACCATTGTTCCTGTTCCCAAGAAAGCTAAGGAAACTGAGCTAAATGACTACCGCCCCGTAGCACTCACTTCCGTCATCATGAAGTGCTTTGAGAGACTAGTCAAGGACCATATCACCTCCACCCTACCCGACACCCTAGACCCACTCCAATTTGCTTACCGCCCAAATAGGTCCACAGACGATGCAATCTCAACCACACTGCACACTGCCCTAACCCATCTGGACAAGAGGAATACCTATGTGAGAATGCTGTTCATCGACTACAGCTCGGCATTCAACACCATAGTACCCTCCAAGCTCGTCATCAAGCTTGAGACCCTGGGTCTCGACCCCACCCTGTGCAACTGGGTACTGGACTTCCTGACGGGCCGCCCCCAGGTGGTGAGGGTAGGCAACAACATCTCCACCCCGCTGATCCTCAACACTGGGGCCCCACAAGGGTGCGTTCTGAGCCCTCTCCTGTACTCCCTGTTCACCCACAACTGCGTGGCCACGCACGCCTCCAACTCAATCATCAAGTTTGCGGACGACACAACAGTGGTAGGCTTGATTACCAACAACGACGAGACGGCCTACAGGGAGGAGGTGAGGGCCCTCGGAGTGTGGTGTCAGGAAAATAACCTCACACTCAACGTCAACAAAACTAAGGAGATTATTGTGGACTTCAGGAAACAGCAGAGGGAACACCCCCTATCCACATCGATGGAACAGTAGTGGAGAGGGTAGCAAGTTTTAAGTTCCTCGGCATACACATCACAGACAAACTGAATTGGTCCACTCACACAGAAATTTGGTTTGTCACCAAAAGCACTCACAAACTTCTACAGATGCACAATCGAGAGCATCCTGGCGGGCTGTATCACCGCCTGGTACGGCAACTGCTCCGCCCACAACCGTAAGGCTCTCCAGAGGGTAGTGAGGTCTGCACATCGCATCACCGGGGGCAAACTACCTGCCCTCCAGGACACCGACACCACCCGATGTTGCAGGAAGGCCATAAAGATCATCAAGGACATCAACCACCCGAGCCACTGCCTGTTCACCCCGCTATCATCCAGAAGGCTATATACTGTACTCGATACCATCTACTGTATCCTGCCTATGCTGCTCTGTACCATCACTCATTCATATATCCTTATGTACATATTCTTTATCCCCTTACACTGTGTATAAGACAGTAGTTTTGGAATTGTTAGTTAGATTACTTGTTGGTTATTACTGCATTGTCGGAACTAGAAGCACAAGCATTTCGCTACACTCGCATTAACATCTGCTAACCATGTGTATGTGACAAATAAAATTTGATTTGATTTGTTGTTATGATTTTAGTTGCCCTTGATGTCTTTTTTTTTGCATGGTTGTTTGCTGTTTTCTTCTTTCTTTTTTCTCTTTCGTTCATTTTCTTTGATGTTGGTGCATTGGGGGGTTCTTGGGGGTGGGGAATGGAATTAATTGTATTTTTATTTAATTTGTTCTTCTTGGGGGGGGGGGGGGGGACTGTGGGAGTGGTCTCAGATGGTTGAGGGACAGCTTTTGGGGAACTGTGGGGGGAGATCTTGGAGGGTTCAGGTTCACGTTTTTTGGCCTGGTGGGAGATCTGTCAATGTGCCTTTGGGCAGGGCATTGACCCTGGATGGGACTCTGTTTGATGACTGGTGTGGTGTAGTTGTTGAGCGGCTTCACTGCAAGTATATTGTATGCTTTGGACATTTAATTTTAAAAAACGTATCCGTCTGGTAAGGGGGTGGCTATGCCCCACTAAAACCACTGCCGAAATGTTAGAAAATCTGGTCATAGACAAGTGTTTGAGGATATTACCCGTCAACAAGGAGAGGATAGTCGGTCAGGCAAATCCAGTTACAGTTGACCACCTAGTCCAGTGCATTGAGTTATACTTGTCTACTATAAGCCTTGCTGCCCTTAGCAGGGGCGAGAAGACCACCCCTGTGGTACGCGCCATGGATAGCAGGAGGGTCGACAAGGCCAAGCTATTACCTAGCCCCATAGTCAAGACTAAGTAAGGCCATGCATCAGGGCCCTCCCTATACAGTGTTTCAAGTGCAACACATACAAGTTGCATCATACTTCGGCACACCTTGCAGCATTTTGTGGCACGTCATTTAATTCTTACCCATCTTTTATGTTACTGCAAATTATTGCTAGTTTGACCACCAGGGGGCATCTTTGAGAAGCATTTGATAGTTTTACGTATTGGCATTACCAGAGAATTGAAAACCTTTTTTGTAATAACATAGTATATGGGATTGATTTTAATTTGATAATTTTTATGGTGTTTCTATTCAGAGCAAAACGAAAAATAAAACCCCCAGGGTTTCTGTTAGGATGGAATGGAAAATATGGCGATGTACAACATGACCGTCAGGAGTAGGTTACAGGATTGGAGTATTCTAAATTGTTTGCCTTCATTTGACAACTTTGTTCCAATATTTCTGTAAATCAGTGATATTTATTCCCATAGTAATTCGTTATGGATCTATAACTAAATCAACATCTGCATTTTGAGAGAGTATTTTTTTATCAAAATGTTATTAAAGAAATGTGTTTATTTGTTTATTAGCCTACTGTGCAGTCTACAATGCATACTGTAGTAAACATGGGAAAGTGCCTAATTCCTTACATAAGGGAGAGCAGGCCATGTCTGTACTACAGAATGCAGGGCATGCGGGAGACCGGTGTTATTTCATAGTTGTGATGTCTTCACTATTATTCTACAATGTAGAAAATAGTAAAAATAAAGAAATCCTGGAATAAGTAGGTGTGTCCAAACTTTTGACTGGTAACGTTGCTTGCTTAATTAATTTGATTAATATTACGTTGTTTCTAGTCCATGAAAAATGAAAAACCCTCTGGGTTTCCATTAGGATGGAACAGAAAATATGGCGCTGTACAACATGACGCTCATGAATTCAGAGCATTGTCAGATTGTCAGTTTTGTAAATTCAGTCCATTTCGGTCCGAGGAGTAGGGTTGATTTGCACGTTCTGACCTTACAACGGCAGTCAAGCACCCAAGTTAACGTTGGCTAGCTTGCTAGCTACTTCCAGACACTCTGACCATTTTACTCACCCTAGCAGAGCTGGTAAGGCAGTTTTCATGTTAATAACCAGAGCGTTGGTGACTGTAAATGTGCTGATCGAAACAATTTAATAACGCTTTTTTTCCGGCGTTTATTGACACCGGCCATACTCAACGGGTGTTGAGCAATCATAAATTAATTATATTGCGCTCTGGTACACTCAGACGAGAGTGCTCTGAAATCCGTGTAGATAGTAGGCTGGACACATTACATTTTTAACAACGTTCTTTTCTGATAAAAACTAGTTCATTGCATCCACCGTGGAGTCCAGTTTCAAAATATGACCGTATTTTCCAGCTGCTTGCCATCGTTTTGAAGTAATCGCGAAAAAACAGGCCTTATGTTAGTGCATTTTTCACCCTGCCAGCTCCTATTAGTTCTATTGAGCACCGTGGCACCAACTCGCCTTCCGAACGTTCTATTCCCAGCTTATTGTTCAATGTCACAATGCTTGCTATGCTATTGTTGGCAATGAGACCTGCTCACGTTGTTTTATATTTAAAATGTAAACAACAACAAAAATAATTTTGGAACTCTGCGGTCTTCCCATTGTTTAGTATTGGGGAAATACAGGCATGTTTGTCTATTTCGCCAAATATCTCGCAATGTGTATATTTAGATTTTTTCAAGTCGGACGCCATTTTAATCAGGAGAATCTCCTCTTTCTAATTATGTAAGCCTGGGCAGCTAGCTCGTTTGTCATCGATCACTAGACCAGAAATATTCAGAATTCCCCCCCCTACTTTCTCATTATGCAGACATCAATACAGCTGACACCATCGAGGTGCGGATGTTTACTTTCTACACAAGTAGTTTTTTTCCAGTTTTGTCCGAACAACAGATTGTAGTGGTAAAATAAAAAGGGATACATTCGTTTTATTAATTAGGCTAAATGGAATTATAAGCATCACTCCAGTCAAAACAGGCTCTGCGAAAGTTCGATTCCATTCATTTGCTATGGGCTCTTGCTAGTGTTCCAGTTTAGCCAACGTTCTTAAGTAATTTTTCAGCTTTGGGTGAATTTTGACTCGTTCTATTGTCCAGCCTATAGCTAGCCAGAGCGAATTTACAAAGGCACCCGAATGTCCGTGTGAAAGCAAAAGGACTATACCATTTAGCTAAGCAAAGAATGACGGAAATAATCAAGTCAATAAACGTTGGGTAGTAAGATAGCCTATAGCTAATATACTGGCAAGTTTGATGTATAACTACTAACGTTAGGTAGCTAGCTAACATACCTGTACATAATTATATGCTATTATGTTCATATGGACAGCGTAGCTAACAAATTGTCAGCCAACATAACGTGTAGGTAACTTATTTGAAAAGTCATTACTTTATTACATTGAGTAGCAAGCTACCCCTTGGTCATTAGGGTAAATCTGGTCTATGATAGTTTTTTTTCCACACTTAGCTCGGCTATTAGACTATTCTTTAGTAAAGGTTGTTCAGCTATTATTCCCCCCCCCCCCCCCCCCCCAACTTGCAACATATTGTTGTTCCAGTCTCATTCCTTTCCCAGGACGTGGACGCTTTATAGCAAAAGTGTCCATAACCAGAGGTAATTAAACTGTTCTGTGTTCTTTTTCTCCCTTCATCTCTGAATGTCTCACATGCATTAATTAAAAAACCCTTAAGATGTCAGCGGCTAATTTTCTGATTTAAACCACACAAACACAGCCATTTTCACTGGACTATCTGTTGCTGCCAAGTCATGATTTCCCTGGGGGTTAGCTTTGCAATAACCAAGTGGAGAGACACATAGCCCTCTAAATGTTTCAGGTACACTCCGATAGGTGTCTGCGTCACATACAGTATCTTCTATTGACATTATCTTCTATTGTTTGTCCTCAAGCTCACAACTTTTAAAGAAGGAACCACTGTATGGTCATATGGCTAGACACTGCCCCAGTGTAGACATCTCTATGCCCACTGAATCATCAGCTACTCCCTGTGACCAGGTGGTATGTCCCGCGCCACAGGACTGGGAGGCCTTCTTGGATTCAGGAAGCATGGGGTCTTTGGTACGGGAGGAGGTCCTGGCCAACACGCCCTGTCTTGAGGCGGAAAGCGCCATAGCCTGCATCCACGGGGACACCAAACGCTACCCCACAGCACGAGTCAGCTTCCATACCCCTGCCGGGAAGACCACCTTGATCGTCGGGTTTGTTCCCCAAATTAAGGTACCGGTGCTACTGGGGTGGGACTACCCCCTGTTCGAGCATTTGTGGAGGAAGACAGGCCGAGGGAGTGGCCCTGATAGAGTACAGAGACCGAACAACTCTAATCTCCAAACACTGGTGCACTCAGAGCCCACCCGGAGACACCCTTGGTGGTGCACAGCACAGGGGAAGGGACGAGATGAAGCTAAGGAGGCATGGCAGAGCAACCGGGATTCCTTGTCAGACCAAGGGGGAAGGAGACTCTCCCAATTACCGTCTGAGGCACTTGTTTTAAGGAGACCACAGAGGAAGACACCTGGAGGGGGTTCGAGAGTGATTCGGCAGGAGCTGGATCTAACCAGACCCCCGTCCTGAGTCAAGTTGATGAGCTCCAGAGGGAGTGGTTACGCCAGGTGTTTAAGGAGTCAGAGGGAGAGCATCTGGAGGGGCTTTGGCACGGAGTCATCCAATCCCGACCAGGAGCTCCCCCTCCCTCGCCCCAACATTCACCCTGTCGGAAGAAATAATGGACCAATTTGGAACCGCCCAAAACCGGGACCCTGCAGGAAATCCAAGCCCGGGCATACAGTAGAACGGCCCAGCCTCGACAGTTCCACCCAGGAGATAAGGTACTCCTCTTCATCCCCACGCCGGAACACAGGCTCCTGGCTCAGTGGCAGGGCCCATATGTGGTGACAGAGCAAGTCTCCCCGGTCAACTACAGAGTCAGCCCTGGACGATGGCACCCTCAGCAGATATACCACATCAACCCGTTGAAAGCCTATGTGGAACGAGAGGCACAGGTGATGATGAGACTTAAGGCAGACCGAGAGGAACATCCGCCAAAAAAGGTGCCTTTTGGCACCCCTCTTACGGCTCAGCAGACACGAGACCTTAAAGTTTGTCCACCAGAACTAACAAGTCTTCCCCCTCTTCCGGGGCAGACGTCCTTGCTCTGCCATTGCATTGCCACTGAGCCAGGGAAGAAGGTCCAATGGTCCAGCCCAATCCTAGTGATGCCGAAACCCGATGGGTCTATTCGTTTCTGCAATGATTTCAGAGCCCTCAACGCCATCTCCAGGTTCAACGCCTACCCCGTGCTGAGGGTCAATGAGCTGATCAAGCAGTTTCGGAAAATCCCAAGCTATGCCACCATCGCCACCCTACATGATAAAGAAGAGGGGCCCGTGAGTGTGGTATGGACATAGGAAGCTGAGGGGGTCGTTCCTCCACCTCAAAGACACACTCTGCTCTGAGCGGGTGTTGAGAGCCCCAGATTTCCAGCAGCCCTTCACTGTCCACACCGACGCCTCCAGCACCGGCTTGGGGCTGTTCTGTCCCAAGGTGACGATGCGGAGGAACGTCCCGTCCTATACATAAGCTGCAAGCTGTCCGACAGGGAATGGAAGTATGCAATGATAGAGAGGGAGGCACTACCAATTAAGTGGGCCCTGGAATACCTAAGGTACTATCTCCTGGGGAGGCAATTCCGGCTGGTCACGGATCATGCGCCCCTCCAATGGATGGCGGGTAAGTGAGACCCGAACGGTCGAATAACAACATGGTTCCTGTTGCTCCAACCCTTTAATTTCCGGGTGGTTCACCGATCAGGGAGAGCACACAGCAATGCAGATGCGCTATCCCGTCGAGACCTGGGGTCTCGTCTGGTGCACGCCCCTCTGGGTCGATCTTGGGAGGGAAGGTAGAGTTCAGTGACCAGCTGGAGGAAGATGACATGACAGCACCCTACTCAGGGGATTGGTACTCAGTGTAAAGCCAATTAGTACACTGCTGGGCCCACTAAATGCTTTGTGTCTTTCTATAGGTGTGCCAGAAGAGAAGCTGGGGGAGGATTGGGAGTAGAGACGTTGGTTTTTCCTACTTCAGAGAAAGCTTCTGTGACTATGTTAATCATGACATGTTTTAGGTAGAGAAGCATTCCTCCTGTAACTGTTATGTGTAGACGATAGTCTAAGACAGGAGTATCCATTTGTTGTTTTGCTTTCCATTTTTGGCCACAGCCTTTTGGTCAACGGCTTAGTTTATGTTTATTTGTTTTGTTACGCTGGTGTTTCAGTGCTGGACTTCCCTGTACTGGAGTTATTTTGTCAGGCGAAAGAAGACCCATTTAGTAAGCGATACAAAAGAAAAGGAACCCCAACCACTGCCTCTGTTCTGTTCATTTTATGCCTCCTGCCTGTGTTAGGGTGCTTTGGACAAGCTGATCCGTTCACAGCGTATTAGTGGCAACCTACTGCACCCACATGGGACTGGCTTTGGAGGCACTGTGTGAGGCCCCATTTGAGCCTCTTGAGTTGGTGGATCTGAAGATCCTCTACTACAAAACCTCCCTGCTCATGGCTTTATGCCTTGTCTAAATGTGTTCGGTACCTCCCACGCGTTATCCGTACACCCATCCTGTACTCAGTTTTCCCCTGGCGGCTCCAAGGAGATGTTGAATCCAAATGCGGCCTTCGCCCTGAAAGTCATGTCTATGTCCTACAGGTCCTACAGATTTTGAGCCATTTCCCTTTTTGCAGTGTGCACAATACCCAGACTGCCATTTTACCATCTCACTGATAGAAAAGCTCCACGTATTATACTGACCCTCACCTACTATACTGACCCACACCTATTATGCCGACCCACACCTATTATACCGACCCACACCTATTATACCGACCCACACCTATTATACCGACCCACACCTATTATACCGACCCACACCTACTATACCGACCCACACCTACTATACCGACCCACACCTATTTTACTGACCCACACCTATTTTACTGACCATAATTCAGCCACCTAGAACATGCAACAGTGGGATGAGTGCACATGTGTGTATGTGTGTGAATGAGAACAATACATAGAACACTTCCACATTCCTCCTTGTCTCAGTCTTGTATGAATTCAAAGTCTAGTGTCGGCTAGATTTTGCAACAAAATTACATTTACCTAAATAGATTTTGTATCATTTGTGATCCAGAGAGACACCAAAAAGAAAATATTGGACAATAGAGATGTTGCTACTCCATCAAATAGAGAGAATATGTTCCTGCAGACTGCTGTCAACAATATGACAGTCATCTACAGTATCTCTAAACACCTTGTTTATGACATTATTCCCTGCCTGCTATTCAAAATGACTGGGGACCCCTCTAATGCCAAGTGATGAAATAAAAACAGAATAAATATGTTAAATCGACAGTTGTTTTTTGCAAGATAGACTAAAGCTGGGAGGTAAAGCACTGTGAATAAAGAGTTCACATTTCATTATTTGAAATGCACAGAATATGCTTCCCATTATTACAGTTTTCAACTAAGCAGCCCCATCCCTTCTGAGAGCGCTCTGTCCCCATCCAGGGCGCCAGATTAATTCATTGACTGCTGTTTGAGAAAACGAATTAGCATTTCGCCTTAAGGGAGCAGTCCGGACCAATCACTGTGAAAATGCAGTGAATCCAACTATTAAATACCTCCCCCTCCTCCCAATTATTTTAAATGTATAAAGTTCATCCATATGTATGGTATTGACCCTGGGTCAATGTTATGCAAGCCTTACCAAGGTCAGAGGGCAACATCAGAAAAACAAAAGAGGAATGATCATTTGACACTCAAAGATCCCAAGCTAAATGTTTGAAGATAAGATCAAACGTGGTCCTGATAGTTTTGGCAGGTGACAAAGTAGGTCATTTGGGAAAATAAATACACATGATGTCCATGGTACGCACACACACACACACACACACACACACACACACACACACACACACACACACACACACACACACACACACACACACACACACACACACGTGTAGGCTTTAAGAGTGAGCCTAAGTAGAGCGATTTCCTTGCTGCACGTTTAGAAAGCCCATTACAGGACTTTAATAGAGGTCACTTAACTTTACTTGTGTGGATAATTCCATTCCAGGCGACATTGTACTGAGGTTAAAAGTGGTAATTAAGTAATAATATTTTCAATAATTGTGTAAATTAAAAGATATAAAATACCTAAGTGGATTTGTAAATTAGACAGACAATTAAGAGCTATTATACTTAACAGTGCTGTTTATAATAGCATAGCATTCACTATGGACTTAGTCATTGGTGGACATGGCTTCATGGAGTATTAGCAATGAATTACGAGAGCCATGCACATGGCCTTAGCTGATTTGCCATATGATGTGTCACACTGCAAACCCCTTGCTCCATTCAAGTTGTCAACAACAAGCTTGTGTTTGTTGCTGCATGGCCAGGACTGTGGCCTGCAGTACATGCTCTGCTTCAGAGCACTGTCAGACAATGATTGTCAGGTACATAATACTGCATGGCTGTGAAATTCTGTACCTGTGGAGAACATCGTAATGGGGCTGAAGCAGAAGCCTGCCTGCTTATGGTCATGTCTAAAAGCAAGTGCCTCATTTTCCTCCATGCAGTCACTGAGTTTAACAGAGTGGCAAAAGTTTAATATCTGGCATGGGCTGTCGGCTTCAGACACTTTCATGTTTAATGAGTTCCTTCCGATTATGTATGAAATCAGTAATGGCTTGTGAAAGGTGTCTAATTGACTGCAATTCCTCCCTCCAAGAGGCCCAGTAAAGGGCCCCATCTGCAGACGTTTCCATCATCCGCTTGGGCCGTGGTTCACAAGGAGCTGGACTCAGACCACACATGCCTGCTGTGCTCCGCTGTCCGCCCCGCTGTCCACCCTGCTGTCCGCCCCGGCCACGATACAGCCAGCAGATGGTGGGACATTTTGTTAGTTAGCGCTTCAAATTAATATGAGTGAGTGACTCAATGGCGGGGAAGAAGATGGAGCCTCCGACCATAGAAATATAAAACTGATATCAATTCTTTCACATCGGGGGATTCAACACATCTGTGCTTGGGTCGTGTTATGTTGGAATTTTGAAAGTTGTCCAAAATAACTTATTTGTTGCTGACACACTGGGAAACGTTCAAACCCAAAGTCTAGCATCTGCCGTGCATTTTTTTTCTCTAAATTGGTCTGCTACCTTTGCATTACTAATCAAGACTACGGCAAAGTTTCCCACAGAGTTAATACTGTAGCTAAAGAGCCGGCTCATGAGGAGAGGGTGTGAAGAGTCTGAACTGCACAACCAAACAGGGACTATTTTTCCTCAGGCCCCCTCTGTTTAACTGACCATTTTTCAATCCAGGCTTTTAAAAAATATGTTTCGTTAAAGTGGTAATTGTTTTGTTTCTTTGTAGCTTTACACCCGGGATGAAAGAGCAGGATGACATCAACTCTGTGGTTAATGGCATAATCTCCTAGCTCATTAAAGCATGATGTGAAAATGGCAATACAGCTGAATGGATTTACACATCTGAAATGACCCACAAGAGAAGCTTGAATGGAGAATCTCTATTCGAAAAGGCATTGATACACACAAAAAAATTTTTGAAATAAAAGTATTTAATAACATTACTTTGACTTCCTCTGCAACCTTTTCAAGTCACCCTGTGGTTCTGCGGAAATAAAATTAGAGCTTCAGGCTTTCAAAGTCCTCTTCAAATGCTCTCCTATATCCGGCCCAGAGTTATGTTTAGAGAGTTGGGCAAACTTTTAGAAGGAACCTGTGCCTTTGAGCATTCCATTTATCAAATTCATGACAACCATTTGGAATCTTGTACATAGCATTGTTTAAAATTAGAAAATTCTGTGAACTGCTAATGGTCAATATTGCACATAGGGAGTTAAGATGGCTGCAAATTCATCATAACGCAGAAACCTCAATGTACTAACTCTCAAAATATATGGCTATGATTCGGCCCGTTTTGAGTAACCTTTAGAGCAGCCACAGCTTTGTCTTATCCCTACAAGTTTAAAGGTTTAACTCTTAAATAGTCAATTAAGTGTTTCTAAAATGTCAAGTACTGCCTTGAGTACGCTGCTGTATAATGAAACATCGGGCACTGTCTGTCTCTAGAAATGTTAACTGCCGTTGTGATAGCTAAAGGTCTTGAGTGTCTCGCTCTAAAACAAATTCATTTTGACAAACTCATCAGATCATTCTCTAGTTTATACACCAAAGGGTATCCTCTGTCCAGTTTGAGCCTACAGTACTCCTGAATGGTTTCAACAGAATCAAAGGAAATGGCTGAGACACTAATACATCTTGAACAATGGTTTCAACTTTGTATGTATTTATAATCACTAGAATCTTAAAAGTTACACATACTTTGTATGTGATATTAGAAATTTGATTCTAACCATAAGATGCCTTAAAGTGGCAGTGACACACGGGTCTGCCATCATCCACTTTGACCTCCGTGTTTACAGGCAGTAGCAACAGCAAGACTTTAGATCGTTAGAACGCATTTGTCAAAAACCACACAATACACCTGAATGGAAGTCCTCTTTCATTTAAGAACTTCACAGTCCTATTGATCAAACAACCATGAAAAGGTAGGCTCTCTCCCTCAGGTTCCTATGCACATCAACAACAGGACCAACAACTAATTCTAGCAGGAGCAAGATGAGCTAAAATCTAACCAGGGAACATTAGATAAATGTTCTTAAACCTTTTCAGCTAGTTGGCTGTCAGAATTGCACTGATAGACGATGGGGAACAGTAGCCTGCTCGTCCTTCTGCAGCTTGCCTGCCAATGCATGCTCGTCCCAACCCACGTTTTGACAACTGAATGGAAATTTTCCTTCCTGCCCATTTGATCGTTGTCAAATACATTTAATTGACAACTAAGAGATATGCTAACTGTGGTTAACAGTCATTCAAGTTCAGCATAGCTAGATAGCAAAGTAATTCACATTGCTTGCTAGCTAACCAAATTTTACCTGGATAGCTGTAGTCACAAAAAAATTATGTAATTGGGAAAAAGTCGGTCACTCACCCACTCCTCCAATGACATGACATCCTCCCAGCAGCTAGGTAATTAGCTAGCTAACGTTAGATACATAAGCAGATACGCTAGCCCAGGGGTATCAAATTCAATCAGCGCATGGGCCATATTGAAAAAACACAACAAATTCATGGGCCAGACATAGCATATTTAGATACACCTTCTTAAACCTTCTTAAAAAGCGCTACTGCGACCCAAACTGGCCATTGTTTTATTTGAAAAAAAGATGTCCCTTTATAATGTCCATTTATGTACATAGGACGCTGTATATAGCATGTTAACATATTAAAACAAAATATTTTTCCAGCCTTTGCTGCTAAGCTTGCAGATGTGCATAATATCCTGTAACCCCAATCAAAAAGTATTTAACAACTCCAAATAGCAAAAACGTAGCTATAGGTTGTTGTAAAATGTCAACTTAAAACATGTTTTTAATTGTTTTGCACTGAATGGATCACCGGTGTGGTTGAACGCAGCATTGCTGTATGGTGCACTCAAAGTGTATTGTAGTTGAGTAGCCAGCCTAGGCTATTGCTCAAATGTTGATGTAATAGGCCTACATGTTTCTATTTTATATGGTGCTTTGTTGCAGGTTTTGTTTTTTGGTTATTCATTGTCAAGCTTTAAAACCCGATGCCAGACTACAACATTTTAGAAGCCTAGCAAGACTGACATGTGTCTGTACACTTTCTCTCCGCTGCGCGCTAAAAACGGGACACACGAAAGCAGCGCAATTTAAGTTGAATTCACTGATGTTAGGGCTTCACACGGAACCCAAACCGGCTGCGCGCGTGCGCCATCCTGCGTTATCGGGCATAAATGTATTTTTTCCCCCCCCACCAAACGCGATCACGACACGCAGGTTAAAATATCAAAACAAACTCTGAACCAATGACATTCATTTGGGGACAGGTCGAAAAGCATTAAACATGTATGCCAATTTAGCTAGTTAGCTTGCACTTGCTAGCTAATTTGTCCTATTTAGCTAGCTTGCTGTTGCTAGCTAATTTGTCCTGGGATATAAACATTGAGTTGTTATTTTACCTGAAATGCATAAGGTCCTCTACTCCAACAATTAATCCACACATAAAACAGCCAAACAAATCGTTTTTAGCCATCTCTCCTCCTTCCAGGCTTTTTCATCTTTAAACTTATATTGTGATCGCATATAAACTTTCATTGTATTACCACAACACCCGGCAAAACGTTTCGTCTTTCAATCACCCACGTGGGTATAACCAATGAGGAGATGGCACGTGGGTACCTGCTTCTATAAACCAATGAGGAGATGGGAGAGGCAGGACTTTCAGGCGATCTGTGTCAGAAATAGAAAGGAGTTCTATTTTAGCCCTTGGCATCACAGACGCTCATTGCCCGTGCAAGCAGCGTGGGTGCAATAATTGAATAACATGGATTTCTAAATTTATTTTGCGGTGGACGTGTCTGGTCTGATCAGCATGTGACACAGGAACCCAAACCTGCTGCGCGCGTACGCCATCGTGCATAAATAGATGTTGTCCCCCTACACCAAACGCGATCACGACACGCAGGTTAAAATATCAATACCAATGGTTATACCAAGGTTAAAATATCTGAACCAATGACATTAATTTGGGGACAGGTCGAAAAGCATTAAGCATGTATGGAAATTTAGCTAGTTAGCTTGCACTTGCTAGCTAATTTGTCCTATTTAGCTAGCTTGCTGTTGCTAGCTAATTTTTCCTGGGATGTAAACATTGAGTTGTTATTTTACCTGAAATGAGTCCTATTCGGTCCGCGGGCCTTGTGTTTGAAACGTGAACTTGCCTATTAGCCAAGTTATGACTGACTTGTGATCGTTGCCCTTGCTAGTTTGATTGTATTGACGTTCCCAGCCTTAGTTAGTCGTCTGTTTTTGTAAAAAAAAAAAAAATAAATAAATAAACTGAAACAGTGCATCCAGAATGGGTGGAGATAGCAAACAATGTACCAGGGCAGCTGTGTTTTACAACTTAATAGCAATTCTTTCGGGGGACAAACAAGAAATGTATTGGTGAATTAAATTAATCATGCATTGAACTGCATCCATCTATTCTGTTAACAATGCCTCATTGGAATTTTTGTCAAATAGACCTGTACAAATTTTTGCACCATATAGGGAATATCTCATTTCAGCCGAAGACACACTCAACACTAACACATTAGAGTAGAGGTTGACAGATTATGATTTTTCAACGCTGATACCAATACCGATTATTGGAGGACCAAAAACTGCCGATACCAATTAATCGGACGATTTTTTACATTTATTTGTAATGATGACAATTACAACAATACTGAATGAACACTTTTATTTTAACTTAATAATAATACATCAATAAAATCAATTTAGCCTCAAGTAAATTATGAAACATGTTGAATTTGGTTGAAATAATGCAAAAACAAAGTGTTGGAGAAGAAAGTAAACGTGCAATATGTGCCATGTAAGAAAGCTAACGTTTCAGTTCCTTGCTCAGAACATGAGAACATATGAAAGCTGGTGGTTCCTTTTAAAATGAGTCTTCAATATTCCCAGGTAAGAAGTTTTAGGTTGTAGTTATTATAGGAATTATACGACTATGTTCTTATAGGCACTTTAGTATTGCCAGTGTAACGGTATAGCTTCCGTCCCTCTCCTCGCTCCTACCTGGGCTCGAACCAGGAACACAACGACAACAGCCACCCTCGAAGCAGCGTTACCCATGCAGAGCAAGGGGGACAACCACTCCAAGTCTCAGAGCGAGTGACGTTTGAAACGCTATTAGAGCGCACCCCGCTAACTAACTAGCCATTTCACATCCATTACACCAGCCTAATCTTGGGAGTTGATAGGCTTGAAGTCATAAACAGCTGCTGGAAAACGCAGGAAAGTGCATTTGGAATGAATGCTTACGAGCCTGCTGCTGTTTACCATCGCTCAGTCAGACTGCTCTATAAAATCATAGACTTAGTTATAACATGATAACACACAGAAATACGAGCCTTAGGTCATTAATATGGCCAAATTCGGAAACTATCATCTCGAAAACAAGACATTTATTCTTTCAGTGAAATACGGAACTGTTCCGTATTTTATCTAACAGGTGGCATCCAAAAGTCTAAATATTCCTGTTACATTGCACAGCCTTCAATGTTGTGTCATAATTACGTAAAATTCTGGCAAATTAGGCGGCCCAAACTGTTGTATATACACTGACTCTGCGTGCAATGAACGCAAGAGAAGTGACACAATTTCACCTGTTTAATATTGCCTGCTAACCTGGATTTCTTTTAGCTAAATATGCAGTTTTAAAAATATATACTTCTGTGTATTGATTTTAAGAAAGGCATTGATGTTTATGGTTAGGTACACATTGGAGCAAAGATACGCACCACATCGATTATATGCAACGCAGGACACGCTAGATAAACTAGTAATATCATCAACCATGTGTAGTTAACTAGTGATTAGGATTGATTGATTGTTTTTTATAAGATACGTTTAATGCTAGCTAGCAACTTACCTTGGCTTACTGCATTTGCATAACAGGCAGTCTCCTCGTGGAGTGCAATGTAATCAGGTGGTTAGAGCATTGGACTAGTTAACTGTAAGGTTGCAAGATTGAATCCCCCGAGCTGACAATGTAAAAATATGTCGTTCTGCCCCTGAACAAGGCAGTTAACCCACCGTTCCTAGGCCGTCATCGAAATAAAGAATGTGTTCTTAACTGACTTGCCTAGTTAAATAAAGATTAAATAAAGGTGTAAAAAATATATTTATTTTTTTAAATAAAATAAAAATCAGCCAAATCGGTGTCCAAAAATACAGATGTCCGATTGTTATGAAAACTTGAAATCGGCCCTAATTAATCGTCCATTCCGATTAATCTGTCGACCTCTACGTTAGAGTGATCCTCACAAGGCTAGATTGAAATGGCAACCTATTTAGTCAGTTACCTGTCAAAAGTAGTGTACTATTTAGGGAATAGGCTGCCATTTTAGAAGCCGCTAGTCAACATTACCACAATAGTCTGATCTACGCAGGGCTAGGTTGCAGTACAGTACCACTACCACAGAGCACACAGCAAACTCCAGGCTATAGAGGAAATGTCTATGAGCCCTTCAGCACCATGTAAATGAGCAAATCCCTTTTGTCAGCTGAGCCCCATTAACCTACTCCAACACATGCCTGTGGGATTGCTACGTGGCACTGCACATTTGAACAAATTTCAATAATTCCCTCTCTCCTCTCAAAAATGGGACTTTGTGCCATGTCCTAGTACAACCCGGCAGCTCCCTCCCTCTGTTGGGCTTGTCCTCTATTGTGACTCTCTGGTCCAGACCATGCATCACAGAGTGACCAACAGTACCGAGGTCAGCTCAGGGAAAAGCAATAAACGGCCTGTTCTCCTTCCATGTTCCTCTCTCTACTGTATCTCACCCTAGTCTCTTTGTCGAGAATGGAGCCAGTTTAGACTGCTGTTATAGACAGGGAGGGTTGGTTGAGTGACTCAACATAGACCACCTCCATTCATTGGATGAATTATTTACTACATGCTGAAAAACCTACCATGTAAAAATAGCATTCGTGAATCCTTTCCCATCCATCCCATAGTTACGCAACGCCAACCAACCAAAACAAAAAATATTCTCTAAAAGTGCATTTTCATTTCTCATTTTCTGAAACATGAGTAATCTCATAGAGGAGATGTTTACCTTGATGTCAAGAAATATATGTTCTTCTTCATCTAAACTCTGTGTGCTGTCTGAAAGTATGTCTGTCATGGAGGACTTAGCCTCTGTGTCATCGTCCCCTGATACAGAAGCATGATATGAGTTGGCCCTCTGGTAAAGCAGGCAGCCGTCTCGTCTGGGGGGCCTGATGGAGGGATGCACTCATGCGTGTTGAGAGTCAGAGGCAGGCCAGGCTGTGAATGCAATGTTAGGGTGACAAAGTTACAGTCATACAAAATGTTGGAGTTGGCCTGAAAAAGGAGGTAGCAATACAATCGCACCGAGGTATTGAAACATATGATTGTTTCTGCAAATTGGACAACCTGAGGGGATTCTGTTCAGCAGATATCATATCTACATACATTATCTATGTATCCGTTTGAATGGGAGAAACAAAGGGTTTTCCCAGTGTACTTTAAGGACAACCCTATCGGCCCCAATATGGTCTGATCTTTGTGAAATACAAAAATACATTAGCAACTGACCAGTGAACACACGGAGAAACAGCTCCCCAAAACCTCTCTCTGTCTAGAGACAAAGGAACGGCAGCCTCCCTCAGCCTGTAATGTATTCATAGATCATAAGGCTTAATCATTAATATGTACACTTCCTGTTCCTTTTATTACGAAATTAACAGAAGAGAAACAATTACCTTTTTCAATAAAGTGTGCTTGAATAATCCCACGTTTCATTACTTTATCATCCCCTACCTGCTTCATTCCCCTACCTATGGTCATTCCCTACCTGCTTCATTTCCCTACCTGCTTCAATCCCCTACATACTTCAACCCCCTACCTATTTAATTCCCCCTACCTGCTTCATTCCCCTACCTACTTAATTCCCTACCTACCTCATTACCCCTATCTGATTCATTCCTCTACCAGCCTCAAGCCCTTACCTGCTTCATTCCCCTACCTGCTTCATTCCTCCACCTGCTTCATTCCCCTACCTATGGTCATTCCCCTACCAGCTTCTTTCACTACCTGATTAATTTCCCTACCTGCTTCAATCCCCTACATACTTCTACACCCTACCAATTTAATTCCCCATACCTGCTTCATTCCCCTACCTACTTAAATACCTACCTACGTCATTACCCCTATCTGATTCATTCCTCTACCAGCTTCATTCCCTTACCTGCTTCATTCCCCTATCAGCTTAATTTCCCCTACCAGCTTCATTTCCCACACCTGCTTCATTCCCCATACCTGCTTAATTCCCCCACCTGCTTCATTATTCCTACCTCCTTCATTCCCATACCTACTTAATCCCCCCATCTCATTAATTTCCCCTACCTGCTTCATTGGCTGAAATTGATTAAAGGAGCAATTTCCAAGACAATGGGCTTGTTGAGAATGTAATGGATGTCAGTGTTATTAATTATCCAGCTCATTACCAAGTGAGAATAAATCATTTATCTGGGGACCATCAGGGCAGATTAAATGAAGCCTCTTCTCCTCTCTTCCTGTCCCCCTCTCTTCATCTCCCAGCATCCTGCTTTCATTAGACAGCCTGTCACTTTCTCACTCTGCCTCTAAGACGTTCCTCTTTAGTTAGGCCCCCTGACAGTTGATTTCTAACTTAGAGTCTGCCCATTGCCTGACGTGGCACCACCAGCCCTGGTAATGCCAGGGTGAAAGTTAAAGAAAACTAAACAACAACCCCTTTATGATGAAAGTCATTTTAATGCAGAATTAGCAGGTGATTGCTGCTTTAATAATCCACTTATTTATAAAAATCCTCCGTGCAGTGATTAAGCTTGGGCTCCAAATTAGTTTACCATTATTTGAAGAGGGAGGCTGGGGCCAGAGCTGGGGCTGGGGCTAGGGTGAGAGGCTGGGGCTGGAGCTGGGGAAGGACACTAGTCCTGGGGCTAGGGTGAGGGGCTGGAGATGAGAAGTGACACTAGGACTGGGGCTGGGTTGCTCGGTTGGAGTGGAGTGGGGGGGCTGACTACAGTCTCAGCTCTGCAGGGAGGAGCCTAAATCCCTATAGCCTCTTTGGAGGTCTGCAGGGTGGAGTCTAAATCCCTATGGCCTCTCTGGAGGTCGGCAGCCACAGCACACAGGAGAGAGAGGACAGTAGAGAAAATTAGGGGGGGGGGGGGGGGGAGTGGGGTCCAGTAACAGGGGCCTCGTTCTCCTGTGGCATCACCTCTGCAACCCCAGCTCAGGGCCAGCAACCCATTTATCTGTGCCTGGCAACATCCTCCATGCAGAGGATGAGGGAATCTGACGATACATTCACAGTCACAGCTGGCCAGAGTGAGGGGCCAGCCCAGAGACTGGTGCCCTATTGAAGAACCTCAAGTAGGCAAAAGTGACAAAAAACTAATGAAGAGATTCACACTGTTGACAAACTGCTGCAGGCCACCGCAAACACAAAGAGGCAATCAATATACACATATTATAATCTTACTGGGCGTAAAGTGATGCAAATCTAAGATTTTATCAGAACAGCAGATGCTTCCATGCAACACATTATTTGTGGGCTACTGAATAATACAGGAAGACCACAGTCACGAAACCCAGACAGAGATGCATGACAGGTTTAATCAGTGCTTCACTTGGGATGAAAGAAGAGCAGGAGCTGTATTTTTCCAAGTCGGTCCATTAGACTAGAGGTTGACCGATTCATCGGAATGGCCTATTAATTAGGGCCGATTTCAAGTCTTCATAACAATCGGTGATCGGCATTTTTGGACACCGATTGAGGCGGATTCTTTTTTAAAAACTTTATTTAACTAGGCAAGTCAGTTAAGAACACATTCTTATTTTCAATGACGGCCTAGGAATGGTGGGTTAACTGCCTTGTTCAGGGGCAGAACGACAGATTTTTACCTTGTCAGCTCGGGGATTCAATCTTGCAACCTTACAGTTAACTAGTCCAACGCTCTAACCACCTGCCTCTCATTGCACTCCACTAGGAGCCTGCCTGTTACGCGACTGCAGTAAGAAGCCAAGGTAAGGTGCCAGCTAGCATTAAACGTATCTTATAAAAAACAATCAATCAATCATAATCACTAGTTAACTACACATGGTTGATGATATTACTAGTTTATCTAGCGTGTCCTGCATTGCATACAATCGATGCAGTGCGCATTCGCGAAAAAGGACTGTCATTGCACCAACGTGTACCTAACCATAAACATCAATGCCTTTCTTAAAATCAATACACAGAAGTATATATTTTTAAAACTGCATATTTAGCTAAAAGAAATCCAGGTTAGCAGGTAATATTAAATTAGGGAAATTGTGTCACTTCTCTTGCGTTCATTGCACGCAGAGTCACGCAAACTAATTTGCCAGAATTTTACGTAATTATGACATAACATTGAAGGTTGTGCAATGTACCAGGAATATTTGCTTCAACCATTGCACTGTTTATGACTGTAACAGTATAGCTTCCGTCCCTCTCCTCGCTCCTACCTGGGCTCGAATCGGGAACACATCGACAACAGCCACCCTCGAAGCAGCGTTACCCATGCAGAGCAAGGGGAACAACTACTCTAAGTCTCAGAGCGAGTGACGTTTGAAACACTATTAGCGCGCACCCCGCTAACTAGCTAGCCATTTCACATCGGTTGCACCAGCCTAATCTTGGGAGTTGAAAGGCTTGGAAGTTGATAAACCTATCAACTCCCGAGATTAGGCTGGTGTAACAGATGTGAAATGGCTAGCTAGTTAGCGGGGTGTGCGCTAATAGGGTTTCAATTGGTGAAGGCACTCACTCTGAGACCTTGAAGTAGTTGTTCCCCTTGGATAACGATGCTTTGAGGGTGGCTGTTTTCGATGTGTTCCTGGTTCGAGCCCAGGTAGGGGCAAGGAGAGGAACGGAAGCTATACTGTTACACTGGCAATACTAAAGTGCCTATTAGAACATCCAATAGTCAAAGGTATATGAAATACAAATGGTATAGAGAGAAATAGTCCTATAATACCTATAATAACTACAACCTAAAACTTCTTACCTGGGAATATTGAAGACTCATGTTAAAAGGAACCACCAGCTTTCATATGTTCTCATGTTCTGAGCAAGGAACTTAAACGTTAGCTTTCTTACATGGCACATATTGCACTTCTACTTTCTTCTCCAACACTTTGTTTGAACAACAAATTTAACATGTTTCATTATTTATTTGAGGCTAAATTGATTTTATTGATGTATTATATTAAGTTAAAATAAAAGTGCTCATTCAGTATTGTTGTATTGTCATTATTACAAATAAATAAATCAAATCGTCCAATTAATCAGTATCGGCTTTTTTTCCGGTCCTCCAATAATCGGTATCAGCGTTGAAAAATCATAGTCGGTCGACCTCTAATAGAGACCTATGATTATTCACTGTTAAGGTTTCATACACATTTTTCATGACTTCTCCATGAATGTTAACCACATTTTCATGACTATTATTATAGCCTACATAGATAAAGTAAGATTATTGACACTGGAAGGCTGCTGTGTCTGATCCCATGTAAACCTGCAGTTGTGCCCTTGATCAAGGCACTTAATCCCCCACAAAGTAGAACTGCACTGTTAGTTACAGGTTGTCAACATGTGGTCAACCCTCCATCTGGGGAGCTCCTGGGTGTGCAGGCTTTTGATCCTGCCCTGAAACACCCAGGTCATGTTGAGCAGCTGATGTTTAGGCTACAATGTGGTTAGACCAGGGCTTGAACAAAAGCCTGCACACCCAGTAGCTATTCTGGAGGATGGTTGCCACCCTTGATATACAATATTGCAACGGTACAACCAAATGCTTTTGGCTTTATAAAATGATTCCCTCATGCAATGAATCAGAGCTCAAATGGATAAGGTAGGCTACTTCAAAGCAAGGTATCTAACTAGATATGTTTATATACAGTGCATTCAGAAAGTCTCCAGACCCCTTTCCTTTTTCCACATTTTATTACATTACAGCCTTATTCTGAAATGGATAAAATGTTTTTCCCCTCATCAATCTACACACAATACCGCATAACGACAAAGTGAAAACAAAAATGTTTGCTAATTTACTACAAACAAAAACCAGAAATACCTTATTTATATAAGTATTCGCACCCTTGCATTGAGGCTCAAAATTGAGCTCAGGTGCATCCTGTTTCCATTGATCATCCTTGAGATGTTTCTTCAACTTGATTGGAGTCCACCTGTGGTAAATTCAATTGATTGGACATGATTTGGAAAGGCACACAACTGTCTATATAAAGTCCCACAGTTGCCAGTGCATGTCAGAGCAAACACCAAGCCATGAGGTCAAAGGAATTGTCCGTAGAGCTCCGAGACAGAATTGTGTCGAGGCACAGAGGAAGGGTATCAAAAAATGTATGCAACATTGGGGTATCAAAAAATGTATGCAACATTGAAGGTCCCCAAGAACACAGTGGCCTCCATCATTCTTAAAAGGAAGAAGTTTGGAACCACCAAGACTCTACCTAGAGCTGGCCATCCGACCAAACTAAGCAATCGGCGGAGAAGAGCCTTGCTCAGGGAGGTGACCAAGAACCTGATGGTCAATCTGACATAGCTCCAGAGTTCCTCTGTGGAGATTACAGAACCTTCCAGAAGGACAACCATTTCTGCAGCACTCCATCAATCAGGTCTTTATGGTAGAGTGGCCAGACGGAAACCACTCCTCAGTAAAATGCACATGACAGGTCGCTTGGAGTTTGCCAAAAGGCACTTGAAGGTCTGAACTCTTTGGCCTGAATGCCAAGCGTCACGTCTGGAGGAAACCTGCCACCATCCCAAAGGTGAAACATGGGTGGCAGCATCTTGCTGTGGGGATGTTTTTCAGTGGCAGGGAGAGTAGTCAGGATCGAGGGAAAGCTGACCGGAGCAAAGTACAGAGAGATCTTTGATGAAAACCTGCTCCAGAGCGCTCAGGACCTCAGACTGGGGAAAGGTTCACCTTCCAACAGGACAATGGCCCTAAGCAAACAGCCAAGGCAACGTAGAAGTCTCTGAATGTCCTTTTCTGCTTCTGTGTGTGAATCTGGGCCGGCGATAGGCTACTTTGTTTCATAGAGGAGCCAGTACGTAATTCCACAAAAATTTGTTTTGCTGGTACGGCGCTCCGGACAGCTGCGGCTGAAGTCAAGCACTGGGTTTAATACAGTATATTTAATATAGTATACAATGGTTTACAGTTGAAGTCGGAAGTTTACATACACTTAGGTTGGAGTCATTAAAACTCGTTTTTCAACCACTCCACACATTTCTTGTTAACAAACTGTAGTTTTGGCATGTCGGTTAGGACATCTGCTTTGTGCATGACACAAGTAATTTTTCCAACAATTTTTTACAGACAGATTATTTCACTTATAATTCACTGTATCACAATTCCAGTGAGTCAGAAGTTTACATACACTAAGATGACTGTGCCTTTAAACAGCTTGGAAAATTCCAGAAAATGATGTCATGGCTTTAGAAGCTTCTGATAGGCTAATTTACATTATTTGAGTCAATAGGAGGTGTACCTGTGGATGTATTTCAATGCCTACCTTCAAACTCAGTGCCTCTTTGCTTGACATCATGGGAAAATCAAAAGAAATCAGCCAAGGCGTCAGAAAATAAGTTGTAGACCTCCACAAGTCTGGTTCATCCTTGGCAGCAATTTCCAAACACCTGAAGGTACCACGTTCATCTGTACAAACAATAGTATGCAAGTATAAACACCATGGGACCACGCAGCCGTCATACCACTCAGGAAGGAGACATGTTCTGTCTCCTAGAGATGAACGTACTTTGGTGCGAAAAGTGCAAATCAATCCCAGAACAACAGAAAAGGACGTTGTGAAGATGCTGGAGGAAACAGGTACAAAAGTATCTATCCACAGTAAAAACGAGTCATAAATCGACATAACTTGAAAGGCCGCTCAGCAAGGAAGAAGCCACCGCTCCAAAACCGCCATAAAAAAAGCCAGACTACTGTTTGCAACTGCACACGGGGACAAAGATCGTACTTTTTGGATGAAACAAAAATAGAACTGTTTGGCCATAATGATCATCATTATGTTTAGAGGAAAAAGGGGAATGCTTGCAAGCCGAAGAACACCATCCCAACCGTGAAGCACGGGGGTGGCAGCATCATGTTGTGGGTGTGCTTTGCTGCAGGAGGGACTGGTGCACTTCACAAAATAGATGGCATCATGTGGAAGAAAGATTATGTGGATATATTGAAGCAATATCTCAAGACATCAGTCATGAAGATAAAGCTTGTTCACAAATGAGTCTTCCAAATGGACAAGAACCCCAAGCAAACTTCCAAAGTTCTGGCAAAATGGCTTAAGGACAACAAAGTCAAGGTATTGGAGTAGCCATCACAACGCCCTGTCCTCAATCATATAGAAAGTTTGTGGGCAGAACTGAAAAAGTGTGTGCGAGCAAGGAGGCCTACGAACCTGACTCAGTTACACAAGCTCTGTCAGGAAGAATGGGCCAAAATTCACCTAACTTATTGTGGGAAGCTTGTGGAAGACTACCCGAAACATTTGAAGTTAAACAATTTAAAGGCAATGCTACCAAATACTAATTGAGGGTATGTAAACTTCTGACCTACTGGGAATGTGATGAAAGAAATGAAACTGAAATAAATCATTCTCTCTACTATTATTCTGACATTTCACATACTTAAAATAAAGTGGTGATCCTAACTGACCTAAGACAGGGCATTCAGATCAAATCAAATCAAAGTTTATTTGTCACGTGCGACGAATACAACAGGTGTAGACCTTACAGTGAAACTCTAACCAATAGTGCTGAGAAAAAAAGTATGTATGTGTGTGTGTGTGTGTGTGTGTGTGTGTGTGTGTAGGTAAGTAAAGAAATAAAACCACAGTAAAAAGATTGAAAATAAGAGTAGCAAATCTATATACAGACACCGGTTAGTCAGGCTTATTGAGGTAGTATGTACATGTGGGTATGGTTAAAGTGACTATGCATATATGATGAACAGAGAGTAGCAGTAGCGTAAAAAGAGGGGTTGGCGGGTGGTGGGACACAATGCAGATAGCCCGGTTAGCCAATGTGCAGGAGCACTGGTTGGTCAGGCCAATTGAGGTAGTATGTACATGAATGCATAGTTAAAGTGACTGTGCATATAAGATAACCAGAGAGTAGCAGCAGCATAAAAGAGGGGTTGGGGGGGCACACAATGCAAATAGTCCGGGTAACCATTTGGTTACCTGTTCAGGAGTCTTATGGCTTGGGGGTAAAAACTGTTGAGATGCCTTTTTGTCCTAGACTTGGCACTCCGGTACTGCTTGCCATGCGGTAGTAGAGAGAACAGTCTATGACGGGTGGCTGGGGTCTTTGACAATTTTCAGGGCCTTCCTCTGACACCGCCTGGTGTAGAGGTCCTGGATGGCAGGCAGCTTTGACCCAGTGATGTACTGGGCCGTACATACTACCCTCTGAAGTGCCTTGCGGTCGGAGGCCGAGCAATTGCAGTACCAGGCAGTGATGCAACCGGTCAATATGCTCTCGATGTTGCAGCTGTAGAACCTTTTGAGGATCTCAGGACCCATGCCAAATCTTTTTAGTTTCCTGAGGGGGAATAGGCTTTGTCGTGCCCTCTTCACGACTGTCTTGGTGTGTTTGGACCATTTTAGTTTGCTGTTGATGTGGACACCAAGGAATTTGAAGCTCTCAACCTGCCACACTACAGCCCCGTCGATGAGGATGGGGATGTGCTCGGTGCTCCTTTTCCTGTAGTCCACAATCATCTCCTTAGTCTTGGTTAAGTTGAGGGATAGGTTGTTATTCTGGCACCACCCTGCCAGGTCTCTGACCTCCTCCGTATAGGCTGTCTCGTCGTTGTCAGTGATCAGGCCTACCAATGTTGTGTCGTCAGCAAACTTAATGATGGTGTTGGAGTCGTGCCTGGACATGCATTCGTGGGTGAACAGGGAGTACAGGAGGGGACTGAGCACACACCCCTGATCAGAGTGGCAGATGTGTTGCTACCTACCCTTGACTAGGATTAAATGTCAGGAATTGTGAAAAACTGAGTTTAAATGTATTTGGCTTGTATGTAAACACCTTGTATATAAACTTTCGATTTCAACTGTAAATATACTGTACTATACTGTACAGTTTTTGCTGATTTTACTGTAGAATTCACAATAGTGTTTTTACGGACTTAAGTCTTCAAAAACACCACAGTGAATACTGTAGCATTTACTATGGTATTTACTGTAGTATACTTTAGTTTATACTATAGAATTTATTGTAGGATACTGTATTATACTGTACTATTTATTGTAGTATACTGTTGTATTTACAGTTAACTGTAGTATACATACTGTAGTAAAAGGAAACTGTAGAATATACTATAGTAATTAATGCAGTGTTTTTATGGATTGTAGTATACTGTAGTATTTACTTTTGTGTGCTTTGCGGACGGTACTAAATTGAAGTATTTAATGTAGTGTTTTTGCAGACATTACTGTAGTATTTACTATAGTGTTTTTGTTGAATTATCTTTGACATAGAAGTGGAGGTTTTCTCCTTGTGGAAACCTACTGGAGAAATACTTTAGTGTTTTTGCAGACATTACTGTAGTATTTACTTTAGTATTCTAGAGTATAATACGACATTCTATAGTAAGTACTACACATGATCGAGGGACACTACATTGTGTAGTACAGTATTCTACAACATTCTATACAATTAATATACTGCAGTACTCTATATACTGCAGTATTTTTTCATGTGGGCAGTTCTATGTGGATCATGATGACAGGGTGAAATAACATGTACTGTAATTATCTTCTCAAGCTAGCCCAACTGAATAATTACTCAATGCCATCAGACATATGAAATCATAGTAGCCTCTATGATTCCTACTGGAATATTTCACATTGAGCTGGGTGTGTATTGATATGTTTAGTGGTGTAAACAACTCTACTTTGAGGCTCACCAGCTGTGAGACTGTGACAAGCATGTCACACTAATGAACTATTAAAAGGTAGAGATGACAAGTGAAATGGGGAATTTAACAAAAACTGGAGAGACGGGAAGCTAACTTTCTGAGCAAATCTGCCTCTCCTCTTCTCTCCTGTCCTATCCACTCCTCACGTGTCCTCTCCCCTCCTATCTAGTGTCAGGCTAAATCCTGGCCATGATATCAGCAGATAAACTGTTTGGACTGACACAATTTAGAACACATTGAGAGATGGAGAGACAGATATAGTTGTTATTTTGGTGAAAGTTGGTTTATTGTAGTTTACATCAGAATGAATTTAATAAGCTTATTGGTCATCTACTGGCCAGCTGTTCATTATGTTCTCATAAGCAGTCACTTTAGTGACAATGGTTAAAGAACGTAAGCTTAAAGTTTTGACGCAGCTGACTGATTGTATTTGGGTTGCTGTACATGGGAAATAATGCCCAGTCAAACAACATCATGTTGAAGGCCATCTAGTCCATTTGGCTCTTATTATGATAAAGGTTATTTCAAGATTTCTTCACTACAACAACACTAAGGCCATTTAGGAACATTTTAGTTTCTTTCCTTCTTCGTCCTTAGCAATATCTGTTTTCTAAGCAAACTAGCCAGACCCAACACAATAATTCAGTAGCATCCAAATGTACTGGATTCCATACAATAGACCTACCACAGACATTTATGAGTGGTACAAGATGGAAATAACCCAATCTTAGGCATTGAGAAAGATGCATAACAACTGGTTCATTTCCAGTATAGTGTCGTCTGTTTCTAACTGGTGGATAGAACGGAATGTGTTGACTCATCCTGCTCTGCTCCACACCTCCACCTTCCCTGCTCCAATCCTGCCTTGCTCCACTCCTCCTCCTCCTCCGCCTGCCCTGCTCCACTCCTCCTCCTCCGCCTGCCCTGCTCCACTCCTCCTCCGCCTGCCCTGCTCCACTCCTCCTCCTCCGCCTGCCCTGATCCACTCCTCCTCCACCTGCCCTGCTCCACTCCTCCACCTGCCCTGCTCCACTCCTCCTTCACCTTCCCTGCTCCACTCCTCCACCTGCCTGCCCTGCTCCACTCCTCCTCCGCCTGCCTGCCCTGCTCCACTCCTCCTCCACCTGCCTGCCCTGCTCCACTCCTCCTCCTCCGCCTGCCCTGCTCCACTCCTCCTCCGCCTGCCCTGCTCCACTCCTCCTCCGCCTGCCCTGCTCCACTCCTCCTCCACCTGCCCTGCTCCACTCCTCCACCTGCCATCCTCCACTCCTCCTCCACCTGTCCTGCTCCACTCCTCCACCTGCCCGGCCCGGCTTGTGGGGAGAAGGAGGCAGGCCCCGCAATAAATCACAGTCATTGCACATCAGTGTATATCAATCTGTGCTCCAACACTCCTTGATTGAGAGAATTGCTGAAGTGTTACTGCAGTGACATTGAGGATGACACTACAGCATAATGGGACTATTTTCCCTCATTCTCTCGCTCCACTCTACACCCCACCAATACCTTGTCCAAATCCAACACAATGTCACAGAAACAGTTCATCTGCTGTTTCTGTCCGGCAGCCTAAACAGGAGATTCCGAGACATTGTCTTCTGAGCCCTCTGGGAGGGGACCTACCTTGTTATCCCCAACATGGGCTCCCAGGACATTGTTTGTGTGCATGGGGGTAAACCCCTGCATTACCAGAACATTCTGTTAACTTTAGCCTAAATGTTGTCACCTTCTTCACTATTTGTGGGAAATACAGAGTTACGAATGGCTAATGTTGGATATTTTTTTCTGCAGTAATTGTTCTATTAGTATAAAAGTGTTTTGCAGATCCCATCAAATATGATAAGGGACAGAAAGTCATATATTCACAAGGCTGTTCATTCTGCAGTATACATTCTGCGTGTTTGTGTTTGATTCAGTGAGTGATATGCTGCCCTGCATGTAGTTAAGGAGGAAATCAAGGATGGCTCAAATCTTGCTATGCGACATCTTCCAGTGGACCCGGACCAAACCGGAATGGTGACCCCCTTGGCTTGGGTACAGAAACTTAGTCTGTTTGGGTGCTCAGTTATGCAGTCGGTAATGAGCGATCAGGTGGATGTACATTTTCACATTACATCTAGTGAGTCTCTCAGAGCAGCACCACAGAACATTAGTCTACCAACAGCAGGGCCTGCACTAGCCTTCCATCACTGTGACAAATGAGTACAACACAGGGAAGTGTGTCGGTGTGGCTGGATTCCTACTTACTCCGACAGCCAAAAAATATCCTCTCTGGGATTTCAGAGTTTTCCAATATAGCCCTGTTTGGCTATGGACTGGCTTTAATTTAATTAATTCATTTCCATGCTTAAAAGGAAGTAGAAGTTAATTGCAGATTTTGTTGGATAATAACCAAGCTACGTTTTACAATACTTACAACCAGGGATTGGAACCGGTTCACAGAACAGAAAAACGGGAAAATAACAACATTTTTGGAGGAACAGAATCAGAACAAAAGTAATCTATACTATTCCGGAACAGAAACATTATTTTAAAAACATAGGAACCGGTTAATAACATTATATTACGTTCCGGGCATTATGTTCAGTTTCACAAAAAAACGCAACAAGGTGCCTATGCCAAAGCCCTCACTCTGTCACTCTGAAGCGTATTCCCGTGTTTGCCTGCCAGCTGAAAATATTTCCCGTTATGTGTGTGTGTGTCTAGGCAACATGCCCCTCCCCTCTGAAGCTTACGCTACAGTAGCCTTCTGATGTTACAAGCGTGATTCAGAAATTAGGGAGATATTTTAATTATAGATGAATGGGTTAACTTTTTCAATGCTAGTTATGGATACTATAGTTAAAACCTTTCACATTGGATGTATTATCTGCAAAAACGTACGATGCAATTTTAATTCTGGTGGCTCTCTGCTAGCTGCTCCAACTCTCAACTCTCCAAGGTTCAAAGACATTCAAAGTTCCTCCATAGAAGCTGCTCCTTGGTAGGTATAATTCTATGGGCCTAATTCAGATAATGCATTTCATAACAAGATGCCCAACGCTTCAAGCCATGCCTCCACCCTCTCTTGCTCTCTCCCCACCTGCAAAATGTAAGACGCATCTCGTCCTACACTTGGATGTCCATTGTGCATGTAAACAACTACACCTAGGCAGCCGATAGCACCCATGTACTATCAGCTGTCTAGGCTAAAACAACTATAGCTTGGCCTCTCCATAGCAAGCTGCTCTATCCGCACTGATTGATGAAGTAATTTAATGTCAAGCTAGTCTTGATTTCAGAGGTTTAAAAAGGAAGAGAAAGGAACGATATAAACTAGTACTTTCTTCTGTTTCAAACGGGTTCAGAACTTTATTTTGCAGGTCAAACAGTGTAACGGAAAAAAAAAAGAAGGGCTCTGTTCAGAACCAAACGATTGGAAAATCATTTCGGTTCCAACCCCTGCTTACAATTTATCTGTGATGTGAAAATGTACAAAGTTGAACAAACCATGGTGTATTTCCTATTCCATGCAGTATCTCTTGGAAAAAAAAAAAGCTATGATTTTGGGGTTATTGTTCTCTGCAGAGAAAGATAACTTTGTCTTCTTCTCTTAGTGTGTGGAGGAGAAGTAAGGGTAGTGGCGACCTGCCATTCCCCACCTGTTTTGCATGTTATTTTGGCATTAATATGTGTCACATATCAGTTTGCAAACAATGTGTTAATAAAGCCGCAAACAAACATGGTCTGCTTTTTTTATTTATTGAGTAAGGCAGCTCCAAAATGCAGGTGTTATAGCCTACCTCAGTGCTTTCTGTGGTGTTGGGGCAAGCTACGTAGCAGTCATCATCATGAATCAAGTTGACAATCTACTGGCAAATCCCTTTACAATCTTTGTCAAATCATAGCTAAAAACCTATCACTGCTCATCGGCCATTGGACATAAACATTACACAACAAGTTGGAAATTGCAAATTCAACAATGAGTGGTTTGGAAGGAATTAGTGGCTAACTGCAAGCGTTGCAAAGCAATCACTAGCCTGCTATTCAGTGGAGTGGGTGTGTGGTGCAAGTCTGGGTTTAAGGGTCTCTTTTCCAAGCTAAAAAGTATAAACATTCAACACGATGGGCCAGAAAAGGTTTAATACGTTGGCCATGCTGTCAATCCAGCATGACTTCTGCCAAGTTCAAAACAACTGGAAACTCGGAACTGGGAAATCTCAGACTTCAGTGAGTTCAAGACAACTGGGAACTCGAAAAAAACGAGCTCCGACTGGGAAAATATGTTTTGAACGGTCATCCAACTCAGAATTCCAAATCGGGAACTCAGGCATCTTTCTAGAGGTCCGACCTGAAGGTCACTGACGTCATGGTCCAACCTTGTTTTTTTCAGAGCTCCCAGTTGTCTTGAAAGCACTATAAATCCAGAGAATGCCAGACTTTGATGACAAAGTTTGATGACATAATTTGCCCACAAAGGACCGCTGCACCTCCTTCCACAGCACAACAAGGTGAGTCCAAACATGTCTTGTCTGCTGCTGCATAAATGATGTAATATGCCAGGGAGATTTGTATACTGTAGCTAAGAAAGTTAAGTGTATGTGGTGTTGTAAGCTGTTCATAAGTGTTATCATTGAATACTGTAATAGCTTTCATTGTCTGCTTATACGCCCCCTTTATTTATCCTATGGTTCTGACTTGGTGTACAGGGAGAACACCGTAAGAACGACCTATGTTCTGAATTATGTTGCTGTACATGTCAAATGTGCTGAACTAATAGTTATATTGACTTTGTCCATCCAAGATTGCTCGTTAATGTCTTAATCAAAATTACAGATTGCCTCTTATCTGCTCGTCGTCCCCTTCTGCCATAGTTTGTACATCTCAATTGTCAGTAAGAAACAACATTTGTTTAAGCAGTAAATGTCACCGTTATAGTGCAATTAATGTATTGTTTAGTGTTTGTTAGTGGCTTTGTTGGCATGCATCTAAAAAAAATGAGGGTGCCCCACCAAGATTTACGTGCTAAGATCGCCACTGAGTAAGGGGGTGTGGAATCAAGCTGTCAGAGCTAGCTCTCTGTGTCTGTCTGTACAGCAAGCAGGAAAGGAGGGAGGCAGGGAGACATAAGGCTATGCTCTGTTACACTCTGAAGCAATAGGACGGGAGAAAAGACAGTCAGCTCCCATGGTGCCTGTTCGGGGGATCTGTGATTACAGTCGAAGGTAATACCAGGTCAGTGAATTGTGACAATCGATAGGGAATTAATCGATATAAAACAAGCACTAGTCTACCACAGTTTCGACCAGAGGAATGATTTTATTTAAAAAATATTTAACTGTTCACTGAGTCACAGTAAAAAAATCAAGAGCCATATCTGAAGTGGATTTTAACGTCAAAAACACAATTTGAACAAGATGTCTAATACCAAACCGTAAAATAGCTTACATCAAGCAAAGTACAGTGAATCCGGCAGATTTACAAAGGAAACCGTCTTTTCAAGTAAAAACAAATGTGAACACATGCAAGACCACACCATACAAAAACAAGAGATGCCAAAGTTCATGTAAGTGAAGCTTCCATAATGATATTCACGGCAGCAAGCTCATCCAACGCATCTAACATGTAAGGAGAGCAGAGCAGCGCTGAAGATGACAGAGCTCTAATTCACCACCTTGTCATGCTAAGTAATATAGACTTAAAATCAATGCCAATGTGCTGTTTAAAAGCTTGAAGTCAACCACCAGGCCGCTGGCAACACCAGCCATGCAATACTGAGGCTACAATTAGGCTGTATTGATTAACCAATAATCCCTGAGTGGACCACTATGAATGGTAATGATCTATTAATACTGATTTCATTACTAAACTATTAGTCAATAATATTAAAGAGCCCCCTTTTTAATAATGCTGTCTTTATTAGAATTGACAGCAGATCAACTGTGACTGGGTCTTTCTTTCTGTTTACCTTGACACTGAATTCACTGTGGACACCTCCACAGTGAAGCAGGAGGTGTCCACGGCTGAGGCTCCACTGTGAAGCAGGAGGGATCCAAGGCTGAGGCTCCGCCATGAAGCAGGGGGGGTCCAAGCCTGAGGCTCCACTGTGAAGCAGGAGGGGTTCAAGGCTAGGGCTCCACCGTGAAGCAGGAGGGGTTCAAGGCTAGGGCCCCACCATGAAGCAGGAGGGGTCCAAGCCTGAGGTTCCACTGTGAAGCAGGAGGGATCCAAGGCTGAGGCTCCACCGTGAAGCAGGAGGAGTCCATGGCTAAGGCGCCACTGTGAAGCAGGAGGAATCCAAGGCTGAGGCTCCACCGTGAAGCAGGAGGAGTCCACGGCTAAGGCTCTACCATGAAGCAGGAAGGGTCCAAGGCTGAGGTTCCACTGTGAAGCAGGAGGGGTCCACGGCTAAGGCTCTACCATTAAGCAGGAAGGGTCCAAGGCTGAGGTTCCACTGTGAAGCAGGAGGGGTCCAAGGCTGAGGCTCCACCATGAAGCAGGAGGGGTCCAAGCCTGAGGTTCCACTGTGAAGCAGGAGGGATCCAAGGCTGAGGCTCCACCGTGAAGCAGGAGGGGTCCAAGGATGAGGCTTCACTGTGAAGCAGGAGGGTTCCAAGGCTGAGGCTCCACCGTGAAGCTGGAGCGGTCCAAGGCTGAGGCTTCACTGTGAAGCAGGAGGGGTCCAAGGCTGAGGCTTCACTGTGGAAGCAGGAGGGGTCCAAGGCTGAGGCTTCACTGTGAAGCAGGATGGGTCCAAGGCTGAGGCTCCATCGGGAAGCAGGAGGGGCCAACGGCTGAGGCTCCACCGTGAAGCAGGAGGAGTCCACGGCTAAGGCTCCACCATGAAGCAGGAACGGTCCAAGGCTGAGGCTTCACTGTGAAGCAGCAGGGGTCCAAGCATGAGGCTCCACCGTGAAGCAGGAGGGGTGTAAGGAAAATTATTATTGGATAGAAAACACTCTAAAGATTCTAAAACCGTTGGAATTATGTCTGTAAGTATAGCAGAACTCACAGGGCAGGCATTCTTCCAAACTAGTTTTTGTGGCCATGAAAGTTGGAGCAACTTTGACGTCATGGCCCCCACCCTTCCCAACCAGTTATGATTCTGGGGACACTTTCTATCTCTTCCGCTAGATGTCCTCTTTCATTAGAGCTTTGAATCGTTCAAATCCCGCGAGAATTGACCCTATGGGAGTGAAATTAGTGCGTGCCACGAGAGAATAGGCTGTGCGTATGGGCGCGAATTGGTCCCAGCCATTCCTTTGTTCCAGCACTCAAGAGAAGGGCAGACGATGGCCGATTGAATTGAAGTTTGTTTTGCGTGTCTAAAACATCATAAAGCTTGCTTCTGCACTTAGTTTGACCTGTTTAGTCGACATATAATATGTAATTTTGAAGTTTTGATGCGCAACTTTTCCGGACCAGAGGACGTTTTGGGTGCATTTCAGCTGATGTTATTAGCAGTAGCTAATACAAAGACGCAAGACTTGAAACCAAACGATGTATTGGGTAAGTATGAAGCCTTCCAGAACATTCTGAACGAAGACCATCGAAGGTAAGGGAATATTTATGCTTAAATCTGTGTTTCTGTTGACTCCAACATTACGTGGAAATGTAGCTTGGAACTGAGTGCTGTCTCAGCATATGGAATAGTGTGCGATTTCTGTAACGTTAAAAATAAATCTAACACAGCGGTTGCATAAAGAAGCAGTGTATCTTTCTAACTATATGTAGAACATGTATATTTAGTCAAAGTTTATGATGTCTATTTACGTTATCTTGCCGCGCTACATAGATTTCCTGCGGGCATTTTTGAGTAATTTCTGAACGTGAACTCACTGTAAATGGACATTTATGGATATAAATGGCATATTATTGAAAAAAAAAATGTACTGTGTAACATGTCATATTACTGTCATCTGATGAAGATTTTCAAAAGGTTAGTGAGCGATTTATTTTTTAATCCTGCGTTTGTTGATTGCATGTTTTGGCTATTGAAATGAGCTGTGTCTGGTGGTGGTTTTACATATATATGTGCTATGTTTTCGCCGTAAAACATTTTAGAAATCTGACTTGCTGGCTAGATGAACAAGGTAATAAGTAAGTAATATAGACTTAAAATCAATGCCAATGTGCTGTTTAAAAGCTTGAAGTCAACCACCAGGCCGCTGGCAACACCAGCCATGCAATACTGAGGCTACAATTAGGCTGTATTGATTAACCAATAATCCCTGAGTGGACCACTATGAATGGTAATGATCTATTAATACTGATTTCATTACTAAACTATTAGTCAATAATATTAAAGAGCCCCCTTTTTAATAATGCTGTCTTTATTAGAATTGACAGCAGATCAACTGTGACTGGGTCTTTCTTTCTGTTTACCTTGACACTGAATTCTAATGAAAAATAAAACTAAGGCTGAGGCTACACCGGGAAGCAGGAGTGGTACGCGAGTGATGCTCCACAGTGAAGCAGGAGGTGTCCACGGCTGAGGCTCCACTGTGAAGCAGGAGGGATCCAAGGCTGAGGCTCCGCCATGAAGCAGGGGGGGTCCAAGCCTGAGGCTCCACTGTGAAGCAGGAGGGGTTCAAGGCTAGGGCTCCACCGTGAAGCAGGAGGGGTTCAAGGCTAGGGCCCCACCATGAAGCAGGAGGGGTCCAAGCCTGAGGTTCCACTGTGAAGCAGGAGGGATCCAAGGCTGAGGCTCCACCGTGAAGCAGGAGGAGTCCATGGCTAAGGCGCCACTGTGAAGCAGGAGGAATCCAAGGCTGAGGCTCCACCGTGAAGCAGGAGGAGTCCACGGCTAAGGCTCTACCATGAAGCAGGAAGGGTCCAAGGCTGAGGTTCCACTGTGAAGCAGGAGGGGTCCACGGCTAAGGCTCTACCATTAAGCAGGAAGGGTCCAAGGCTGAGGTTCCACTGTGAAGCAGGAGGGGTCCAAGGCTGAGGCTCCACCATGAAGCAGGAGGGGTCCAAGCCTGAGGTTCCACTGTGAAGCAGGAGGGATCCAAGGCTGAGGCTCCACCGTGAAGCAGGAGGGGTCCAAGGATGAGGCTTCACTGTGAAGCAGGAGGGTTCCAAGGCTGAGGCTCCACCGTGAAGCTGGAGCGGTCCAAGGCTGAGGCTTCACTGTGAAGCAGGAGGGGTCCAAGGCTGAGGCTTCACTGTGGAAGCAGGAGGGGTCCAAGGCTGAGGCTTCACTGTGAAGCAGGATGGGTCCAAGGCTGAGGCTCCATCGGGAAGCAGGAGGGGCCAACGGCTGAGGCTCCACCGTGAAGCAGGAGGAGTCCACGGCTAAGGCTCCACCATGAAGCAGGAACGGTCCAAGGCTGAGGCTTCACTGTGAAGCAGCAGGGGTCCAAGCATGAGGCTCCACCGTGAAGCAGGAGGGGTGTAAGGATGAGGCTCCACCATGAAGCAGGAGGGGTCCAAGGATGAGGCTCCACCGTGAAGCAGGAGGGGTGTAAGGATGAGGCTCCACCGTGAAGCAGGAGGGGTGTAAGGATGAGGCTCCACCATGAAGCAGGAGGGGTCCAAGGATGAGGCTCCACCGTGAAGCAGAAGGGGTCCAAGGATGAGGCTCCACCGTGAAGCAGGAGGGGTGTAAGGATGAGGCTCCACCGTGAAGCAGAAGGGGTCCAATGATGAGGCTCCATCGTGAACCAGGAGGGGTGTAAGGATGAGGCTCCACCGTGAAGCAGGAGGGGTCCAAGGATGAGGCTCCACCGTGAACCAGGAGGGGTCCAAGGATGAGGCTCCACCGTGAAGCAGGAGGGGTCCAAGGATGAGGCTCCACCGTGAACCAGGAGGGGTGTAAGGATGAGGCTCCACCGTGAAGCAGGAGGGGTCCAAGGATGAGGCTCTACCGTGAACCAGGAGGGGTCCAAGGATGAGGCTCCACCGTGAAGCAGGAGGGGTCCAAGGATGAGGCTCCACCGTGAACCAGGAGGGGTCCAAGGATGAGGCTCCACCGTGCCAAATTCTAGTCACTTTCCTGGTGTTCAAAAACAGTAGCGGTTTATGGTGGTTTATTTAATGCTATTTTAAATACATCCTCAGGTCACAACGCCACATTAGATTCACACATACTATTAGATACACTGAGCGTACAACACATTATGAACACCTGCTCTTTCCATGACACAGAATGACCAGGTGAAAGCTATGATCCCTTATTGATGTCACTTGTTAAATCCAATTCAATCAGAGTAGATGAAGGGGAAGAGACAGGTTAAAACCTGTTAAGGATATGGCAGACATACGCCCCCTTTGGAGAGATTGGGTACCCCTAGTAAACTGGAAAAAAAATCTGTCAAAAATTGCTAATATATGCAAATAAAAATTATTATTGGATAGAAAACACTCTAAAGATTCTAAAACCGTTGGAATTATGTCTGTAAGTATAGCAGAACTCACAGGGCAGGCATTCTTCCAAACTAGTTTTTGTGGCCATGAAAGTTGGAGCAACTTTGACGTCATGGCCCCCACCCTTCCCAACCAGTTATGATTCTGGGGACACTTTCTATCTCTTCCGCTAGATGTCCTCTTTCATTAGAGCTTTGAATCGTTCAAATCCCGCGAGAATTGACCCTATGGGAGTGAAATTAGTGCGTGCCACGAGAGAATAGGCTGTGCGTATGGGCGCGAATTTGTCCCAGCCATTCCTTTGTTCCAGCACTCAAGAGAAGGGCAGACGATGGCCGATTGAATTGAAGTTTGTTTTGCGTGTCTAAAACATCATAAAGCTTGCTTCTGCACTTAGTTTGACCTGTTTAGTCGACATATAATATGTAATTTTGAAGTTTTGATGCGCAACTTTTCCGGACCAGAGGACGTTTTGGGTGCATTTCAGCTGATGTTATTAGCAGTAGCTAATACAAAGACGCAAGACTTGAAACCAAACGATGTATTGGGTAAGTATGAAGCCTTCCAGAACATTCTGAACGAAGACCATCGAAGGTAAGGGAATATTTATGCTTAAATCTGTGTTTCTGTTGACTCCAACATTACGTGGAAATGTAGCTTGGAACTGAGCGCTGTCTCAGCATATGGAATAGTGTGCGATTTCTGTAACGTTAAAAATAAATCTAACACAGCGGTTGCATAAAGAAGCAGTGTATCTTTCTAACTATATGTAGAACATGTATATTTAGTCAAAGTTTATGATGTCTATTTACGTTATCTTGCCGCGCTACATAGATTTCCTGCGGGCATTTTTGAGTAATTTCTGAACGTGAACTCACTGTAAATGGACATTTATGGATATAAATGGCATATTATTGAAAAAAAAAATGTACTGTGTAACATGTCATATTACTGTCATCTGATGAAGATTTTCAAAAGGTTAGTGAGCGATTTATTTTTTAATCCTGCGTTTGTTGATTGCATGTTTTGGCTATTGAAATGAGCTGTGTCTGGTGGTGGTTTTACATATATATGTGCTATGTTTTCGCCGTAAAACATTTTAGAAATCTGACTTGCTGGCTAGATGAACAAGGTGTTTATCTTTCATTTGAGCTATTGGACTTGTTAATGTGTGGAGGTTAAATATTTTTAAGAATATTTTTGCGTTCCATGCGCCACCGTTTCAGCTGAACGTGGGAGGGTTGATCCCCAATTGGGAACCAGTATCGTAGACAGGTTAAATAAGGATTTGTAAGCCTTGAGACACTTGACACATTGATTGTGTATGTGTGCCATTCAGAGGGTGAATAGGCAAGCCAAAGTATTTAAGTGGTTTTGAATGGGGTATGGTAGTAGGTGCCAGTGCACCGGTTTGAGTGTGTCAAGAACTGCAACGCTGCTGGGTTTTTCATGATCAACAGTTTCCTGTGTGTATCAAGAATGGTCCACCACCCAAAGGACATCCAGCCAACGGCAGGCCAGTTGTTGAAAATGGGTCATTGATGAAAGAGGACAAAGGAGGCTGACACGAATTGTGCAGAGCAACAGACTGGCTACAGTTAGTCAACTGACAGTCCAATATAACATTGGTGCCCAAAGACCCATAAAAGAATGCAAAGCTCGACAGACCGTGACACGAATGAGGTATTGCAGCCTTACAACCTTACCAAGTTCCACTTCTTTCAGTAAAAAAACAAGAACATGTGGTTGCAGTGGGCTAAGGAATGAAAACACTGGAAAGGACTAGGGTATGGAGAAAACCATGAGTACATGCATCCATCATGCCATGACTCGCATCAACATAGCAGGCTGGTAGTGGTGGTGTGATGGATTGGGGTGAGTTTTCATGGTACACATTGGGCCCCTTGATAAAAATGTAGCAGCGTTTGAATGCCACAGGATTTCTGAACAGCATTGCCAATCAGGTGCATCCCTTCATGGCAGCAGTGTGTCCATTGTATAATCATCAGCACAATTGGACAGTTGTTGTGTTACAGTATGGACAGTTGTTGGACAGTTGTTGTGAACAGTTGTTGTGTTACAGAACACTTCCCGAAACCTAAAAAATGTTCTGGGAACTTTCACAGAACAGATTTGGTTTGCTGAATGGATATGTGTAAACAGATTTACATATCTGCTCTGTTTCTCACCTAAAATGATCTTTTGAGAGTAAAAGTGGAAAAAACCCAATCTATTCTCAGAAGGAAACATCTCTAGGTGATATAATGCAATTAGCTTGACCAGTGACTCAGTGTTTCCTGTCGATGAACAAATGAGCCTTTTCATGCTTCTAATTTTCCAAATCACTGAGTGAATCAAATCGAAGAGTCCCCACTGTTCTGCTTCCATCAGTAATCACTGGGTATCAACTCACCTCCAAAAAATATGTCTCCTGACACGGATAGAGGTCTCTGATAACTTTCTATACCAGGTTCATTGGAGCCATTAACACAGGCAATGAGAGCTCACTTTAACTTCCACGGTCACCTCAGCCGACACTCATGCATATGAGACATCTTTTAGAAGAGGTGCCTCCAGTATAGAAGTGCTTTTATAGCACTACAGTATATTTATGAGTAAACTTCAGGTTCTATAAGGTATTGGCCAACAGTGTTAATATTGACTCAATATGAGTCTATGCAACAGCCTCATTTAGTCAAACCGAAGTGTTTGTAATATATTCTGAATTTCACACAACTCTTGCTGTCAAATCCTCTAAAAGTGTAACATAGAGGGCACCCACAAAGGCAGTTGCTTGGGGACAAGGTTTAGGGGCATGTCCTCAGTACAGTGGTAAGTCACTACCCAGTGTGTGAGAGGAGAGAGAGGTAAACCCCCTATGTCACCTGAGAGGTAAGAGAGAGTGAATGGCAATCGCTTCCTCTCGATGCCAGCCCTGCCACGCCTCATGTGGGGAAGACGCCCTGCCGTTGTGTGTGTGTCCTAACAAGATGTAGACTCAAAGCCCAAGTCTCCCAGAGATTTTGACTCTACTGAAACAAATGTGTTTATTGTCCGGTGGTGTCACATGGCATATAAAGGCAAACAGAACATGCTGGTGCCTAGTGACAGGCTAAACATCCTGCTTTTCCCCTTTAGCTCATTATCACACACTCCTCTCCTCTTCATGTCCTCCCCGCTCCTCCTCTCTCCTCTCCTCCTTCTGTCCCTCTCCTCTCCTCCTCCTGTCATTCTCCTCTCCCCCTATCCTCCCCCTCTGTCACATCTGCTCCCACTCTCCCCTCCCCTGGCGCTTGAGGGCGCCAGGATGCCCTGCATCACGCACTCCCATCATCTATTACGCACACCTGCCTTCCCTTGTCACGCGCATCAGCAATATTGGACTCACCTGGACTCCCTCATCACCTGTTATTACCTCCCCTATATCTGTCAGTTCCCCAGCTCTGTTCCCCACTTCTGCATTAATTGTCTTTTGTTTGTGTTACTTGTTTGCTGATGCTGTTCCTGTCTCGTTCCATGTCCGTTCTTTATTAAATGTTTGACTCCCCGTACCTGCTTCGTCTCTCCAGTGTCATCCCATGTGACAGAATGCAGAAGCCATCACACAAAGCATCAGGGAGTACTGGCGTTCCGGTTGGTATGGTGGCATCGGCTCTGGGTCGCCACCGATGGAACCGGGGGTGCCTAGCAAGCTCGTCGGGCTTCCACGCCCTAGCTGGCTCGAGAGGTTTCCTTGCACCGGTTGGCTCAGATGGCGCCCATCCCACGTCGGGCCTCAGCCGGATCGTCAGATCTTGTTCGCCCAGCCGGTCCAGGAGTTTTTTGTTTGTTTGTTTGTTGTTTTGTTGGTGACGTCGGGGTGGATTCCGCCGCCAATGGAACCGGGGGTGCCTAGCCAGTCCGTCGGAATTTCACGCCCTGGCTGGCTCGAGAGGTTTCCTTGCCTCGGTTGGCTCGGCGGCTTCCCATCCCACGTCACACTCCACCGGATCTTCGGGCTCCCTCTCTGCAGCGGGATCGACAGACGTCTTGTCTCAGCCGGATCGTCGGGCTTCCATGCCTCAGCCTATCCTCTTCCTGTCTCTCTCCTCCTCCTCCTCTCCTCTCCTCCTCCTGTCTCTCGCCTCTCCTCCCTCGTTTTCCTCTCCTGCTTCTGTAACTTTAGCCTCCTCCTCCTGTCCTCTCCTCCTCCTGTCCCTTTCCTCCTTCTCCTCCTGTCCTCTCCTCCTTCTGTTCCTCTCCTCCTCCTCCTTCTCCTGTCCCTCTCCTCTTCCTGTCCCTCTCCTCCTCCTGTTTCCCTCCTGTCTCTGCCCTCTCCTCCTCCTGTCCCTCCCCTCCCCTCCCTCTCCTCCCACCTCTCCCCTTTCCTCTCACCTCCTTCTCCCCCTCCTATCCCCTCCCCTATGTAAACCTCTAAGATACAGTTGAAGTCGGGAGTTTACATACACCTTAGCCAAATACATTTAAACTCAGTTTTTCATAATTCCCGACACGTAATCCTAGTAAAAATTCCCTGTCTTAGGTCAGTTGGGATCACCACTTTATTTTAAGAATGTGAAATGTCAGAATAGTAGAGATTTTGTTTCTTTCATTACATTCTCAGTGGGTCAGAAGTTTACATACACTCAATTAGTATTTGGTAGCATTGCCTTTAAATTGTTCAACTTGGGCTTCTAGGGCACTGCTTCTAGGGCACTGCATCGCAGTGCTAGCTATGCCACCAAAGACTCTGGGTTCGTGAGGTCCGTGGGGCGACGCACAATTGGCCTAGCGTCGTCCGGGTTAGGGAGGGTTTGGCCGGTAGGGATATCCTTGTCTCATCGCGCACTAGCGACTCCTGTGGTGGGCCGGGCGCAGTGCATGGTGTTTCCTCTGACACATTGGTGCGGCTGGCTTCCGGGTTGGATGTGCGCTGTGTTAAGAAGCAGTGCGGCTGTTAAGAAGCAGTTGGGTTGTGTTTCGGGGGACGCATGGCTTTCGACCTTCGTCACTCCCGAGCCCGTACGGGAGTTGTAGCGATGAGACAAGATAGTAACTACTAACAATTGGATACCACGAAATTTGGGAGAAAAGGGGGTAAAAATTCAACAACAAAAAAAATGTTTAACTTGGGTCAAACGTTGTGGGTAGCCTTCCACAAGCTTCCCACAATAAGTTGGGTGAAATTTGGCCCATACCTCCTGACAGAGCTGGTGTAACTGGGTCAGGTTTGTAGGCCTCCTTGCTCACACACACTTTTTCAGTTCTGCCTACAAATTTTCTATAGGATTGAGGTCAGGGCTTTGTGATGGCCACTCCAATACCTTGACTTTGTTGTCCTTAAGTCATTGTCCGTTTGGAAGACCCATTTGCGACCAAGCTTTAAATTCCTGACTGATGTCTTGAGATGTTGCTTCAATATATCCACGTAATTTTCCTCCCTCATGTTGCCATCTATTTTGTGAAGTCCACAAGTCCCTCCTGCAGCAAAGCACCCCCACAACATGATGCTGCCACCCCCGTGCTTCACGGTTGGGATGATGTTCTTCGGGCTTGCAAGCCTCCCCCTTTTCCTCCAAACATAACGATGGTCATTATGGCCAAACAGTTATATTTCAGTTTCATCAGAGCAGAATTCATTTCTCCAAAAAGTATGATGTATGTCCCCATGTGCAGTTGCAAACCGTAGTCTGGCTTTTTTATCGCGGTTTTGGAGCAGTGGCTTCTTACTTGCTGAGCGGCTTTTCAGGTTATGTCGATATAGGACTCGTTTTACTGTGGATATAGATACTTTTGTACCTGTTTCCTCCAGCATCTTCACAAGGTCCTTTGCTGTTGTTCTGGGATTGATTTGCACTTTTCGCAAAGTACGTTCATCTCTAGGAGACAGAACATGTCTCCTTCCTGATTGGTATGACGGCTGCGTGGTCCCATGGTGTTTATACTTGCATACTATAGTTTGTACAGATGAACGTGGTACCTTCAGGCGTTTGGAAATTGCTCCCAAGGATGAACCAAACTTGTAGAGGACACACCATTTTTTGTCTGAGGTCTTGGCTGATTTCTTTTGATTTGCCCATGATGTCAAGCAAAGGGGCACTGAGTTTGAAGGTAGGCCTTGAAATAGATCCGCAGGTACACCTCCAATTGACTCAAATGATGTCAATTAGCCTATCAGAAGCTTCTAAAGCCATGACATCATTTTCTGGAAGTTTCCAAGCTGTTTAAAGGCACAGTCAACTTAGTGTATGTAAACTTCCAACTTCAACAGTACATCTATTACTTCAGTATTCCTGCACATTGTAAATATTGTATTGGAACTGACCCTGTATATACAGTAGCTTCTTACTTTCTCGTGTTCTTCTTTTAATTTATTTTGTGTTTGTTCTACCTTGTTTTTTTGTGTGCTACATTGATATGTACTGCATTGTTGTACTGTACTTGTGCACGTGACATTAAAACTTGAAACATGAAACCATGGTCAGAAATCATACTCTCTCTGATGTACATAGTTTTCTGTTGTCAGAAAACCACCTAGTATTACACTCCTGGCCTATGTTTTGAGAAGTAGCAATTCTATCTGCTGGACTAAATTACTCTTTACCATGTTTCCTGAATGAGTGCACTCATATTTCGTCCCCAAAAGAACACAAATATACTTTTTATTTTTCACAGTTTCTCTCCACCTAAGAAAAGAGAAATTGGTCACACTGATCTGGGGAAATAGCAGGACAAAGCCCATGTGAACACATCCAATTTCATGATGAGTTATGAGAATAAAATAAACAGGTCATGGGGTTTCCACATGGGTAAGAAGGTAACCGAGAGGCTGGAGTATGGAGGCAGAACTGACAGGCCTAGCTGATAAAGCAGGAGAGAGAGAGAGAGAGAGAGCGAGGGAGAGAGAGAGAGAGAGAGAGGGAGTGAGTGAGGGGGAGAGAGAGAGGGAGTGAGGGGGAGAGAGAGGAAGAGGGAGAGAGAGAGAGAGCAAGGGAGAGAGAGAGAGAGAGGGAGGGAGTGAGTGAGGGGGAGAGAGCGAGAGAGGGAGTGAGTGAGGTGGAGAGGGAGAGAGAGAGAGAGAAAGAGAGAGAGAGGGAGTGAAAGAGGAAGAGAGGGGGAGAGGGAGAAAGAGAGGGGGAGAGAGGGTCAGGATGTGCATGGCCCATCATCTTTCTCAATGTTGACTTAACTGGCTGTGGAAAGTGTTACAATATTCCAATGAGGTTCGGAGATGCATGACCGTGGTAACTCGCCTCTCACAGTGACAGCAATGACTGTTAAATTTAGCCTGAACGCAATGTTCTTTCATGAGAGGCATTTTACTTTGAAATGCATTTTAAAATATTTATGACCAGGTTGCTGGCTGTGGAGGGAGAGAAGAGGCTTTTTTTGGTCATGGTGGTTTTTGGGCACAAATCTGAGCCTTTGCCAAGGCTTAGCCTCCCTCCATTCTGATTTATTATTGTACTGTACCACTACTATACTGCAGGCTATTCAGGAGCAGATTGGCCCTACAGGCTCTTTCAAGGCCTTGTTGTTGCCTCATTTCAAGTTTTAAGTTTTAAGTTTTATTAGTCGCATGTATGGGATACACATGGTATACACCGTCCAATGAAATGCTTGCTACAGGTTCCTTCTCGACAATGCAACAACAATAAGAAATAATATAAGATAAGAATACGAACATAAAGTAAATGGCTCAGTAGAATAGAAAAAACATTTTAGAATAAGTATAATACAGGAAGGCACAATTTATAGTCCAATATTTAGAGGAGGGAAGGAGGGGATGGGGGGCAAGTTTATTTGTATATGTGTGTATATGTGTGTGCATGTGTGCGTGTGTGTGTGGATGATTGTGTATCAGTGTGGGTGTGTGCGTGAGTGAGTGCATGTGTGCAAAGGTGCAGAGAGTCAGTGCAGGTGATCAGTCCAGATCAATTATGTTTTGGAATATTTTTTGAGCAGTCTGATGGCTTGTAGATAGAAACTGTCTATGAGCCTGTTGGTATCAGGCATCATGCTCCAATACCATCTTCCCGACGGTAAGGGAGTGAAGAATTCGAGGCTGGGGTGTGTGGGGTCCTTGATGATGCTGCAGGCTTTCCTCGGGCACAGTTTCGAGTAGATGTCCTGGATGGGTGGGAGCACGGTCCCAGTGATGCACTGGGCTGTCTTCATCACTCGCTGGAGGACCTTGCGGTCGTGGACAGCGCAATTCCCGTACCAGGTCATGATGCAACCGGTCAGGATGCTCTCGATGGTGCAACGGCAGTATTTGGAGAGGACCCGGGGTAGCAAACCAAATGTCTTCGGCCGCCTTAGGAAGTAGCAATGCTGTTGCACCCTCTTGACAAGAGTTGTGGTGTTGATGGTCCATGTCAAGTCCCCAGTGATGTGGACGTCGAGGAACTTACAATTGCTAATTCTCGCTATTGCAGTCCCGCTGATGTGGACGTCGAGGAACTTACAACTGCTAATTCTCACTACTGCAGTCCCTCTGATATGGATCGGGGCATGTTCCCTTCTCTGCTATAAATGGCTAGCAACACCATTTATATTCCTTCTCTACAGGCAACAACATCTCCTCCCCGCTGATCCTCAACACTGGGGCCCCACAAGGGTGCGTTCTGAGCCCTCTCCTGTACTCCCTGTTCACCCACGACTGCGTGGCCACGCACGCCTCCAACTCAATCATCAAGTTTGCGGACGACACAACAGTGGTAGGCTTGATTACCAACAACGACGAGACGGCCTACAGGGAGGAGGTGAGGGCCCTCGGAGTGTGGTGTCAGGAAAATAACCTCACACTCAACGTCAACAAAACTAAGGAGATGATTGTGGACTTCAGGAAACAGCAGAGGGAACACCCCCCTATCCACATCGATGGAACAGTAGTGGAGAGGGTAGCAAGTTTTAAGTTCCTCGGCATACACATCACAGACAAACTGAATTGGTCCACTCACACAGACAGCATTGTGAAGAAGGCGCAGCAGCGCCTCTTCAACCTCAGGAGGCTGAAGAAATTCGGCTTGTCACCAAAAGCACTCACAAACTTCTACAGATGCACAATCGAGAGCATCCTGGCGGGCTGTATCACCGCCTGGTACGGCAACTGCTCCGCCCTCAACCGTAAGGCTCTCCAGAGGGTAGTGAGGTCTGCACAACGCATCACCGGGGGCAAACTACCTGCCCTCCAGGACACCTACACCACCCGATGTCACAGGAAGGCCATAAAGATCATCAAGGACATCAACCACCCGAGCCACTGCCTGTTCACCCCGCTATCATCCAGAAGGCGAGGTCAGTACAGGTGCATCAAAGCTGGGACCGAGAGACTGAAAAACAGCTTCTATCTCAAGGCTATCAGACTGTTAAACAGCCACCACTAACATTGAGTGGCTGCTGCCAACACACTGACACTGACTCAACTCCAGCCACTTTAATAATGGGAATTGATGGGAAATGATGTAAATATATCACTAGCCACTTTAAACAATGCTACCTTATATAATGTTACTTACCCTACATTATTCATCTCATAGGCATACGTATATACTGTACTCTATATCATCGACTGTATCCTTATGTAATACATGTATCACTAGCCACTTTAACTATGCCACTTTGTTTACATACTCATCTCATATGTATATACTGTACTCGATACAATCTACTGTATCTGCCTATGCTGCTCTGTACCATCACTCATTCATATATCCTTATGTACATATTCTTTATCCCCTCACACTGTGTACAAGACAGTAGTTTTGGAATTGTTAGTTAGATTACTTGTTGGTTATTACTGCATTGTCGGAACTAGAAGCACAAGCATTTCGCTACACTCGCATTAACATCTGCTAACCATGTGTATGTGACAAATAAAATTTGATTTGATTTGATTTTACAGGGGCAATGCTCTTTAAGGGTGGAGGGGCAGTGGAATTGAGAACAAGGACAAGCCCCCTGCCCCCTGGAAGCCTAAGTGTCCTGAGTGACATCTCTGTGTGCTTGAAGCTAACTAACGCAGGCCTTGTCTGACCCTGACTCGGCTCACCACCCAACCAGCAGCACCCTACATGGCATTTGATCCAACAGGTCAGCACCCCAGGCAGCTTGTAAACCATGTGGAATCCAGCTCCAACATTACACCACTCATGCACGCCTAGTGCTTAGCTTAGCAGAAGGGCATGTGAGTGAGTGAACAAACAATGGCTCAGTTAACTGACAAGACAAGCATCATATTCTCCCTGCCAATTCACATCTCACTGAAGCAGATGTCTTTCAGCTTAGCAGATCACGTTAGCTTGCTGCTACTGACTAAATTGTGGCTTTGTAATGCTAGTTCGTTGAATACTGTTGTTTAGTGAAGCACAGTGCTGTTTTGGTCTTTGAATTGCACGTAAAATAACTTGTGTGTGTGTAGCAACGGTTATCAAAATTGTTAAGGTTCTAATATATGCAATAGTTGTACAATGGATGAAGACACCTCAAACTTTAAGAATTTTACAATCCATCATATATTGACTGAATTATAGCACATTAAATATTTTACTGGCACAGACAAATAATGAATGGAAGTTCAGGGATTTTGGTGGGAATTCAGGTATTACATTTGTTGTCAAATTGAATGTGTTTTCTTAGAATGCACTCATAAATACATATAAAAATATATATATTGTGTTAAAAAATGATATGTGCCTCATTTGCATAAAACCACAGGGTGGATTTGCAAATCTGAATAGATTAACATAAAGAGGAGGAACATGGCCGCAAACACTAAAAAACAGCTCTGTCTAGGCTTACCTGCAGTCACCTCCACTGTCTAGACTGCCTCATAAATTACTGTTGTTTTCATGCTCAGTTGCAAAATTCAACAAGTGTATCAGGATACCCTCAGATTAAAAAACAACCACTTGGCTCTAGATTACACCTATGTATACACAGTGCTGAATTTGTAAATCAGGAGGTGCCAGAACAAAAAGTGAGCGCTAGAGTGAGGTGACCTGGGGAGTTCTGAGGTACAGGAACACATAAAAAAAAATCACATTTATGATAAAACATTGCATGCTTTATCGTCACATTTGCTAGTGGCATAGAGCAGTACACCAGAGGCACTTACAGAAGTTGCACACGTGGAGAACATTTTTAGTAACCTAGTGTCTGTGAAAAATGTTGCCTTTTATAAATGCAATTCTACTTCATTTTTACATGACTGGAGACTTTGGCAGAATATTGTTTTTAATACAGCACAAATGATCGAAATGGCAGGCACTAACAAACTGAAAATCAGAGGAAAATTAAAATGACCTCGTCTTGGAATCATCAATAACCTAGGACTATGTGTGTGGATACATATTGCAGGCCACAATATGAGGAGGACTTTATAGTCCTAAAAATGCTTTACAGTTTCACTGACTGACCAATGATGCACAGCTCACTTGCTGGTGATAGCCGATGCGCTCATGCCAAAAGCCTATCTCTCTTTCTCTCTCTCTTTTGTAAAACAATGTTTGGAAGTTGATCAAATATTTGGTAGCCGAAAGCATAGAGTTGTCTCTTTTCAGAAGGAGCCATTTGCTTTCCAACCCGTGTTTTCCCTCAATTGTATTTGAAATATTCCTGTTTTGTCTGCATGCTGTTTTTTTACTGACAGACGTTTACTGACAGCGCGTTCCCGACTATAGGCTATTATTCCATGTTATTGGGCTAGAATCCGCAGCTAGGCTATTTTAAAACGAAGCTATTGATCCTGGCTAAATGATAGGCCTTCTCATGGTGTAGTAGGCTATTCTGAATTATTTCATTTATTTCAGCAGTGATTCTATAAATTTGGCAAATATATTTTAATTGATCAGGTGTCCTGCAGTTCCTACAGAACCCTTCTATAAGGAAATATTTTATGGATTACAATAATTTAGAGATGAGGGTTGCAGGCTCATGTCTATCAGAACAGAGAGGGATCATAGAACATGAATCTCATTCTAGTTATGTGAGAGATACTGGCGCACTTCTCACACAACCACGGCAACGTGTTAGTCTCAAACATAGGTTACAATGTTGCGCAAACCATCAATTACGTTTTTGTGGGGGCAGGGGAATTAACAAAGAGGTTATCTGAATAAACTTTGATATATTCTGTGAAAAGTGAAAATTATTGTTTGTGCCATGAGAGGTACCGGATCTGGCCAAATAGGTTCCGGAACAAAACAGTCCAAAACGGAGAGGTGCCGGATCACGTTCCGGCAGGATCCAGCTCAAATTAAGCACTGTAAATACAGTTGAAGTCGGAAGTTTACATACACCTTAGCCAAATACATTTAAACTCAGTTCTTCACAATTCCTGACATTTAATCCTAGTAAAAATTCCCTGTTTTAGGTCAGTTAGGATCACCACTTTATTTTAAGAATATGAAATGTCAGAATAGTAGAGAGAATTATTTATTTAAGCTTTTATTTCTTTCATCACATTCCCAGTGGATCAAAAGTTTACATACACGCATTTGGTAGCATTGCCTTCAAATTGTTTAACTTGGGTCAAATGTTTCGGGTAGCCTTTCACAACCTTCCCATGATAAGTTGGTGAATTTCGTCCTATTCCTCCTGACAGAGCTGGAGTAACTGAGTCAGGTTCATAGGCATCCTTGCTCCCACACACTTTTTCAGTTCTGCCCACACATTTCCTATAGGATTGAGGTCAGGGCTTCGTGATGGCCACTCCAATACCTTGACTTTGTTGTCCTTAAGCCATGTTGACACAACTTTGGAAGTATGCTTGGGGTCATTGTCCATTTGGAAGATCCATTTGCGACCAAGCTTTAACTGATGTCTTGAGATGTTGCTTCAATATATCCACATACTATTCCCGCCTCATGATGCCATCTATTTTGTGAAGTGCACCAGTCCCTCCTGCAGCAAAGCTGCATTTTCTGGAATGTTTAAAGGCAGAGTCAACTTAGTGTATGTAAACTTCTGACCCACTGGAAATGTGATACAGTGAATTATAAGTGAAATAATCTGTCTGTAAACAACTGTTGGAAAAACTACTTGTGTCATGCACAAAGTAGTTGTCCTAACCAACTTGCCCAAACTATAGTTTGTTAAAAAATAATTTGTGGAGTGGTTGAAAAACAAGTTTTAATGACTCCAAGTGTATGTAAACTTTGACTTCAAATGAACATACTTTACATTGTTTGCAAGATCAGACACTATAATCTGAGTGTTAATATTCAGAAGGTGCTTTCATTTCAGCTCATCTAAATTGTAAACATTTAATCTGTATTAAATGATTACTTTTTCAGTTCCCCATAAAATCTTTCACCTCTTTCTTTGGGTGTAAGTGTCGAGACGATGCGTTAAATCGCAGAAGACGCTTTTTGAGTGACCCATTCAAAATGGGTCACTCAACCGAGACTGCTCTTCTCTGTATCACAGAGGCCCTCCGCACTGCCAAAGCTGACTCTCTTTTCTGTTCTCATCCTCCTAGATCGATCCGCTGCCTTCGACACTGTGAACCATCAGCTCTTCCTGTCCACCCTCTCAGGGCTGGGCGTTTTGGATTGCATCCTACCTGGCAGGCCATTCCTACCAGGTGACGTGGAGAGGATCTGTGTCTACACCACGTACTCTCACTACTGGTGTCCCCCAGGGCTCGATTCTAGGCTCTCTCCTTTTCTCTCTACATATCAAGTCACTCGACTCTGTCATATCCTCACATGATCTCTCCTACCATTGCTATGTAGATGACACTCAACTACTTCTCTCCTTCCCCCCCTCTGACAACCAGGTGGCGACATGCATCTCTGCGTGCCTGGCATATATCACAGCTTGGATGTCGGCCCACCACCTCAAGTAATATGCTCGACAAGAAAGAGCTGCTCTTCCTCCCTGGGAAGGCCTGCCCGCTCAAAGACCTCTCCATCACGATTGACAACTCCACAGTGTCGTCGTCCCAGAGTGTAAAGAACCTTGGCGTGACCCTGGACAACACCCTGTTGTTCTCAGTAAACAGCAAAGCAGTGACTCACTCCTGCAGGTTTATGCTCGACAACATCCGTAACGTATGACTCTACCTAAGTCCTAATGGAGGCATCTCCTGTCTGGACTACTGCAACTCGCTGTTGGCTGGGCTCCACGCTTGTGCCATTAAACCCATGCAACTTATCCAGAATGCTGCAGCCCGCCTGATTTTCAACCTTCCCAAATTCTCCCATGTCACCCTGCTCCTCCACACACTCCACTGGCTTCCAGTCTAAACTCGAATCCACTACAAGACCATGGTGCTTACCTACGGAACAGCAAGAGGAACTGCCCCTCCCTACTTTCAGGTTATGCTCAAACCCTACACCCCAACCTGAGCACTCTGTTCTGCAACTTGTGGTCTCTTGGCCCTCCCACCCCTTTGGGAGGGCAGATCCCGCTCAGCCCAGTCCAAGCTCTTCTCTGTCCTGGCACCCCAATGGTGGAACCAGCTTCCCCCTAAAAGCTAGGACAGAGTCCCTGCCCATCTTCCAAAAGCACCTGAAACCCTACCTCTTCAAAGTGTATCTTAAATAAATGGTGATAGGGCTGTCGATCATTCTGTATGGTCTAGTATGGGCTACTATCAGTTTTAGTTCCATTTCTGGAACTGTTGTGTGTAGTTTCCAGGTGTTTATGTCCTGTTTATAGAGTAGCTAGAGTCAGACTCATAGAGAGCTGCCTGCCTATTGCAGTCCTGAGGCTCCAGCGGATTGGCTCTGTTTCAGAGTGGGGCTAGGCAGGCAGGCAGGGTGAATGAGCTTGGGGGTTGATTTCACACTGCAGTTGGCAGCTGCTTTTCCTGCATTCGGGACCCAGCACACACCCCAAGGGTCAGACTCACTGGCCTGGAATCCCAGCCTGCCTGACTGCCTGCTGCATGACAGAGGCAGCGGAGGAGGCACAAGCCCAGAATGTGAATAAATAAATCCATCTCACGTCACAGTGGATGCCAGCGTTTACACTGAGGGCTGATGCATCACAGATACACAGTGATACCCCCACTATGCTACGGTGATAAATGGTGTGTCTTTGCAGTGCATCCGGCTGAGTGTTTTATCACTGAACTACCAAACCTTGAGAGGAAGGGACTTCAGAATATTAAATGTAAGAGTGCAAAAGTTAAACCTTTCCGCTCACTGCAGCTGATTTCAGATGCAAATCGTGGCCAGCTGTCAAACTGTTTTTGGAACTGTGCACATACAATACACACATGCACATAACAATATACAACACATTCACACTGTAACCAGACACACCCAAACACGCACGCACACAAACACACCCAAACACACGCACACACACGCATTATGCACACACACACACACACACCTGTGACTTTGAGTTCCGTGGTCCTCCTCACCACCCGGCTGCCATACTTGAGCTCACAGGTGTAGTTTCCGCCGTCGTCCTCCTGCACCTCAGGAAACCAGATGTTGGTGATGTTCACCATGATGGAGCTCCGCCACGTCCTCTTCTCACACTCCTAGACAGACAGGTCACATTAACATCACACCATCACACAGTGTTATACCGCGTCAGTTTCATCTTGTTCCATATCTTTTCCATATCTAACTCACAGTCATTAACTACCGATTCATTATGCTACGTTTAATTACGTTTATTTAGTGGATCAGGGCTAATCTTCTTGGGTTCATACACAAGGACTATACAACGCTTCTGAGAATAAGAGTGATTCGTTACCTTATACCAGGTCATCTGGGGCTGCTTGTAAGGGGCGAGGTAATCCTCGATGTCGGGGCAGTTGATCATCTTGCTCTTAGTGATCTCGGCTTTCTCCAGGTGACGTATTTTACTGTTGAAGCACAGGCCCTCGTCGTTCTCCTCTACCGCCAAGGACATGGACACCTTCATGCAGTAGGTGGAGTTTCTGCAGGCAGGGAACACAACACAGGAGGCTTTATGTTTCCCCAAGTTCACCTCTAGCCAACAATCATCACAAACACACAGAAGCACACATCGATTTCTCCACGGGGTTTCATCTGTGAACTAACAGAGCTCTTAAACACTGCCATTCATTTCATCAATGCATCCCTGCCTGCCTGTGATGATGTAAAGTGGGGCCTCTTTTTACTTTTTTTTGCCAACAACATCAAGAACAACAGGCAGTTTGAACATGGAGGGTATCGGAATGGAATATTTCAAAATGCTTCAATTAGTAAAGAGATGCGGCTCCCCCTGAAGTGGCAGGAGCACATACTGTATGGGGAATGAATGTGCATATCATTGCACTAGGCAGGCACCAGTGAGAAGTACAAGTCTCCTTCAGGGAGGCCTGTGTCAGGGCACATGACCCCTAGCTCAACACATAGCTACTACCATGGCTACTACACTAGGTTCCCATTGAAAATGCATGAGGGCTTTCAGGCATGGGATTGCCCTCCAGTGGCATTGTGTGTCAGCCTCTCAAACGCTAAGGCCCCCTGAACTTCCGCTAGCAAGTTCAGCCTGTTTAATGCCAAGATTTTACTTTTCAGCATGAAACATTTAGCTGGTTTTAGACTTGGACATCAGGCAGGTTGTGTATGTGACTGTGTGTGTATGTATGTGTGTGTGTGTGTGTGTGTGTGTATTGAGAGAGGTGGCCTGACATGTCTGCTATGTGTGTGTGTGTGTGTGTGTGTGTGTGTGTGTGTGTGTGTGTGTGTGTGTGTGTGTGTGTGCGTGCGTGCGTGCGTGCGTGTGTAGAATTCCTAGTCTCAGGCAACAGGGATAGAGAGTATATATGTTCTGGGCTATTTTATTTATGATCTATGACTAAAAAACTGTTCACAGGGCACTTGCTGTGTCTGGTGACAACGGTCTCATATTGTGACGAATAAAAAGCCAAACAACAACAGACAAACAGGGGACAGATGTGGGAAGTCACTCAGGACAAATGAGGATCTGTTACTGACAATTAGCCCAGTTAATCAGGCTGCATAACTATTGTGCTATCCTGATAAGACTGCTTCCACTTCATGAATAATTAATCTCTCACTCCTGCCATTACTCTCAAGTAGCCTTGTCTACACCTCACCAGTTGAATTATATGCTTGATAAAAAAAGGGATTTCTGTGTGCTCGCGGTTCCTGATTACACCTGTTAATGTGATCTTCAATGAATCTAACACACGACAACCTTCAAGATGTGGCCCACCCAGGTGGGTCAGTGTTTCATGGGTCAGCGTGCCCGGGCTCTTAGCTTTCTTGAGACATTGAATAAGCATTCTGAACACCCATACGCCCGAATGACTTCCTTCCATGTCATTTCCCCTACACAGGAGCCAAACTGTGTAAATGCCCTCTTGGCAGAGGTCAACCGTGCATCAGGCTCTTTCCACTGTAGATCTCAGTAAATGACTGTAACACATGAACGGTGCTAAGTAGTTTCCTATATCGTTGGGGGACCGCTCTGACACCGCAGCCATGGAGGTCAATGCAGAAGCCTTTCATTGCAGTGACCTGACTTTGGAACTCTGTGGGGTAAACATCGACAGACAGACAGAGAGACAGAGAGCGACTGAGGCTCCGCTGCAAGTAGGTCACTCATGTTGTTCTGTTTTGCTGCATTTCCTGTTTGTCCTAAGAACCACCTGAGAAAGTAAATAGCCTCAGAACATCTAGAAGAGTCTTGTCTGGGGAGAGCAGTGACACCGTAGCTCCCAGTCCTGGCAGAGGAGACATAGAGTACACAGTACTGCTCTCTGGGGCACCCTGCCACCTGCCCTCCTCTCACACAGAGAGAGGATAAGGAGGAAGTTGGAGATTAAACCATATGATTAATTCACTGGTAATGAACCTCATTCTTCTTCCTTCTTCCACAGCCCTTAGCGCTCATATAACTCTCTCTGTGGAAGATGGGCCTAGGAGGACCCCAGTGCCAATTATACTGACTGACAAAGTGTTGCTCTATGAGCTTCATAGAAATTAGCACTGTCTGCCACTATGATTTGACCTGTTTTCATTTTGGACCATCCGCTGAGATGGCCTATACCACAGAGAGCAGCATCTTGGCACTCTTGTCTAATACTAACACTCCCTTTTCATTATACATAAGGGATGGTTCGACATGGAGGAAAATGGGGGAGGGTCATGCCTTTTCAATTTCAGTCAGGCGGGGGTTAAGTATTTTTTCAGTCCAGGGGAGGGTCATGTAATTTGCAATTAATTACATTTCTATGTTTCTCAGTGTCTAAAATATATTTGCTAATTAGGTATTATACAGGGGATCTTCCTTTAAAAGTTTTGAGTTTATGACACAACCGTTTGTGGTAGATGTTTGCAGATTGTGTTAAATTACATCATTCTGGCAACAATGGCAATCTAGGAGAACACAGTCTTCCTTCCAGCTGATGGCAAAACTCAAGTCACACTGCATTATTTCTTCCTCATGCACCAATTCATGTTGTTACTACCATGACCAGAAAAAGTGAAATATTCCTCTATTAAAAAATACATTCAGCTAATAATAACAACGGAAGCTTATTGGAACACTTTGCAATACTCATTCACTACAGCTGCAGTGCTGGTTGTAGGGTGAGTGGAAGTAGGGAGAACGTGCATTTGATGGTTTATAAAAGTGTTGAACAAAGTGTTGACAATGCTGAATAACAACTTAAACATTAACTTTGTCACACCCTGATATGTTTCACCTGTCCTTGTTATTGTCTCCACCCCCTTCAGGTGTCGCTTACTTTCCCCCAGTGTATTTATCCCTGTGTTTCCTGTCTCTCTGTGCCAGTTTGTCTTGTATGTTTCCAAGTCAACCAGTGTTTTTCCCGTTCTCCTGCTTTTGCTATTCTCCTTTTTCCAGTCCTCCCGGTTTTGACCCTTGCCTGTTTCTGTACCCGCCTGCCTGACCATTCTGCCTGCCTTGACCACGAGCCTGTCTGCCACTCTGTACCTCCTGGACTCTGATCTGGTTTTGACCTTTGAGCCTGTCCACGACCACTCTTGCCTACTCCTTCTTGGATTATTAAACATCTTAGACTCCAACCATCTGCCTCCTGTGTCTGCATCTGGGTCTCGCCTTGTGTCATGGTAACGTCCTCATAAAAACAGTAGCTCTTTGCTGTATTCGTTGAGTCTCTCTCTAGTCATGGTTTTAACTGCTGTGTGTTCCAAGCCTCTTTTTTACAGTCTATGGCTCAAGGAAACCAGGGGAAACTGTGCAGACACGGTGATCTGAGCTATTTGATTGGCAAGCTGTAGGCCTATGGGTGCACTTGCTTTGCTCTCTGGGCCTGCCGGGTAGTTGGAGTTCTACCTTCAGACAGATGAATCACCAGCGCGAAGCAAAGAAAAAGGCTTTATCGTTCTTCTTTTAAAGAAATGTTTGGGGATTGACGAGGAATGCCTTCGATTGGTGATCATTGCTATAGGCTATTAGTGTGGTCTCAATCGAATGATCCATCATTTATTTCAATAAAAACAATATGTTTCTTGACCATGAAGAAGTTATTTATCAGAGTTATTGACCTCACAATATTAGCCAGATTCGAGTAACTTCCATTGTGGTGCTGAAACTTGAAGCACAATCAATCAGAAATGGACAGCTCATGGTTCTGGAAGAAGGCAAATTCAAGTAGACATAGTTCCTTTAGACCATACCTATTTTAATTGGACTTTACTAACAACCAGAGGGCTGAGTGTTGGAGCCTATTTCTTCCTATTTAAGAAATAAGAGGTAGACCTACCAGTCTGACAGACCAAATTAGGCTATAGGCTGCTATCCTTAGATTTGTTGGCCAATTCCTCCACCCACCATGAACTCTTTAAATACCTGACCTCCGTGTCAGTGAACTGCTTGGTGTGTTAAATTAAAACCAGGACTCAAATTGAGGGGGTACAGCATGTGAGGATATGACCTTATGTTAAAGAAAATTGCAAAAAGCAGGTTTTGAAGAAAATTAAAAGGATCTGATTATAAGAAGTGATTTATAACGCCGCTTCGGTCCTTTAACGTTTAGAGGCTACAACCTTCAATACCCGAGGAGACAAAAAATGGACTTAATCTAATTTTGTCACGGAAGATGTTTTAAACCCAGACAGCTTTTAGGGAAACATTTGTGACCCACTGGGCACATATTTAATTTCAATGTCTATTTCACGTTGGTTCAACATCATTTTATTGGGTTAAGCCACAGAAGAAGAGTAGCAGTAGCTAAAGCTTACATTTTCTTTGCGTCGGTAGGACTACTCTGCCTGGTGGAAAAGTAGGTCTAACTTCTGAAAGTACCATGCTCAGATTCATAATGACATCTCAGATTGAATTATTTACAAATGGACAGTTTCATTAGAAATAAGACATAGTTCTTATCTTATTATAAGGCTATCTCTCTGTCCATTCTTAGCCTGAAACTTTAGTCATTTGTGTGCTATTAAAAAGGATTCTGCTGTCTCCAGTCATGTAAAATGACATACAACTGCATGAAATGCATTTATAGAAGGCACATTTTTCTCGTACCCGCAAATACGATGGTAGATTCATGCAATGCTTTTCCTATAAAGGAGATCTTTCCACCCACAACTTTCTGGCCCGCAGCCCTAATTTCTACGTTGCCATGTAAATGCTTACAGGATGAAGAACAGTTTCTAAAACTGCATTTCTAAGGCTCTTGTCTGTCCAAGAAGTGAGGGTAAATGGTAGACATGTTCTCTGCTATCTACTATGTTTTCAGGATTATTTTGGGTATAGGGGAGGGTCACTTGTTTTTTTTCAAGCATTCAGGGAGGGTTTCGTTAAAATATAGGGTAGGGCCAACCATTTTTATTTCAGAGAGGTCCAATTTTCTCCAGATAAGCCTTTAAAAAAATAACGTACACTCCCTAATGAGAAGGCACTTGTCCATCTGTGTAAGGTTCTGTATATATTTTCTTAGTCAACCTTGTGTTCTGTTTTGTTGTGTTCTTGAACGTAACCCTGTTTCTTTGTGTTCTTGAACGTAGCCCTGTCTTTCATTTTTGTTCATTGATTTCACCTGTGTTAGTTAGTCACCTGGTCTCATCAGCTCCTTATTTAGTTCAGTTCATTCTGTTTGTGCCTTTGTGAGGTATTTTGACTCTACATTTTGACTCTACTAAGCCTTTTCCTAGCTCGTTTGTCAGAACCAGTTATAGCCTTCAGTCCTAGTTTTGTTTTACCTGCATGTTTGCCTACCTGTGTATGACCATTGCCTGCCTGCCTGTGACCCCGATTCCTGCCTTCTGCGAAGGTGAAATAAACACCTGCCGTGCTCTGCGTGTGAATCTACACCTTTTTATCCCTGAGCATTCATTACAATCTGTTTGCCAATAAGGAATGAAAGCAATTTATGTGGGTTAGTTTGAAATGGTTGTTGATGTTATTGGCATTAATTGTGATGCAATGCAAAAGCTTTATGAGCTTATGAATGGATTTATCAGGTCCCCAGATGCTTTTGCAAGTTCTTCAAAATCTCTGTGGGCAGAATTTCCTACACAATCTCCCTGCCACAATTGCTCTGCTGTCTGAAAAATTACATCAAACTCTTTGAACTTAATAAAGCACCTTACTAAAGATGGATTTCAGCAAGAGAGAGAGAGAATTTTACATGCAACAGTTTAAATCAAAATGTAGGCCAATTCCATTGATTAAAATGGGGGGAGAAATAATTTCCACCATTTCTCTGTAAGAGGGAGAAAGAGGAAAATATAGTCAAGTTTTAAAGAGGAATGCAAAATATTTAAGAGTACATGAGCCTCCAATTTCATTTAAATTGTAACCACTAACTGGGAATGAACCATGAAGACCCTACTTTTGGAGTGATTAAACCTCTAGTTTTATTTTATTTTTTTAACTAGGCAAGTCAGTTAAGAACAAATTCTTATTTTCAATGACAGCCTAGTGGGTTAACTGCCTGTTCAGGGGCAGAACGACAGATTTGTACCTTGTCAGCTCGGGGGTTTGAACTTGCAACAGTTCCAGTTACTAGTCCAATCCTCTAACCACTAGGCTACCCTGCTGCCCCAGTGTAAATGACCTTTGGAGAAAAAAAGTAACAGACACACACCCTCACTCGCTCTCTCTCTCTCTCTCCCACTACACACACCAAGAGAAGATCAAACAGACAGAATGTACAAGGAAATCACATTTTAAAAAAGGTGTTGAAAAGCAATGGCAAGAAACATGTCAATGTGTGACAGAATCTGAGTACATCATCACTACACAGGATAATGGGGTTTCTGTTGACTCATGGGCCATTGATGAAACTCTCCACATCACTAATCTGCAGGAGTTGGTTCAACCTGGATCAATGGGATTGTGTGATGTTCAAGGTTAAATGGGCGCGAGAGTGGTCCCTATGGGGCTGCTACGCAGAGCAGCATATCAACGATACAGCCAGGTTTTCTCCAGCATCAAACCTCCTTACTCCTTATTCTGGGAATCCAGTTCCTGGGGCCTCATTTATCAATATTGCGTGTAAACTACTCTAAGATACTCTTTACGAAAGGAATTTTGAATATTCGTACTCATAGAAAAAGTGTGATTTATCAAACAAACGTCATAATAATTGATACCAATTGTTCTCAGCCTCAGTGCTCGGGCACAACCTCTTCTATTTGCATTTTGAAACACGCCCTAATTAACCATACACTGCATGGTCAAAATCATCCCTTTAAAGCCCGCTGGGAATGTACAGTGCCTTCAGACCCCTTGACTTTTTCCACATATTGTTACATTACAGCCTTATTCTAAAATTGATTACAAAAACCAGGGTTTCAGACATGTTTTCCAATATTTTATAAAAAATAAACTGAAATATCACTTATACATAAGTATTCAGACCCTTACCTCAGTACTTTGTTGAAGCACCTTTGGCAGCGCCTACAGCCTCGAATATAATTGGGTGTGACTCTACAAGCTTGGCACACATGTGTTCTCTGAAGATCATCCCAAGCTCTGTCAGGTTGGATGGGGAGCGTTGCTGTACAGCTATTTTCAAAAACTTGTCCCGAAGGCACTCCTGCGTTGTCTTGGCTGTGTGGTTAGGGTCATTGTCCTGTTGGAAAGTGAACCTTTGCCCCAGTCTGAGGTCCTGAGCACTCTTGAGCAGGCTTTCATCAAAGAACTCCTTGTACTTGGCTCCGTTCATGTTTGCCTCGATCCTGACTAGTCTTCCAGTCCCTGCTGTTGAAAAACATCCCCACAGCATGATGCTGCCAGCACCATGCTTCACCGTAGGGATGGTGCCAGGTTTCCTCCAGATGTGACGCTTGGCATTCAGGCCAAAGAGTTAAATCTTGGTTTCATCCGACCAGAGAATCTTGTTTCTCATGGTCTGAGAGTCTTGGCAACTCCAAGCGGGCTGTCATGTGCCTCTTACTGAGGAGTAGCTTCGTGTGGCCACTCTACCATAAAGGCCTGATTGAGTGGTGCAGAGATGGTTGTCCTTCTGGAAGATTCTCCCATCTCCACAGAGGATCTCAAGAACTCTGTCAGAGTGACCATCAGGTTCTTGGTAACCTCCCTGACCAATGCCCTTTTCCCCCGATTGTTCAGTTTGGCCGGGCGGCCAGCTCTAGGAAGAGTCTTGGTAGTTCCAAACGTCTTCCATTTAAAAATGATGGAGGCCACTGTGTTCTTGGGGTCCTTCAATGCTGCAGACATTTTTCGATACCCTTCCCCAGATCTGTGCCTCAACACACAGGCTTGACCAGTAAAAATAAAAACATAGGTACAAAGAGCGGACCATTAGGGCAATTCAAGTTGCTTTAGCAATGGCAAATATCCCTCAAATGAGTAGGCAACTCACCAATAAGCCATCCATCCTCAACAGCTGTCTCCTGTATGAGTATAGGCCAACATTGCTGTTCTGTGAGTCGTGCATTCCACCTGGCCACCACATTCAGCAGCGTCTTTTGCGCATCACATAACCTATCACTTGCACATTAAGAGTGGAAAGCTTTTCTGTTCACATAACTTGTTTTGGGATTGTGCTTTTATGGCGATGTTGCTGTCTTCTACTGCTCTGCTTGTATTTGGGAGCCCATTGATGGCAAAGAAACCCCTCTGGACTTCAACCTGTCGTGCAATGGTGTATGGAAATGGTATGTTACATTTTGTTTTGCTGATGATTGCATCCAAAACATTGGCTCATCGAGGGCTGTGAGATCAGCAAGCTCCCACTGAAAAGTTGCTGTTGACTAAAACCTGAGAGCGGATAGCACTTGGGTTGTGCACTGGAATGGCATGTGTTTGTTTGCCTCTCTAAAGCAGGTCTTAAATCCTCATGGGAAATTATATCTGATGAGCCAATCTGTACTTTCGGCAAAAAAACTCCTACCAATCGTCCAAAAGAGCAATATTAGCCTCTCATTCTATTTCCCATTATCTCAGACTTTTATAGTATTTCAACAACGGTTTCACTTTCACACGTACCTCTAATTTAACAAATTACTGCACTTTATATGGATTATTATCATAACAGATGCACTGTAGTGGTCAAATGATACAGTATGTCAGTCAAGATGTGTTGAATGAATTCACAATAGAAATACAATGAAATTGAAAACGGATTTAACTATCACTCTCACAGTTTCAAAATACAGTGAGTATACAAAACATTAAGAACATGTTTGCACCCCCTTTTCCCCTCAGAACAGCCTCAAGTCGTCGGGGCATAGACTCTACAAGGTGTCGGAAGCGTTCCACAGGCATGATGGCCCATGTTGACAACAATGCTTCCCACAGTTGTGTCAAGTTGGGTGGTAGTGGATCTCTACTCTGAATAGCTTATTTCATCTTGGATTGAGATCTGGTGACTGGGCAGGCCACTGCAGTAAGCTTAAAAATTACTGTCATGTTCTTGGAACCATTGTGGCATTATCCTGCTGAAAAAATCAATTCGCAGATGGATACACTGGTATGTAAGGTCGTCAGCTGCCATACCCCATTCGTGTCGGGCTACGACGAATTGTGCATTATTTTGCTGCCATAAAGGGATGCACCTGATTGGCAATGCTGTTCAGAAATCCTGTGGCATTGAAATGTTTCTCCACTTATATCAAGGGGCCCAATGTGTGTCATGAAAACACAGCCCACACCATAGCACAACCACCTGATATGTTGACACAGCAGAATGGATACATGTACTCTGTTGCTCTGCGTAGTTCGTGTCAGCCTCCTTTGTCCCTATTTTCGACCACTGGTCTGCCGTTTACTGGATGTTCTTTGGGCGGTGGACCATTCTTGATACACACAGGAATCTGTTGATCGTGAAAAACCCAGCAGCGTTGCAGTTCTTGACAAACTACCATACCCAGTTCAAAGGCACTTAAATCTTTAGTATTGCCCATTCACCCTCTGAATGGCACATATACACAATCCATGTCTCAATTGTCTCAAGGCTTAAAAATCCTTTATTAACCTGTCTCCTCCCCTTCATATACACTTATTGAAGTGGATTTAACAGCTGACATCAATAAGGATCATAGCTTTCAGATGCTATATGATGTTCTGCAAGTGAGGGGCTTACAAATTAACATCTCATAGCTACGCTGCCTAGCTGCCTGTCTGTGAGAATCTCTGTCTGTCTGCCTGTCTGTCTGTGTGTCTGATAACTAACTGGTTTTATCTATCAATAATAATGTCTCAGAAGGTATTTTTATTTTGTTTGGATAGATTTTTCCTAAAAGACGGTCTACCCTCTAACACAGCTGTCACAACTTCCGCCGAAGTCGGCCCCTCTCCTTGTTCGAGCGGTGTTCGGCCGTCGATGTCACCGATCTTCTAGCCATCACTGATCCATTTTTAATTTTTAATTGGTTTTGTCTTGTCTTCCATCACACCTGGTTCCAATCCCATCAATTACATGTTGTGTACTTAACCCCCTGTTTCCCCTCATGTCCTTGTCGGTGATTGTTTTTTTATGTATTGGTGCTTTGTATGTTATGGTTTGCGAAGGGTTTTGTACCCACTTTCTTTATTTTGTATATGTTGGTTTTCAGAGTTTGTGAGCATTTATTAAATTACTCCGTTTATACCAAGTTCGTTCTCCTGCGCCTGACTTCCCTGCCACCAGCACGCACCCCATTACAAAATCACCGACCCTTCTATGGAGTCAGCAGGAAAAGGTACCCTGGCCATATAGGTAGAGGAGCGCGTCCAGGAGCATGCAGTAATACTTTACCATCTTGGTGCCGCCATAGACTGCGTTGTCCAGACATTGGACCGATGGGAGAGACAGGGAGTTCTTCCAGCGCCTCCACCAGCACAACCGGGGTCTCCCCTGAGTGCCCCTTTCCTGCCTGAACCCAGTGGAATCCATCTCTCCTTGCCACAGGAGTTCGACGGGAGTGCTGCATACTGCCAGGGTTTCCTCCTTCAATTAAACCTCTATCTGGCCACGGTCCACCCAGATCCATCGGACCATGAGAGGGTGTTTGCCCTCGTCTCGTGCCTCACCGGGAAAGCCCTGGAGTGGGCCAACGCCGTGTGGAGAGAGGGAGATGCGGTGTTGGATCAGTTTGAGGAGTTCACACAGTCTTCAATCACGCACCCGAGGGTAGAGCGGCGGGTGAGCGCCTCTACCATCTCAGGCAAGAGACGAGGAGCGCCTATGATTCCGACCTGAGTTTAGGACCCTGGCTGCCAGCGCGGGATGGAACAAGGCCCTGATCGATCATTACCGCTGCAGTCTACGCGAGGACGTCCGTCGGGAGCTGGGTCTGCAGAGACACCACCCTCAACCTGCTGGCTGCTCGCGGACGTTCAGATCGGGGTCTGGTGGTTCCATCCTCCCGCACCCCCTCTCCGATACCCATGGAGCTGGGAAGGGGGGGGGGGGGGGGGGGTGCGCAGGAAGAAAGGAGGGGGTTCCTGCTCGTGCACTATCTGTGCCGCAGAGGTCACACTGCCGGTCGGTGCCGGGCGGGTTCCTCTGGGAATCGAGGCAGCAGGCAGGGCGCTCTGGCGTCACCCCAGGTGAGCTGGCACCTTCCTCACCCAGAGTCCTCTGTTGCACATATGTTTGTGTCTGTCACTTTTCCTGAGTTTTCCCCACATTCCCAGCATAAGGCGCTCATCGATTCAGGCGCGGCTGGGAATTTCATTGATAAAGCTTTAGCCCATAGTTTAGGGATCCCCATTTGTCCCGTGGATGTGCCTTTCCCCTTTCACGCCTTCGATAGTCGACCATTAGGGTCAGGGTTGATTAGGGAGGTCACCGCTCCTTTGGGCATGGTGACACAGAGGAATCATAAGGAGAGAATTAGTCTCTTTCTTATTGACTCTCCTGTGTTTCCCGTGGTGCTGGGCCTACCCTGGTTAGCTTGTCATAACCCCACTGTTTCTTGGCCACAGAGGGCTCTTACGGGGTGGTCGCGAGAGTGCTCAGGTAGATGTTTAGGGGTTTCTGTTGGTGCTACTACGGTGGAGAGTCCAGACCACATTCCCCCTGAATATGCCGATTTGGCTCTCGCCTTCTCTAAAAAGAAGGCCACTTAATTACCACCTCATCGATGGGCGCGATTGTGCGATAGATCTCCTGTTAGACGCTGCACTTCCCAGGAGTCACGTGTATCCCCTCTCACAGGAGGCTATGGAAACATATGTCTCCGAATCCCTGCGTCAGGGGTACATTCGGTCCTCCACTTCACCCGCCTCCTCAAGTTTATTTTTGTGAAGAAGAAGGATGGGGGTCTGTGCCCGTGTATTGACTATCGGGGTCTAAATCAGATCACGGTGAGGTATAGTTACCCACTACCGCTCATAGTAACAGAAATAGAGTCAATGCACGGGGTGCGCTTCTTCACCAAACTAGATCTCAGGAGCGCTTACAACCTGGTGCGTATCCAGGAGGGAGACGAGTGGAAGACGGCTTTCAGTAACACCTCTGGGCACTATGAGTACCTCGTCATGTCGTAAGGGTTGATGAATGCGCCATCAGTCTTCCAACATTTCGTATACAAGGGACCTGCACGGGCAGGGTGTAGTGGTGTATATTGATAACATTTTGATATACTCCGCTGCACGTGCGCAGAGTGCTTGGTCGCCTGTTGGAGCATGACCTGTACGTCAAGGCTGAGACATGCCTGTTCTTCCAACAGTCCGTCTCCCTCGTAGGGTATCGTATTTCCACGTCAGGGGTGGAGATGGAGAGTGATCGCATTGCAGCCGTGCGTAATTGGCCGACTCCCACCACGGTAAAGGAGGTGCGGCGATTCTTAGGGTTTGCCAACTACTACCGGAGGTTTATCCAGGGTTTTGGTCAGGTAGCAGCTCCCATTACTTCACTACTGAAGGGGGGTCCGGTGCGTTTGCAGTGTACAGCTGAGTGAGACAGGGTTTTCAGTCACCTGAGGGCTCTGTTTACCTTGGCTCCCGTGCTGGCCCATCCGGATCCCTCTTTGGCGTTCATAGAGGAGGTTGAGACCGTGTCTGAGACCGTGTCTGTGCCTCGACCTAGGTTGGGCAAAACTAAACATGGCGGTGTTCGCTTTAGCAATCTCAGTAGGATAAAGACCTCCTCCATTCCTGTCATTATTGAAAGAGATCATGATACATCACATCTCAAAATAGGGCTACTTAATGTTAGATCCCTTACTTCAAAGGCAATTATAGTCAATGAACTAATCACTGATCATAATCTTGATGTGATTGGCCTGACTGAAACGTGGCTTAAGCCTGATGAATTCACTGTGTTAAATGAGGCCTCACCTCCTGGCTACACTAGTGACCATATCCCCCGTGCATCCCGCAAAGTCGAAGGTGTTGCTAACATTTACGATAGCAAATTTCAATTTACAAAAAAAAAAAGACGTTTTCGTCTTTTGAGCTTCTAGTCATGAAATCTATGCAACCTACTCAATCACTTTTTATAGCTACTGTTTACAGGCCTCCTGGGCCATATACAGCGTTCCTCATTGAGCAGATAATATTCTAATCTTTGGTGACTTTAATATTCACATGGAAAATATCCACAGACCCACTCCAAAAGGTTTTCGGAGCCATCATCGACTCAGTGGGTTTTGTCCAACATGTCTCTGGACCTACTCACTGTCACAGTCATACTCTGGACCTAGCTTTGTCCCATGGAATAAATGTTGTGGATCTTAATGTTTTTCCTCATTATCCTGGACTATCGGACCACCATTTTATTACGTTTGCAATTGCAACAAATAATCTGCTCAGACCCCAACCAAGGAACATCAAAAGTTGTGCTATATATTCACAGACAACACAAAGATTCCTTGATGTCCTTCCAGACTCCCTCTGTCTACACAAGGACGCCAGATGATAAAAATCAGTTAACCACCTAACTGAGGAACTCAATTTAACCTTGTGCAATACCCTAGATGCAGTTGCACCCCTAAAACCTCAAAACATTTCTCATAAGAAACTAGCTCCCTGGTATACAGAAAATACCCGAGCTCTGAAGCAAGCTTCCAGAAAATTGGAACGGAAATGGCGCCACACCAATCTGGAATTCATCCGACTAGCTTGGAAAGACCGTGCAGTATCGAAGAGCCCTTACTGCTGCTCGATCGTCCTTTTTTCCAACTTAATTGAGGAAAATAAGAACAATCCAAAATTCCTTTTTGATACTGTCGCAAAGCTAACTAAAAAGCAGCATTTCCCAAGAGAGGGTGGCTTTCACTTCTGCAGTAATAAATTCATGAACTTCTTTGAGGAAAAGATCATGATTATTAGAAAGCAAATTACGGACTCCTCTTTAAATCTGCGTATTCCTTCAAAGCTCAGTTGTCCTGAGTCTGCACAACTCTGCCAGGACCTAGGATCAAGAGAGACACTCAAGTGTTTTAGTACTATATCTCTTGACACGATGATGAAAATAATCATGGCCTCTAACCCTTCAAGCTGCATACTGGACCCTATTCCAACTAACCTACTGAAAGAGCTGCTTCCTGTGCTTGGCCCTCCTATGTTGAACATAATAAACGGCTCTCTATCCACCGGATGTGTACCAAAGTCACTAAAAGTGTCAGTAATAAAGCCTCTCTTGAAAAAACCAAACCTTGACCCAGAAAATATAAAAAAATAATTGGCCGATATCGAATCTTCCACTCCTCTCAAAAATCTTAGAAGAGGCTGACCCCATCATAGCACTGAGACTGCACTTGTGAACGTGGTAAATTACCTTTTAATGGCATCAGACCGAGGCTCTGCATCTGTCCTCGTGCTCCTAGACCTTAGTGCTGCTTTTGATACCATCGATCACCACATTCTTTTGGAGAGATTGGAAACCCAAATTGGTCTACACGGACAAGTTCTGGCCTGGTATAGATATTATCTGTCGGAAAGATATCAGTGTGTCTCTGTGAATGGTTTGTCCTCTGACAAATCAACTGTAAATTTCGGTGTTCCTCAAGGTTCCGTTTTAGGACCACTATTGTTTTCACTATATACACTGCTCAAAAAAATAAAGGGAACACTTAAACAACACAATGTAATTCCAAGTCAATCACACTTCTGTGAAATCAAACTGTCCACTTAGGAAGCAACACTGATTAACAATAAATGGCACATGCTGTTGTGCAAATGGAATAAACAACAAGTGGAAATTATAGGCAATTAGCAAGACACCCCCAATAAAGGAGTGGTTCTGCAGGTGGGGACCACAGACCACTTCTCAGTTCCTAAGCTTCCTGGCTGATGTTTTGGTCACTTTTGAATGCTGGCGGCATCCAGGATGGCACATCAATGCGAGCTGTGGCAAGAAGGTTTGCTGTGTCTGTCAGCGTAGTGTCCAGAGCATGGAGGTGCTACCAGGAGACAGGCCAGTACATCAGGAGATGTGGAGGAGGCCGTAGGAGGGCAACAACCCAGCAGCAGGACCGCTACCTCCGCCTTTGTGCAAGGAGGAGCAGGAGGAGCACTGCCAGAGCCCTGCAAAATGACCTCCAGCAGGCCACAAATGTGCATGTGTCTGCTCAAACGGTCAGAAACAGACTCCATGAGGGTGGTATGAGGGCCCGACATCCACAGGTGGGGGTTGTGCTTACAGCCCAACACCGTGCAGGACGTTTTTCATTTGCCAGAGAACACCAAGATTGGCAAATTTGCCACTGGCGCCCTGTGCTCTTCACAGATGAAAGCAGGTTCACACTGAGCACATGTGACAGACGTGACAGTCTGGAGACGCCGTGGAGAACATTCTGCTGCCTGCAACATCCTCCAGCATGACCGGTTTGGCGGTGGGTCAGTCATGGTGTGGGGTGGCATTTCTTTGGGGGGCCGCACAGACCTCCATGTGCTCGCCAGAGGTAGCCTGACTGCCATTAGGTACCGAGATGAGATCCTCAGACCCCTTGTGAGACCATATGCTGATGCGGTTGGCCCTGGGTTCCTTCTAATGCAAGACAATGCTAGACCTCATGTGGCTGGAGTGTGTAAGCAGTTCTTGAAAGAGGAATACATTGATGCTATGGACCGGCACGCCCGTTCCCCAGACCTGAATCCAATTGAGCACATCTGGGACATCATGTCTCGCTCCACCCACCAACGCCACGTTGTACCACAGACTGTCCAGGAGTTGGCGGATGCTTTAGTCCAGGTCTAGGAGGAGATCCCTCAGGAGACCATCCGCCACCTCATCAGGAGCATGCCCAGGCGTTGTAGGGAGGTCATACAGGCACTTGGAGGCCACACACACTACTGAGCCTCATTTTGACTTGTTTTAAGGACATTACATCAAAGTTGGATCAGCCTGTAGTGTGGTTTTCCACTTTAATTTTAAATGTGAGTCCAAATCCAGTCCCTCCATGGGTTGATACATTTGATTTCCATTGATAATTTTTGAGTGATTTTGTTGTCAGCACATTCAACTATGTAAAGAAAAAAGCATTTAATAAGAATATTTAATTCGTTCAGATCTAGGATGTGTTAATTTAGTGTTCCCTTTATTTTTTTGAGCAGTGTATTTTACCTCTTGGGGATGTCATTCGAAAATATAATGTTAACTTTCACTGCCATGCGGATGACACACAGCTGTACATTTCAATGAAACATGGTGAAGCCACAAAATTGCCCTTGCTAGAAGCATGTGTTTCAGACATAAGGAAGTGGATGGCTGCAAACGTTCTACTTTTAAACTCGGACAAAACAGAGATGCTTGTTCTAGGTCCCAAGAAACAAAGAGATCTTCTGTTGAATCTGACAATTAATCTTAATGGTTGTACAGTCGTCTCAAATAAAACTGTGAAGCAGCTCGGCGTTACTCTGGACCCTGATCTCTCTTTTGAAGAACATATCAAGACTGTTTCAAGGACAGCTTTTTTCCATCTACGTAACATTGTAAAAATCTGAAACTTTCTGTCCAAAAATGATGCAGAAAAACTAATCCATGCTTTTGTCACTTCGAGGTTAGACTACTGCAATGCTCTACTTTCCGGCGACCTGGATAAAGCACTAAATAAACTTCAGTTAGTGCTAAATACGGCTGCTAGAATCTTGACTAGAACCAAAATGTTTTATCATATTACTCCAGTGCTAGCCTCCCTACACGGGCTTCCTGTGAAGGCAAGGGCTGATTTCAAGGTTTTACTGCTAACCTACAAAGCATTACATGGGCTTGCTCCTACCTATCTCTCTGATTTGGTCCTGCCGTACATACCTACACGTACGCTACGGTCACAAGACGCAGGCCTCCTAATTGTCCCTAGAATTTCTAAGCAAACAGCTGGAGGCAGGGCTTTCTCCTATAGAGCTCCATTTTTATGGAATGGTCTGCCTACCCATGTGAAAGACGCAAACTCGGTCTCAACCTTTAAGTCTTTACTGAAGACTCATCTCTTCAGTGGGTCATATGATTGAGTGTAGTCTCGCCCAGGAGTGTGAAGGTGAACGGAAAGCTGAGTAACTGGCTTACTAGGGCTCTTTCATACCGTCCCTAGGAGGGGTGCGTCACTTGAGTGGGTTGAGTCACTGATGTGATCTTCCTGTCTGGGTTGGCGCCCCCCATTGGGTTGTGCCGTGGAGGAGATCTTTGTGGGCTATACTCAGCCTTGTCTCAGGATGGTAAATTGGTGTTTGAAGATATCCCTCTAGTGGTGTGGGGGCTGTGCTTTGGCAAAGTGGGTGGGGTTATACCCTTCCTGTTTGGCCCTGTCCGGGGGTGTCATCGGATGGGGCCACAGTGTCTCCTGACCCCTCCTCTCTCAGCCTCCAGTATTTATGCTGCATAGGGTTTTTGTTTCGGGGGGCTAGGGTCAGTTTCTTATATCTGGAGTACTTCTCCTGTCCTATCCGGTGTCCTGTGTGAATTTAAGTATGCTCTCTCTAATTCTCTCTTTCTCTCTTTCTTTCTCTCTCTCAGAGGACCTGAGCCCTAGGACCATGCCTCAGGACTACCTGACTCCTTGCCGTCCCTAGTCCACCTGGCCGTGCTGCTGCTCCAGTTCTGCCTGTGATTATTATTATTTGACCATGCTGGTTATTTATGAACATTTGAACATCTTGGCCACGCTCTGTAATCTCCACCCGGCACAGCCAGAAGAGGACTGGCCACCCCACATAGCCTGGTTCCTCTCTAGGTTTCTTCCTAGGTTTTGGCCTTTCTAGGGAGTTTTTCCTAGCCACCGTGCTTCTACACCTGCATTGCTTGCTGTTTGGGGTTTTAGGCTGGGTTTCTGTACAGCACTTTGAGATATCAGCTGATGTACGAACGGCTATATAAATACATTTGATTTGATTTGATTTGATAGGAGCTGTGCTCTCTCAGCGCTCGGGTGTGCCACCGAAGCTCCTCCCTTGTGCCTTGTTCTCGAAGAAGCTCAGCCCGGCGGAGCGAAACTATGACGTGGAGGACCGGGTGTTGTTGGCTGTCGTCAAGTCCTTGAAGGCGTAGAGACATTGGCTTGAGGGGGCTAAACACCCTTTTCTCATCCGGACTGACCACCGCAATCTGGAGTACATCCGGGCGGCGAGGAAACTGAACCTTCGCCACGCAAGGTGGGCCATGTTTTTCACCCATTTTGTGTATACCCTTTCTTACAGACCAGGCTCCCAGAACATTAAGGCAGACGCATTTTCCCGGCTGTATGACACAGAGGAGCGGCCCATGGATCCCACGCCCATACTCCCTGCCTCTTGCTTGGTGGCGTCGGTAGTATGGGAGCTGGACGCGGACATGGAGTGGGCGTCACGTGCAGAGCCCACTCCCCCTCAGTGTCCAGCTGGGCGTCTGTACATTCCGTCTGTTGTCCGCGACCAGCTAATCTATTGGGCCCACACATCCCCCTACTCTGGTCATCCTGGGATTGGCCCGGATGGGGCTCTGTCTTAGTGGGAAGTACTGGTGGCCCACTTTGGCTAAGGATGTGAGGGTTTATGTTTCCGCCTGCTCGGTGTGCACCCAGTGTAAGGCTGCTAGGCACCTGCCCAGAGGTAACCTACAACCCTTACCCGTTCCACAACGGCCGTGGTCGCACCTGTCGGTGGATTTCATAATCGATCTTCCACCTTCACAGGGTAACACCACGATCCTGGTCATTGTGGATCGTTTTACTAAGTCCTGTCGTCTCCTCACTTTGCCCGGTCTCCCTACGGCCCTACAGACTGCAGAGGCCCTGTTTACTCACGTCCTCCGGCACTACAGGGTGCCTGAGGATATAGTGTCTGATCGGGGTCTCCAGTTCATGTCGAGGGTCTGGAGGGCGTTCATGGAACGTCTGGGGGTCTCGGTCAGCCTTACCTCAGGTTTTCACCCCGAGAGTAACGTGCAGGTGGAGAGAGTTAACCAGGATGTGAGTAGTTTTCTGAGGTCTTATTTCCAGGACCGGCCGGGAGAGGGGGCAGCATTCGTGCACTGGGCAGAGATGGCCCAGAACTCTCTCCGCCACTCCTTAACTAACCTCTCTCCCTTCCAGTATTTTTTGGGGTATCAGCCGGTTCTGGCTCCTTGGCAGCAGAGTCAGACCGAGGCTCCTGCGGTGGATGACTAGTTCCGGCGCGCGGAGGGACATGGGACACCGCTCATGTCCACCTTCAGAAAGTAGACCGTCACCGCAGTGAGGCACCCATGTTTGCCCCGGGGGACCGGGTCTGGCTCTCGACCCGAAACCTGCCCCTCCGCCTGCCCTGTCGGAAGCTGGGTCCGCGGTTTGTGGGGCCATTTAAAGTCCCGAGGAGAGTGAACGAGGTATGTTATAGGTCACAGCTTCCCCCGGATTACCGCATTAACCCCTCGTTCCATGTGTCTCTCCTCAGGCCGGTGGTGGCTGGCCCACTCCTCCGCCCCCTCTGGATGTCGAGGGGGCCCCAGCGTACCCTGTTCGTTCCATACTGGATTCGAGACGTCGGGCGAGGGGCCTCCAGGACCTCGTGGACTGGGAGGGGTATGGTCCGGAGGAGAGATGCTGGGTTCCGGTGGAGGACGTGTTGGATCCTTCTATGCTGCGAGATTTCCACCGTCTCCATCTGGATCGCCCTGTGCCTCGCCCTCTGGGTCGTCCCCGAGGTCGGTGTCGACACGCGGCTCCAGGGTACTGTCACGACTTCCGCCGAAGTCGGTCCCTCTCCTTGTTCGAGTGGTGTTCGGAGGTCGAAGTCACCGGTCTTCTAGCCATCACTAATTCATTTTTCATTTTCCATTGGTTTTGTCTTGTCTTCCATCACACCTGGTTCAAATCCCATCAATTAGATGTATTTAACCCTCTGTTTCCCCTCATGTCCTTGTCGGTGATTGTTTGTTGTATGTATTGGTACTTTGTATGTTATGTATGTTATGGTGTGCAACGGGTTTTGTACCCACTTGTACCCACAGTTTGTGAGCATTTATTAAAATACTACGTTTATACCAAGTTCGTTCTCCTGCGCCTGACTACCCTGCCACCAGCACGCACCCCATTACAACAGCCTCATATGGTGAAGCTTCACATTACAAAATGATTACATCTCATCTAGTAGAACACAGCCTCATATGGTGAAGCTTGAAATTACAAAATGATTACATCTTATCTAGTAGAACAGCATTTTAACAATGATTGTTTAAGTCTAGACCCGTTGTAATGTATTTACTGAAAACATTTTTAATCACTGGTTGGTGAGTTACTGTATACCAATAGATTTGTCTTTGATGTGATTCCATGAAAGCCAGACAGATCACTCTCCATCCCCTCTTTGTAGACATTTATAACAATAGTCTCTGCCCAAGTAAATATAAATGTGGTTTTGAGAGTTTAAAAGTTGATTCTTGTCAAAGCTGAAGCTTGAGCGTGTAATATTTGACTTGAACTGGCAAGCGAGGTAGCGTAGATTCAGCCAGTGCCAAAGAACAGACTCACTTCTCTGGCTCTCTCTCTCTCTAATGGGCTCCTGCGTGTACAGATTAATAGAAAGGTTCAAAACCTGGACCGCTTTGAAAGAAAAGGTCTGTGACATCCGGGCGATTGGAGAAAGAACAATTATCTTATGAGGGGAGAAAAAGACAGGTGGCACATATTACCCTACAGGCCTCAGGGGGATAGCCTAGCTCAGATAATGTACTGTATATGTGTTGTATAAGAGGCATCCCTCAGACATTGGGAACATGTGTTGTATTTCTCCTCGGCATAAAGTTATTGAACAAAGCTAAGCGTGTGTCCATTGTTTGGGGGAAGGTGTGAAATGCCTCCATCAGTGCTGTGATGTGGGAGGTTCGTCTAGCCTCACTGGAGAGAATGAGAAATAAAGGTGTGGTGAATCTGTCTCTCGAGGCGCATTAGCCGGGCAGATTGCATCGACTCGTTGGCTACAGCTTAACATGTCATGCTGGTGCTGTGAGATTCTCTGGCATTCAGGCATGATTAGTCACTGTTCATGTTGCAATAAAACAGGACATTGCCTGGTACCCCATATAACTGCCATGAAGGCCTCGATGGCAGGGCTAGTGTGTGTTTGTGCGTGTGTATCTGTGTATGTGTTTGTGTTTGTGTGTGTGTGTGTGTTTGAAGATGTCTGTTTTATTCCAAGTGGTCTGCGTAGGGGGCCTGAGACAGACACAGAATATTACCCCTCCTGCAGTCAGCAGACCCTCTGAGAAAATACATTCCTCCATTCCAGAGCCACCCTGTCATTCCAGAGCCAACCTGTCATTTCAGACACAGCAGCATCTGCCAATGTCATTTTACAGCAATTGTCTCTGAGAAGACTGTACATTCCTACCTTTAGATTCAGAACTGGGTGCTGCCAGCCTTTCTTCCTCTGTGCTGATGTAGTTTTGTATCATTATTGGGAGTTTCAGTATTCTGGGGGTTAATTAAAGAAGCTGCTTGGGGATCTCCAGAAACCCAAAACACCACTTATCTGGATTTCTGCTCCTTTGGTTTCAGGGATCAAGAGTCACCATTAATGGAAACTAAAGCGTGAAAAGAGGACTTCTCTCTTCTTTTCACCTTGATAGTCTTTGACAGACAATGAATTGAATTTGGAGGATATTGAGATTACTTCATAGAGATACATCACTGTATACAGTATCTTATTTTCAGTAACACATTTCACAGGGCAAAATGCCACTTCAATTTCCAGTATGGTTTTTTCTTCTCCTTCCAAACGATCTGTCGTTCCCCAGGCAAAAGAATAAGGCTCAGCTTGATGACTCTCCAGCTAGCTAACACATTGGAATGCAATGCGCCTGGCTGTCTGAGCTGTGGCTGTTGCTATGACCAACTCGGTGGGAAAGTAAGTAAAATAAGAAGCGAGGTGAAAGTGACAGGACCTTCTCCTAAATAGACTGTTAGCGTAGCATGAGGGGAGTGCAGAGGAGGGAGAAAACACTTATTATTGGCCAGGGAGAAGCATCAGCTTTGTTAGAGAGGGGCTGGATCTTCATCTGAGGAGAGTTTTGCTGAAGCCCCTGTCAGGTTGTCTCTATTTTCTATTCAATATGGACTCTTACGGTAAAGTAGCTAGGAACAGTGAAAATATTTTTACTAGATGTTATAAAAACACCTTTTATTTATTCATCAAATGATTCGCAGGTTGTTTGATGTCATAATCCGAGGAGGGAATTCTAGCACAATCCTTCTCGCATAGAACTGACAGGAACATCATGGATTTGATATTAATGATTTTGGCAAAGCCTATTCTTTTGTGGAATGTCAGTTGCATGTTCCACAACACGAGTCAAACACAGTTCAGTGTCAGGGGTGAACTAACCTCGCAAGGCGAGTCATGCATTCCTCCGCGAGGAAACGAAACATGGCATGCGATGTGGCTCTCTCCCTCCTCCTTATGCTGTGTGCAATCGCAGGGCTTGCTTGGCTGGCGCGGTGGGCGTGCAACAAGGAGGCTGTTCAGCATCACAATAGACACACTGACTCACCACAGTAGCTTTGGAAAGTAGATGTAAACTAAATGGATAAATTAGGGCCTCTCAAACTACTGTACAATATGTGGGACCACTAGCCAAGATCAGTCATGAACTGTTATCCAATGAACAGTTGAACATTCCTGAAAATGTGGGCTGTGGATGACTAAAATAAACATGGTGCTTGGTTGGGGGTTACTGTAAGAAAAGCTCAACTGTTTCATTCCTCAGAGGCACAGGAACTAAATAAACCCACCTCAGGACACAGGTGTAGAAGCCGTTGTCCTCCAGCTCAGCTGAGCGGAACCAGATGGAGTCATCCTCCTTGCTGAGCCGATGGCCGGAGAAGATGATAGGCTCCTCAGAGTCCCCTTTGTTTTTGTACCAGATGAGCCGGAGCTTGGCGCTCTGAGTCATGGAGTAGTTGGTCCTGATGTAGCTGTAGAATAGGGCGCACTTCACCCTCACTGGTTCCCCTGCTAGGACCCGGTACCTCTTCAGGTCTACCGACCAATCGATGCAGCCGTCCACTGTGGAGGAGGAAGTAGTACATATGGTTAGGGGACTGGTGCAAACAGAGTGGTTGTTGGTGTCATGGAATAATATGCTTGCTAAACTAGGAACTAAGAGCCTAAACCTCATCCTACAATGCATGGAGCAATGAAAACCCAAATCCACCATAGTCCCTTTGCCCAAGGAAGCGAAGGTAACCTGCCTAAATGATTACTGCCCCGTAGCACTCACGTCGGTAGCCATGAAGTGCTTTGAAAGGCTGGTCATGGCTCACATCAACAGTATCCTCCCGGTTACCCTAGACCCACTCCAATTCGCATACCGCCCCAACAGATCCACAGATGACGCAATCTCAATCTCACTCCACACTGCCCTTTCCCACCTGGACAAAAGGAACACCTATGTGAGAATACTATTCATTGACCCCAGCTCAACGTTCAACACCATAGTGCCCACAAAGCTCATCAGTAAGCTAAGGACCCTGGGACTAAACAACTCCCTCTGCAACTGGATCATGGACTTCCTGACGGGCAGCCCCCAGGTGGTAAGGGTAGGCAACAACACGTCTGCCACGCTGATCCTCAACACTGGGGCTCCTCAGGGGTGTGTACTTAGTCCCCTTCTGTACTCCCTGTTCACCCACGACTGCGTGGCCAAACACGACTCCAAAACCATCATTAAGTTTGCAGACGACACAACAGTGGTAGGCCTGATCACCGACAACGATGAGGCAGCCTATAGGGAGGAGGTCAGAGAACTGGCAGTGTGGTGCCAGGACAACAACCTCTCCCTCAATGTAAGCAAGACAAAGGAGCTGATCGTGGACTACCAGAAAAAGCGGGCTGAACAGGCCCCCATTAACATCAATGGGGCTGTAGTGTAGCGAGAGTTTGAAGATCCTTGGTGTCCACATCACCAACAAACTATCATGGTCCAAACACACCAAGACCGTCTTGAAGAGGGCACAACAAAACCTTTCCCCCTCAGGAGACTGAAAAGATTTGGCATGGGTCCCCAGATCCTCAAAAGGTTCTACAGCTGCACCATCGAGAGCATCCTGACCGGTTGCATCACTGCCTGGCATGGCAACTGCTCGGCATCTGACCGTAAGGAGCTACAGTGGGTAGTGTGTACGGCCCAGTACATCACTGGGGCCAAGCTTCCTGCCATCCAGGGCCTATATAATAGGCGGTGTCAGAAAAAAGCCCATAAAATTGTCAGAGACTCCAGTCACCCAAGTCATAGACTGTTTTGTCTGCTACTGCATGGCAAGCGGTACCGGACCAAAAGGCTCCTTAACAGCTTCTACCCCCAAGCCATTAGACTGCTGAACAATTAATCACATGGCCACCGGACTATTTACATTGACACCTCGCTCAATTTGTTTTGTACACTGATGCTACGCACTGTTTATAATTTATGCATAGTCACTTCACCCCTACCTACATGTACAAATTACCTCAACTAACCTGTACCCCCACAAACTGACTCGGTACTGGTACCCCCTATATATAGCCTCGTTATTGTTATTTTATTGTGAACTATACTGTTGGTTAAGGGCTTGTAAGTAAGCATTTTACAGTAAGGTCTACACTTGTTGTATTCGGTGCATGTGACAAACAAAGTTTGATTTGATTTGATAATAGAGCTACAGAAAATGGAAGCTACTAAGCCTATACTGTGGGGGTCAAATTCAAATGACTTCTAAAGTATTCACACTAGTGCCTTGCAGTAGGAAGAAAATCTCATCTCATATTCATCTTCTCCATTTGGATTTTCATTTGCATCCTAAATGGGAGCTCTCTAGCTAGGCTTCAAAGACATTTCAAGTTGTACTCGGTAATTAGCTGCCGCTCTCCTCTCTCTCCATTGTCATCCATAGGTGAGTAGTGGGGGAAAAGCCACAGGAGCCAGTAATGATGAGCATGTCAAGATTGCCTTAATGCTGGTGAGCTTTGAACCCGTGACACATGGTGAAACAATAGCGTATGACAGGCTGAGGCAGAGAAGGTCATAGTCACAATCAGACTAATTCAGGGTTATTTAGGATAAACCAGTTAGCAGCTAAGGCACTGCTGTTGTAGAGAGGCAAAGAAAATAATTTACTCTACCATGAACACAGTTAATTTTCAAATAATAACTACTTTAAGATGTACTGTATGTCTATGGCCAAAAATGACCAGTGAATTGCCTAAAATGGACTGCTACTCTTCTCATTGTGTGACTACAGTACAGTAGGATGCTTTCACATTACAAACCCCAAATGCCAGGTCAGCCAGCTACATGGATGGACAACTCATTGAAGACATGAAGACAGTCTTTTTGTCATCTGTCATAATAGACATTGAGTCAGAGGAACATAAATACGGATGTCAACTTGATGAGAAAAGCTGACAGCCCCAATTGCCTACAGAAACACAGTTGCACATCAGTGGAATTACAGACTCCAGGTACATGTCCCAGCACTCTGTGTCCTATAAATATGTTTTACATTGAAAAACTGTCCATTGTAATGTGTTGAGGTCTGCCACCAAGACGATTTACAGTATAGATTATATTATTTCGGATAATTATTTGTCTTGCCAGGTTGGAAAATGAATTCCTGACATAGACAGGAAGTAAAAATTGACAAGGGGAAATTACATCCATCAAGTGAGCCTGAGGAGGAGGAGGAGGAGGAGGAGGAGGAGGAGATGGCTCCAATCTGCAGGCTGGAGCCAAGGGGAAGGGTTACGATGGAAGGTGATGTTCCCTGAGTTTATTTGTGAGAGCTCAAACGTGTGGGAGATGAGATGCAAGGAAAGCAGAAGCGGCACGCATTAGTTCAATCTGCTAGGTTAATGTACTGTCTTTTAGACAAAAGGCACAGCCAACCAACGCTGAGTGCTCAGGTTACAGATTAAATAAACGGGCGCTGGAGAAGCAACCATATGTTGTCTGAAGTCACAGCCGCAATGCACTTTTCTGAATGATTCATTCATTGTTGCCTCCCTGGTGTTTGCCACTGTGGCAAGGTTGAGGAGGGAGCTATTCATTGTGACGATGAGGCCTAACAGGCCAGATATATAATTCCAGTCAGCTGCTGTAACAGATCCCCATTTGCACAACGCCACCTATAATATTTGAGTCTGAAAATAAGTTAGAATAAAGTAGTAACCAGGATGTGTCATAAAGCAGGCCACAGATGGGAAGGACTGAACATATGTAATATAACAACCCAATGTCATGAAACTGTCCATTAACTCTCTCACCTTTCCAAGAAAAGCCACTGAAAAATTGAAATATAGTCTGCTACAATGGTACATAAAGGCATCACCATGAAATACACACACACAGTGTGTCGGTACAAAGGGGCTGTAAAACCAGTACTGAGGTCTCTAGCTGCTGGTCGTCAGCCCTCACAGCTACTAAGCCCAACAGAGAATCACAATCCATTGTAAAATCCTGTGTAGATCTCAGCACCTGCTTTAATAATAATAGCTTGACCTGGCTGCTGCACACTGGCCAAGTTTATCATGAAGCAGTATAGCAATTTCAGCAATGACAGCTGAGAGGAGGAAAAAAGTCAACGTCAGAGCTATAGCCCACCAAATATTTTGTGCTGATGTGCAATTTCAGTCCTTGCATTTGATAGTTTGTTTAGGATTTTCTTGAGAAATGTGAATGAATAGCTTTTAGTGGACATGTAGCTTTACAGAGGTATAAATGGGGGAGCAGGGGTTACAGCCATTTTGATATAAATCTTGAAATGAGTTACATTCCTCTTATCAGAGGAAAATAAATATGTTATGGGCCCTCTTGTTATGGAGCTGGAGAAGTGGGGAGGGTTATGGCCCCTCCTGTTATGGAGCTGGAGAAGTGGGGAGGGTTATAGCCCCTCCTGTTATGGAGCTAGAGAAGTGGGGAGGGTTATGGCCCCTCCTGTTATGGAGCTGGAGAAGTGGGGAAGGTTATGCCCCCTCCTGTTATGGAGCTGGAGAAGTGGGGAGGGTTATGGCCCCTCCTGTTATGGAGCTAGAGAAGTGGGGAGGGTTATGGCCCCTCCTGTTATGGAGCTGGAGAAGTGGGGAGGGTTATGGCCCCTCCTATTATGGAGCTGGAGAAGTGGGGAGGGTTATGGCCCCTCCTGTTATGGAGCTGGAGAAGTGGGGAGGGTTATGGCCCCTCCTGTTATGGAGCTGGAGAAGTGGGGAGGGTTATGGCCCCTCCTGTTATGGAGCTGGAGAAGTGGGGAGGGTTATAGCCCCTCCTGTTATGGAGCTAGAGACGTGGGGAGGGTTATAGCCCCTCCTGTTATGGAGCTAGAGAAGGGGGAGGGTTATGGCCCCTCCTGTTAAGGAGCTGGAGAAGCAGTTTATCAACGCACAACTTGTAGGCCCTTTTAAATAAATAGACTTGACCACAGAAGTCCGTCCAGACCACAAAAGGGATTTACATTTATTTGCCATGTCAAACACGTAAACCCTCTGTAAGGTATATTTATTTTGTTTTCCCAGTCTCTCGAATTTGAATATGGCTCATGCACATTATTATACAGCACATGTCTTACTGATGCAGAGGGACTAATGAGTTAAACAATACCACTGTGTATTGTGTGTAGGAATCTTACATATATACACACACACACACACACACACACACACACACACACACACACACACACACACACACACACACACACACACACACACACACACACACACACACACACATACATACATACATACATACATACATACATACATACACACATACATACATACAGTACATACATACATATACAAGTCTCTGCTAGGTAAAGCCCCGCCTTATCTCACCATAGCAGCACCCACCCGTAGCACACGCTCCAGCAGGTATATCTCACTGGTCACCCCCCAAAGCCAAAGCCTCCTTCCAGTTCTCTGCTGCCAATGGCTAGAAAGAACTACAAAAATCACTAAAGATGGAGCTGTCAGAGCAGCTCACAGATCACTGGACCTGTACATAGCTCATCTGTAAATAGTCCATCCAATCTACCTCATCCCCATGCGGTATTTATTTATTTATCTTGCTCCTTTGCACTCCAGTATCTCTACTTGCACATTCATCTTCTGCACATTCTACCATTCCAGTGTTTAATTGCTATATTGTAATTACTTCGCCACCATGGCCTATTTATTGGCTTACCTCTCTTATCCTACCACATTTCCACATGCTGTATATAGATTTTTCTACTGTATTATTGATTGTATGTTTGTCTATTCCATGTGTAACTTTGTGATGTTGTATGTGTCGAACTGCTTTGCTTTATCTTGGCCAGGTCGCAGTTGCAAATGAGAACTTGTTCTCAACTAGCCTACCTGGTTAAATAAAGGTAAAAGAAAAAAGAAAAGCAATAAAATTAAATAAAAAAATTGACTACAGCTCAGAGTTCAACACCATAGTGCCCTCATAGCTCATCACTAAGCTAAGGACCCTGGGACTAAACATCCTGGACTTCCTGACGGGCCGCCCACAGATGGTATGGGTAGGTAACATCATATCCTCCACGCTGATCCTCAACACGGGGGCCCCTCAGGGGTGCGTGCTCAGTCCTCTCCTGTACTCCTTGTTCATTCATGACTGCATGGCCAGGCACGACTCCAACACCATCATTAAGTTTGCTGATGACATAACAGTGGTAGGCCTGATCACCGACAACGATGAGACAGCCTATAGGGAGGATGTCAGAGACCTGACTGTGTGGTGGAAGGACAAATTCAAATCAAACTGTATTTGCCACATGTGCCAAATACAACAAGTGTAGACTTACAAGCCATTAACCAACAGTGCAGTTCAACCTCTCCCTCAACGTGATCAAGACAAAGGAGATGATTGTGGACTACAGGAAAAGGAGGACCGAGCACGCCCCCATTCTCATCGATGGGAATGTAGTGGAGCAGGTTGAGAGCTTCAAGTTCCTTGGCGTCCACATCACCAACAAACTAACATGGTCCAAGCACACCAAGACAGTCATGAAGAGGGCACGATAAAACATATTCCCCCTCAGGAGACTGAAAAGATATGGCATGGGTCCTCAGATCCTCAAAAGGTTTTACAGCTGCACCATCGAGAGCATCCTGATGGTTTGCATCACTGCCTGGTATGGCAACTGCCCGGCCTCTGACCGCAAGGCACTACAGAGGGTAGTGTGCACGGCCCAGTACATCACCGGGGCCAAGCGTCCTGCCATCCAGGACCTCTATACCAGGCGGTGTCAGAGGAAGGCCCTAAAAATTGTCAAAGACTCCAGCCACCGCACGGCGAGACAAGTCTAGGTCCAAGAGGCTCCTAAATAGCTTCTACCCCCAAGCCATAAGTCTTCTGAACAGCTAATCAAATGGCTACCCCCCCCCCCCCCCCACGCTGCTGCTACTCTCTGTTATTATCTATGCATAGCCACTTTAATAACTCTACTTAAATGTACATAATTACCTCGACATCGGTGCCCCATGCACATTGACACACTGACTCTGTACCGGTACCCCCTGTATATAACCCCACCATTGTTATTTACTGCTGCTCTTTAATTATTTGTTATTTTATCTCTTACTTTTTTAGGGATTTTCTTAAAACTGCATTGTTGGTTAAGGGTCTGACAATTCACTGTACTACACCTAATGAATTCGGCGCATGTGACAAATACAATTTGAATTGATTTCATGTGATACATGATTCCATATGTGTTATTTTATAGTTTTGACATCTTCACTATTATTCTACCATGTAGAAAATAGTAAAAATAAAGAAAAACCCTTGAATGAGTATTTGTGTTCAAACGTTTGACTAGTAATGTATATATAACTTATTACTATACAGAGGGAAAAGGGCTGATCTCTAGCAAGTTGAAACACAGCATCCTCACTTAAACAGTGATGTTTACAGTGCCTTTGGAAAGTATTCAACCCACATTTTGTGAGGTTACAGACTTATTCTAAAATGTATTAAATAGTTTTTGTTCATCATCAATCTACACACAATACCCCATATTGACAAAGCAAAAACAGGTTTTTAGAAATGTTTGCTCATTTATAAAAAACATTTACAGTATATAAAATATCACATTTGCGTAGGTTTTCAGACACTTTACTCAGTAATTTGTTGAAGCACCTTTTGCAGCGATTACAGTCTCAAGTCTTCTTGGGTATGACGCTACAAGCTTGGCACACCTGTATTTGGGATGTTTCTCCCATTCTTCTCTGCAGATCCTCTCAAGCTGTACAGAGATGTTTGATTGGGTCAAGTCCAGGCTCTGGCTGGGAAGCTCAAGACTTTCAGAGACTTGTCCCGAAGCCACTCCTGCGTTTTCTTGGCTGAGTGCTTAGGGTCGTTGTCTAGTTGGAAGGTTGAACTGTCGCCCCAGTCTGAGGTCCTGAGCGCTCTTGAGCAGATTTTCATTAAGGATCTCTCTGTACTTTGCTCTGTTCATCTTTGCCTCGATCCTGACTAGTCTTCCAATACTTGCCGCTGAAAAACATCCTCACAGCATGATGCTGCCACCACCATGCTTCCCTGTAGGGATGGTGCTAGTTTTCCTCCAGACGTGAAGCTTGACATTCTTGGTTTCATCAGACTAGAGAATCTTGTTTCTCATGGTCTGAGAGTCTTTATGTGCCTTTTGGCAAACGCCAAGCGGGCTGTCATGTGCCTTTTACTGAGGAGTAGCTTCCGTCTGTACCACTCTACCATAAAGGCCTGATTGGTGGAGTGCTGCAGAGATTGTAGTCCTTCTGGAAGGTTCTCCCATCTCCACAGAGGAACACTGGAGCTCTGTCAGAGTGACCATTGGGTTCTTGACCACCACCCTTCTCCCCAATTGCTCAGTTTGGCTAGGCGGCCTGCTCTAGGAAGGGTCTTGGTGATTCCAAACATCTTCCATTTAAGAATGATGGAGGCCACTGTGTTCTTGGGGACCTTCAAACTTTCAATGTTTTGATACCCTTCCCCAGATCTGTGCTTTGATATAATCCTGTCTCAGAGCTCTATGGACAATTCCTTTGACCTCAAGGCTTGGTTATTGCTGTCAACTGTGGGACCTTATATAGACAGGTGTGTGCCTTTCCAAATCATGTCCAATCAATTGAATTTACCACAGGTGGACTCCAAGGTGGACTCATCCCTAAGATGATCAACGGAAACAGCATGCACCTCAGCACAGTTTCGAGTCTCATAGCAAAGTTTCTGAAAACGTATGTAAATAAGGTATTTATGGGGTTTTTTTGCAAAAAAAATCTAAAAATCTGTTTTGGCTTCGTCATTATAGGGTATTGTGTGTAGATTGCTGAGGATTTGTATTTATTTAATCCATTTTAGAATAAGACTGTACGTAACAAAATTTTGAAAAAGTCAAGGGGTCTGAATACTTTCTGAAGGCTCTGTATGTGCGGTATACATTTCTCAAATAGATGCATACTATGAAAGACGCTTTGATCCTTATACATATAAAATAGTATTGTAGTACAATACATGATTAACCTACAACCTTAGTATGTGAAGAAAGAAGGACACGGTGTATCTTGATCAGGGTGCTAGCTGAGCAGGAGACAAGGAGCCCCAGGGAGTTAGTAGGAAGTCAAGGGAGAGAGACAGAAAGACGTCAGAGAGACAGCAGTACGTCAAGGGTCAGTCGACGAGGGGAGCATCTGGCAGAAAGAGAGTCTTTGTTTACTCAACACAACACTATGACGATCCAATCCTGCTACAACCACTGGATGGAGTGGCTTGAGAGCCCTGATGCTCTTTCAACATCTGGGAGTCAGGCATGAATGTGAGCTTTGTCTGACTGAACATAACATATTGGCAGGTTATGTATTGGCCTACTAGCGAACATAACATAATTATGTCCATAGAAACACATTTTACACTGTATTACACTGTGTACAACGATGTTAAATGATTTGCTATGTTACGGTCAATAGGAAAATCGAAAGCCATTCCAATTGTGATTTCTATGTTGATACTAACCCTCTTTGTACATGCCCAAAAGCGTTTTCATTTGAGCTCACCAACAGAAGAGGTCTCGAACTAAAGAGGCCTCGAACAGAAGAGGTCTCGAACAGAAGATCTAGATCTAGAGATCTAGGACATAAGAGGTCTCCAACAGAGGAGGTCTCCAACAGAGGAGATCTAGAACATAAGAGGTCTCCAACAGAGGAGGTCTCCAACAGAGGAGATCTAGAACATAAGAGGTCTCCAAAAGAGGAGGTCTCCAACAGAAGACAATATAACACAATCAGATGATGATGATTGAAATAAGGCAACTGTGTCACAGGAATAAATAACCTTCTGAAGAGGTCCATAATGAGAAAGAATGAGTTGAATTTTAGTTGTGGTCGGAAACAAATGACCCCATTCATTTACATCAATAACCAGGGAATAATAGATGGAAATAAAACAGGGATGGAAGAAAAACCAAACATTTCTTTCCCCTGTTCGTCTTGTTTATTTGAGTGAATCCTGCAGGCCATTACCAGAGCATCAATACATAACAGCTCCAGAGCCAGCAGACAGAGTGAGGGCGGAGAGAGATACAAGGACGGGAAAACAACAAGATATTTAAATCACCCTGCAAGACAACTGATGAATGTCTCTATAACTGGCAGCTTAAGACTGCTTCATTCAAAGTGCTGTAGTAATCAAATGCACACAAAGGACAGTAATTGCCTGGAGTTGATTTCTGTTGACAGAAATAGATTTGCATTGTGTTCACCCAACATGCTGTTAATCATTGTGCTGGGCTCGGCTGTTCTAAGAGAACCCTCACAGACAGAGGCACAGACTCCAGCTTTTTTCCTTAGCGTCTCTCTGTTCTGCTTTCAGAGAGTAGGATGTGTAAAATTATACAAGAAGTCTACATAATATAACCCATTGTCATCATGCGACAGAGGACATGTTGAAATCCAGATGCCCATACAGTACATTCAGAAATTATTCAGACCCCTTGACTTTTTCCACATTATGTTATGTTACAGCCTTATTCTAAAATGGATTAAATCGTTTTTTCCCCCTCATCAATCTACACACAATATCCCATAATGACAAAGCAAAAACAGGTTTTTAAAAATGTGAAATACATTTACATAAGTATTCAGACCCTTTACTCAGTGCTTTGTTGAAGCACCTTTGGGAGCGATTACAGCCTCAAGTATTCTTGGGTATGACGCTACAAGCCTGGCACGTTCTTCTCTGCAGATCTTCTCAAGCTCTCTGCAGATGCACCTGAGCTCAATTTGAGTCTCATAGCAAAGGGTCTGAATAGTTATGGAAAATACATTATTCATGTTTTTCATTTTTAATAAATGTGCAACATTTTCTAAAAACCTGTTTTCGCATTGTCATTATGGGGTATTGTGTGTAGATTAAGGATTTAAAAAAATATCCATTTTAGAATAAGGCTGTAACGTAACAAAATGTGGAAAAACCTTAGGGGTCTACTTTTCGAATGCACAGTACCCTTGAGTGTACAAAAGATTAGGAACACCTGCTATTTCCATGACTTAGTCTGACTGACCAGGTGAATCCAGGTGAAAGCTATGATCCCTTATTCATGTCGCTTGTTAAATCCACTTCAATCAGTATAGATGGAGGGGAGGAGACAGGTTAAAGAAGGATTTTTAAGCCTTGAGACAACAGAGACATGGATTACGTAGGTGTGCTATTCAGAGGGTGAATGGGCAAGACAAAATATTTGAATGGTGCAACTCAATATCAGGAAGCTGCTCTTAATGTTTTGTCCACTTAGTGTAGCTCTTCATTAACATTCCTTGATAAAGATATGACTATGATGTTTTTTGTTAGTCAGAATTGATAGGCTTTATAAATAGCATCAATAAGGTGGTTAAACTGTTTATTTGAGACTATATGTACATTCATCCTGTGATGTACTTGACTCAAAATGTCCTGAGACAATAAAACAACCAATGGGATGTTCACAAACAGGGAGCCCTATCTTTCACAACCCTTTCTGAAACAATTGCCTTCTAAGGAACTCAATCCATCCTGTGAGTTATGTGTTTTACCCGTATTTGGCACAGTGACTGAGGAACTCAATCTATTGAGTGTGTTGTGTGTTCTAACCCTATTTGTCATAGTGACTTTGAAGAACTCAGTCCATCCTGTGTGTCGTGTGTTCTAACCCTATTTGTCACAGTGGCTCTAGTGTGGTGGAGTCGTTTTAAGGTGTGTGTCTGTGTTCCACCGTGTTCCCTCCCCCTCCCCCTGCCTTCCTACTCCTCCCTTTCTGTCCCAAATGTGTAAAGCTGGCTGGGAGCCAGTGTAGCTACTCGTGCAGGTTGCTTTACTCTGCTTGTCATTAATAAAGAGAAGTGGTCCTGCACATTCCTGCACCAGGGCCCCACAGAGACCGAAGCCTGAGAGAGAGAGGGGGAGAGAGAGGGGGAGAGAGAGAGGGGGAGAGACAGAGAGATAGATTGAATTGAGAGACAGAGAGAGACAGACAGCGAGAGAGAGACAAAGCGAGACAGAGCGAGAGAGACTGAATTGAGAGACAGAAAGAGAGACAGCGAGAGAGAGACGGCAAGACAGAGAGAGACAGAGAGAGAGAGACAGCGAGTCAGAGACAGTGAGACAGAGAGAGAGACCGAGAGACAGAGAGAGAGAGATTCAGAGAGACAGAGAAAGAGACAGAGATAGACAGAGTGAGCGAGAGAGAGAGAGAGAGAGAGAGAGAGACATAGAGAGGGAGTGTTCTGGGTACACTGGGCTGCTTAATGAACTAGTTCAAACCACATTGTCAGCCTACCACTTACTGTACCTCCTTGGTTACTGATGGTTTCTCTTCTCGCTGTGCATCACTGTTAGAGTGACATTTGCCTCTGACAGGCAATCACATCTAATGGAGGGAGCCCTACTGTAACTCTACCTACATGTACATATTACCTCAATTACCTCGACTAACCGGTGCCCCCGCACATTGACTCTGTACCTGTACCCCCTGTATATAGTCTCGCTGTTGTTATTTTACTGCTGCTCTTTAATTACTTTTTCCTTTTATTTCTTATTCTTATTCATATTTTTTAAACTCCATTGTTGGTTAGGGGCTTGTAAGTAAACATTTCACTACACCTGCTGCATTTGGCGCATGTGACTAATAAAATGTGATTTGATTTGTAGCAGTGAGGATGAGAGGTCACTGAGGACCCCATAATCTCCCATACAGTCATTCAGTTCAGCTGGGAAGATGGAAATATGAATCACTTACACTACCTGTTCTAATTTACAGAATGTTAATTTACTACACAGGTAATGGGGGATTTGGTCTCACTTAGAATTGGCTGGAAAACTAACACAGGAAGTAGGGCTGCTGTACAATTATCAAAACAGCTACAGACTTTTCTACCACCACTCTCTCTACTGTAAGTAACATAAACAGCAGGACTGGAAGTAAACTCTATAACCTCACTTTGAAAATGCTTAACACAAGCGAAAACCTTTCCCAGAATCCATAGCATACATTAGGCCTATGTCCACATTTTAATCTATCTAAAATCCCCCTGACACTTTGTCAATAAACTAACCATTTGAACGATAACAAGGGATTAATGTGTGTTCCTTCTCCCCCCTACCCTCGCCCCTCTCTCCTCCTCCCTCTCCCCACCTCACCAATATTGACATCACCTACACCTTACATGGCTAACATTGGACTTAAAGAAGCCATTTGGAGAGAAGAGCGAGTCATGCCAGTTATGCCAACTTCATCAAGCTGCCTCGCACTACAGAAACAGGGGATAGGCTCCCCTATCATTCTGGCTCAGGCTTACTTATTTATGCCATCTACAGTAGTTAGGATAACCTACATAATTCTGCTGTCTATTAACGATTGAATAATGAAATATTCCTTGTTCTTGGAAAGATCAAAGGTCTCCACAAAGCTCACCATTGTAAAGATGGACTGTAGTAGATTAATAAAATCAATTCTTCAAATATTTAATGAAATTAAATACAGTGCCTTGCGAAAGTATTCAGCTCATCACCCTGAACACACAATCCCCACTGTCAAACATGGTGGTGGCAGCATCATGGTTTGGGCCTGCTTTTCTTCAGAAGGGACAGGGAAGATGGTTAAAATTGATGGGAAGATGGATGGAGCCAAATACAGGACCATTCTGGAAGAAAACCTGATGGAGTCTGCAAAAGACCTGAGACTGGGACGGAGATTTGTCTTCCAACAAGACAATGATCCAAAACATAAAGCAAAATCTACAATGGAATGGTTCAAAAATAAACATATCCAGGTGTTAGAATGGCCAAGTCAAAGTCCAGACCTGAATCCAATCGAGAATCTGTGGAAAGAACTGAAAACTGCTGTTCACAAATGCTCTCCATCCAACCTCACTGAGCTCGAGCTGTTTTGCAAGGAGGAATGGGAAAAAAATTCAGTCTCTCGATGTGCAAAACTGATAGAGACATACCCCAAGCGACTTACAGCTGTAATCGCAGCAAAAGGTGGCGCTACAAAGTATTAACTTAAGGGGGCTGAATAATTTTGCACGCCCAATTTTTCAGTTTTTGATTTGTTAAAAAAGTTTGAAATATCCAATAAATGTCGTTCCACTTCATGATTGTGTCCCACTTGTTGTTGATTCTTCACAAAAAAATACAGTTTTATATCTTTATGTTTGAAGCCTGAAATGTGGCAAAAGGTCACAAAGTTCACGGGGGCTGAATACTTTCGCAAGGCACTGTAAAAGTCTCAGACGCTGAACACTGAAAAGGCCAATGATCTTGAAGAGAAGGCTGTCTGACAAATATATGTACTGGGAACTTGGCAAGAACATTCAAGTTAGTCCACTAATACCTTTTAATCTATGGAGTACACATCAAGGTCTTCCAATCGCACATAATTAGTTACACTGCTCTAAACTTAATCTAAATGCAGGGGTCTGTGTGTGTGTGTGTGTGTGTGTGTGTGTGTGTGTGTGTGTGTGTGTGTCTGTGGTTGTGTGCGTGAGTGAGTGCTTGTGCAAGTGCAAGTGCGTGTGTTTGTCAATGCCATAGTTTTGCAGAGGGAATCCCAGAGGTACGGTGGCAGAGAGCAATAATATCACCAGTTGGCAGCGCTGGCACAACTAGTTGTGTTGCTACCTGATGCTAGTCTGGGCTGCAGCGTTCTCTCTCTGAGATGCCAACCTGCCAACCCAGCCAGGTAATGGTACAGAATGATTCATCACTTTATTAAAAGTATGCATCTTTGATCTCAAAACATCAGTTTATTTCATTCTGCATTAAACCTCAACAATAAATCTTTGAAATATAGAGCCTAACCTCTAAAATTGAATTATATTACTCAAATTGGACTAATTATCAAATCAAGATGAGAAAAGCATCTATCGAGGATTCATAGTGAAGACTCAGGAATGGATTCATAGTGAAGACTCAGGGATGGATTCATAGTGAACACTCAGGGATGGATTCATAGTGAAGACTCAGGGATGGATACCAAATACACAAAATGGATAAAAATGTGAAATAATACCGAGACATTCAGCTTCAGGATGTGTTGAATTTCTGAGCAGAATATATCCTGGTACTGTGAGCATTTGTGTTGGCTGCTACTGTCACGTGTCGTATGTGTGGTTCCATGGTGCCATGCTTCAATGTCCTCATTAGCCAGCAGCTTCTCCTGAGACGTTTGATTTTCAGTTGGAGCCGGTGCTGGTGCCAGAGGAACTCCGAAAAAGACCTTTCATATGTCGCCAGACCTCATAATTCAAGGACAATTTAACATTGCCCCACAGGCATAGTCACAACTCCCACCAACATGTCCTGCAGAAAAACTTCTGCCGTTTTTGACCATTAACCAGCTAACCTTGACCACCATACGCTTCGAGAAAAACTTTAACGCTCCAGGTAATTGAGCTATGGATCCCGATCAATCATGTCGGTCACTCCATCCAGAGCACAGGTCAGATCTTATCAGATCTTATCAGGTTAGACTATGTTCATTATTTAATGACTGAAATTTTTTGTTTTAATGATTAAATATGCTTCAATGTCCAGTACCTTTCCGATCGAATGTCTGCAGGCAATTAAGACTAGAAGCCTCTCTCTTCTGTCTCTCTAAGTAGTAGTAATATAATGTATCTATTTAGAAGTAACGTCCACTATGTGACTGTCTCCACCTGTTTCTCTTCCTTTACAAGTTAATGAGGAAACGAGTTGGCCTAATTACTAAATCTCCCTGCGGATGCTCTCCAGTTTACACTGATCAATACAAATAACACTCTCCTGTTCTGTTCTCTCTCCGGATCACTCAGGGCTTTAAGAAACCCAACCACAGCTCTCACTTTGACCAATGATAGGTTATGTTGTTCTTGGGAAATAAATCAGTCAACGTAAATTCACCAATAGACAACTGCATGATGAGAATTTGATCAGAAATCAAACAACCTAAATTGGCCTTCTGGGGACCTGTACACCAGATGTGGCAGTCCTAAAAGTCTTCCAACATAAGCTTGCTCAGTGCATCTATTTAGTTGCATGTGTTCTCTCTAATTCGAACATCAACTCTGTTGTCTGCTATGAAGCAAGGGCCTTGTAATTCTAGAACCACAAAGAGCCTGTGTTGCTAAGTGAATACAGGTAATAAACTGTGTAGCATTAAAGAAAATTGGAGTTAGAATGCATTGACTGTGGCAATTAACAAAGGTGTTGGGGATGTGGAGGGCTGACGGCTCTGGGTTGTTAGGGAGCACTGTTTATACCAGGAGGACAGCACATGTCATGATGATGAGAGAGAGAGAGAGAGCAAGAGAATGAGACGGGGGAGAGAAAAGAGAGTGGGGGGTGGAGTGAGAGAGGGAGATGGAGAGGGAAAGACATAAAGAAGGGGAGGAGGGAGACCAATAGACAAGGAGATGGACCAAGGGAGGAAAGACTTGACAAAAGGAGAAGGGATGAAGGAAGAGGGAGAGAGAGACCGAGTGATAGTGATGTCTGAGAGGCCGGCCAGAGAAGGGAAGTGAGGGAGGAAGGGATGAGAGGAGAGGAGATTGGGAGTCTCAGGGGACATCTCTGAGTGGGAACAGATGGACTGGTTTGACCTCCTCATCAGCATCAGGCCTCTGTGGCACTCTCCCCAAACCTCTACAGCTGACCCCTCAAGCCTGCAGCCATAGGTCTCTCTATGAAGCTAGAAGTTACTGTGGTTCTGACAGCACAGACAGTATGGGGAGAGCAGCCAGTCCATGCAGCCTCCAGAGGAGAATAGCTCCGCATTACAGCTCTATGGCTCGACAGAACACACTGCACACAACTCAGTCACAATGAGAAGCACCTGGAAACCGGACACATATAGTGCCACCTGGCTGTGACATCAGTGTGTTTCAGCTAACTGTCTATGTGGATGACATTCACCTCCATCTGCTTGTTGTGACAGTGTTGCAATATGAGGCAAGCATTGGTTTACGGTTGGAAAATCGGGTTTATCTGATAACATCCACATTTGATGTAATGACAGTAGCGCACACTGTTCAGCCAACAGCAGCTTAAGCGCTATAGAGGGGGGAAACAGCCTCTTCATTTCCAATGGGATCTGAGTGACTGGGAGAGTTGCATACGGTGCAGTTAGGATCAGATTTTCTACTCTCTCAGCTGGAAACTGTCCGTCATCAGGCTTTTCTGGAGAGGAGAGCATGGGCGGGTGAAAGGTTTTGTCAGCTATCAGATAAGGCTGGAGCCAGATTGTCATTCATCAGCAATGCAATATTCACTTCCCCATCCAGCAGCCTCCAGACCCAGGGACCGGGGATGTTGCCACAGAAACCCAGGTTCATTAAGGAACCCAGCGTTGGGTTGGGCAGGGGTTTTATTTATCTGCCCAGGTGGGTCAGTGCCTTGGCTCATGTTATGCTCGTCATCGGAGTCACCCAACAGAAACACAACAGACCTACAGTAACAGTAAGGTGACCTACAGTAACAGTAAGGTGACCTACAGTAACAGTAAGGTGACCTACAGTAACAGTAAGGTGGCCTACAGTAACAGTAAGGTGACCTACAGTAACAGTAAGGTGACCTACAGTAACAGTAAGGTGGCCTACAGTAACAGTAAGGTGACCTACAGTAACAGTAAGGTGGCCTACAGTAACAGTAAGGTGACCTACAGTAACAGTAAGGTAGCTTACAGTAACAGTAAGGTGACCTACAGTAACAGTAAGGTGACCTACAGTAACAGTAAGGTAGCCTATAGTAACAGTAAGGTAGCCTACAGTAACAGTAAGGTGACCTGCAGTAACAGTAAGGTAGCCTACAGTAACAGTAAGGTGACCTACAGTAACAGTAAGGTAGCCTACAGTAACAGTAAGGTGACCTACAGTAACAGTAAGGTGACCTACAGTAACAGTAAGGTAGCCTACAGTAACAGTAAGGTGACCTACAGTAACAGTAAGGTGGCCTACAGTAACAGTAAGGTGACCTACAGTAACAGTAAGGTAGCCTACAGTAACAGTAAGGTAGCCTACAGTAACAGTAATGAAGCCTACAGTAACAGTAAGGTGACCCACAGTAACAGTAAGGTAGCCTACAGTAACAGTAAGGTGACCTACAGTAACAGTAAGATGACCTACAGTAACAGTAAGGTGACCTACAATAATAGTAACGTGACCTACAGTAACAGTAAGGTAGTCTACAGTAACAGTAAGGTGACCTACAGTAACAGTAAGGTAGCTTACAGTAACAGTAAGGTGACCTACAGTAACAGTAAGGTGACCTACAGTAACAGTAAGGTGACCTACAGTAACAGTAAGGTGACCTACAATAATAGTAAGGTGACCTACAGTAACAGTAAGGTGGCCTACAGTAACAGTAAGGTGACCTATAGTAACAGTAAGGTAGCTTACAGTAACAGTAAGGTGACCTACAGTAACAGTAAGGTGACCTACAGTAACAGTAAGGTAGCCTATAGTAACAGTAAGGTAGCCTACAGTAACAGTAAGGTGACCTGCAGTAACAGTAAGGTAGCCTACAGTAACAGTAAGGTGACCTACAGTAACAGTAAGGTAGCCTACAGTAACAGTAAGGTGACCTACAGTAACAGTAAGGTGACCTACAGTAACAGTAAGGTAGCCTACAGTAACAGTAAGGTGACCTACAGTAACAGTAAGGTGGCCTACAGTAACAGTAAGGTGACCTACAGTAACAGTAAGGTAGCCTACAGTAACAGTAAGGTAGCCTACAGTAACTGTAATGAAGCCTACAGTAACAGTAAGGTGACCCACAGTAACAGTAAGGTAGCCTACAGTAACAGTAAGGTGACCTACAGTAACAGTAAGGTGACCTACAGTAACAGTAAGGTGACCTACAATAATAGTAAGGTGACCTACAGTAACAGTAAGGTGACCTACAGTAACATGTAGCCATGGCTCAGTCAGACAGACAGCGGAAGACACGGTGGACCGTAACGTCTAGATAGGACAAGGCCATGGGCGTCTATGAACGTCACTAGTGTTTCTTCAATATGCATGTTGACAGCCAAGCAATAAGGGAAGGAGGTCAGCAGCTGTAATGTTCTACATAAGCACTATAGACATGTACCAAGACACAGAAATACAGTACCAGTCAAACGTTTGGACACACCTACACATTCAAGGGTTTTTCTTTATTTTTACTATTTTCTACATTGTAGAATAATATTGAAGACATCAAAACTATGAAATAACACATATGGGATCATGTAGTAAACAAAGAGGTGTTAAACAAATCAAAACATATTTGTTATTCTTCAAAGTAGCCACACTTTGCCTTGATGACAGCTTTGTACACTCCTGGCATTCTGTCAACCAGCTTCACCTAGAATGCTTTTCCAACAGTCTTGACGTAGTTCCCACATATGCTGAGTACTTGTTGGCTGCTTTTCCTTCACTCTGCGGTCCAACTCATCCCAAACCATCTCAATTGGGTTGAGGTCGGGTGATTGTGGAGGCCAGGTCATCTGATGCAGCACTCCATCACTCTCCTTCTTGGTCAAATAGCCCTTACACAGCCTGAATGTATGTTGGGTCATTGTCTTGTTGAGAAACAAATGATAGTCCCACTAAGCGCTAACCAGATGGGATGGCGTAACGCTGCAGAATGCTGTGGCAGCCATGCTGATTAAGTATGCATTGAATTCTAAATAAATCACAAACAGTGTCACCAGCAAAGCACCCCCACACCATCACACCTCCTCCTCCATGTTTCACGGTGGGAACCACACATGCGGAGATCATCCGTTCACCTACTCTGCATCTCACAAAGACACGGCGGTTGGAACCAAAAATCTCACATTTGGACTCATCAGACCGAAGGAGAGATTTCTACGGGTCTAATGTCAATTGCTCGTGTTCCTTGGCCCAAGCAAGTCTTCTTATTGATGTCCTTTAGTAGTGGTTTGTTTGCAGAAATTCGACCATGAAGGCCTGATTCACACAGTCTCCTCTGAACAATTGATGTTGAGCTGTGTCTTTTACTTGAACTCTGTAAAGCATTTATTTGGGCTGCAATCTGAGGCTGATAACTCTAATGAACTTATCCTCTGCAGCATAGGTAACTCTGGGTCTTCCTTTCCTGTGGCTGTCCTCATGAGAGCCAGTTTCATCATAGCGATTGATGGTTTTTGCGACTGCACTTGAAGAAATTTTCAAAGTTGTCACGAGTCCGTTTCCCTTTCCCGGGCAGGTGGCGCTCGGCGGTCGTCGTCACCGGCCTATTAGCTGCCACTGATTGTTTTTCCTTCCCCTCCTTGTATGTTGAGTGGTAGCACCTGTGAATGTTTAATTAGTTTGTCTTTATTAGACAGCCGGCCCGCCTGGTTGTTGTGCGGGATTATTTCTATGTAAACCTTCGGCTCTGTGGTATAGGCACGTGTTAGTGTCCGGTCGGGATTGTTTCCCATTGTACATTTTGATTTCCCTGTGTTTTGGGAACGTAACGTTTTTGTGAGCACCCTGTGGTGCATTGGTGCGATTAAAAGACGCGCAGCATTGAACTCTCTGTCTCCTGCATTTGACTCCACACCCACGACACCCGGAGCATTACAGAATCCCGCACCTATCAAATTGATGGAGTCAGCAGGAGCAGCAGCCAACCCTCTCCCATCGATGGAGGAACGGGTTCTCCACCACACCACCGTCCTTCATCGGATCGGATCCGCGATGGATCAAGTGATGGAGAGAATGGACAGATGGGAGAGGAGTGGGCTCCTCTCTCCACCTTCGGCACCCACGGTTCCGGACTCCCCATCTCCCGACTCCAGCACCCTCCGTCTGACGCTACCGAGAGCTCATGATGGAGCGGCGGCGGGTTGCCAGGGGTTTCTGCTCCAGCTGGAGCTATACCTGGCCACCATCAGACCCACTCCCTCAGGAGAAGAGAGGGTGAGTGTCCTCATCTCCTGCCTCACGGGTCGTGCCCTGGAATGGGCGAACGCGGTCTGGAATGGTCCAGACTCAGCGCGGGAGCACTACCCAGAGTTTTCCCGTCGCTTCCGCGCCGTGTTTGATCACCCTCTAGTCGGCCGAGCGGCGGGAGAACGACTATTTCACCTCAGGCAGGAGAGGAGGAGCGCCCAGGATTACGCGCTGGAGTTCCGGACCTTGGCAGCCGGATCTGGGTGGAACGACAGGGCCCTCATGGACCACTACAGGTGTAGTCTCCGAGAGGATGTCCGCCGGGAGTTAGCGTGTCGGGACACCACTCTGTCACTGGATCAGCTGATTGACATGTCCATTCGACTGGATAATCTGCTGGCTGCCCGCGGGCGTTCAGAGAGGGTCCTGTGCGTTCCACCACCCAGCCCCTCCGCTCCCATTCCGATGGAGTTGGGAGGGGCTGCGCCGAGGGGTACCGGAGGAGGAGGCCTTCCCTGCACCAACTGTGGTCGGAGAGGACACACGTCTGATCGGTGCTGGGGGGGTCCGTCTGGGAGTAGAGATGGCAGGCGGAACGCTTCTCGGTCACCCCAGGTGAGTCAGCATCAAACTCACCCAGAACCCCCTGTTGGCCACATGTTTGTCTTAACTTTTTTCCTTCGCTTTTTTCCCTCTTCCCAGCATAGGGCGCTCGTCGATTCAGGCGCAGCTGGGAACTTTATGGATCGCGGACTCGCCCTTAAGTTAGGGGTTCCGCTGGTGCCGATAGATTCTCCTTTCCCCGTGCACTCCCTAGATAGCCGGCCATTAGGGTCAGGGATGGTCAGGGAGACCACGGTCCCACTGGACATGGTGACGCAGGGGAATCATAGGGAGCGTATCAGTTTCTTTATTATTGACTCGCCTGCGTTTCCAGTGGTGCTGGGGACTCCCTGGCTGGCCCGGCACAATCCTAAAATTTCGTGGAAACAGGGGGTTCTCCAGGGGTGGTCAGAGGAGTGTTCTGGAAGGTGTTTGGGAGTTTCCATCGGTGCCACGTCGGTGGAGAGTCCAGACCAGGGTTCCACGTTGTGCATTCCCCCCGAGTATGCCGATTTGGCAATCGCTTTCAGTAAAGTGAAAGCGACTAAATTACCACCTTATCGACCGGGAAGGGATTGTACGATAGATCTCCAGGTAGACGCTGCGCTTCCCAAGAGTCACGTGTACCCGCTGTCCCAGGAGGAGACGTTGGCAATGGAGACATATGTCACGGAGGCGCTGGGACAGGGGTACATTCGGTCCTCCATTTCACCCGTCTCCTCAAGTTTCTTTTTTGTGAGGAAAAAGGAGGGAGGCTTGCGTCCGTGTATCGATTATAGAGGTCTAAACGCCATCACAGTGGGATATAGTTACCCTCTACCTCTCATCGCTACGGCGGTGGAATCGTTCCACGGAGCGCAGTTCTTCACAAAACTGGATCTCAGGAGCGCGTATAGTTTGGTGCGTATTCGGAAGGGAGACGAGTGGAAAACCGCATTTAGTACTACATCAGGCCACTATGAGTACCTCGTCATGCCGTATGGGTTAAAGAATGCTCCAGCCGTTTTCCAATCCTTTGTAGACGAGATTCTCAGGGACCTGTGCGGGCAGGGAGTAGTGGCTTATATCGATGACATTCTGATCTACTCGGCCACTCACACCGCGCATGTGTCTCTGGTGTGCAAGGTGCTTGGTAGACTGCTGGAGCATGACCTATACGTCAAGGCTGAGAAATGCGTGTTCTCTAAACGAGCCGTCTCTTTTCTGGGATATCGCATTTCCACCTCGGGGGTAGTGATGGAGGGTGACCGCATTAGGGCCGTGCGTAATTGGCCGACTCCGACCACGGTAAAGGAGGTGCAGCGTTTTCTGGGTTTTGCCAACTACTACCGGAGGTTTATCCGGGGTTTTGGCCAGGTAGCGGCTCCCATCACCTCACTGCTGAAGGGGGGCCCGGTGCGTTTGCAGTGGTCAGCAGAGGCGGACGGAGCATTCAACAAGTTGAAGGCGCTGTTTACTGATGCGCCCGTGTTGGCGCATCCGGACCCCTCTCTAGCATTCATAGTGGAGGTGGACGCGTCCGAGGCTGGGGTGGGTGCCGTGCTATCACAGCGCTCGGGTACGCCACCAAAACTCCGACCCTGCGCTTTCTTCTCAAGGAAGCTCAGCCCAGCGGAGCGTAACTATGATGTGGGGGACCGGGAGTTGCTAGCGGTGGTTAGAGCTCTGAAGGTGTGGAGACACTGGCTTGAGGGGGCTAAACACCCCTTTCTCATCTGGACCGACCACCAGAATCTGGAGTATATTCGGGCAGCTAGGAGACTTAACCCACGTCAGGCAAGGTGGGCCATGTTCTTCACCCGGTTCCGATTTACTTTGTCTTATAGACCGGGCTCCCAGAACGTGAAGGCTGACGCACTGTCCCGCCTTTATGACACGGAGGATGGGTCCACCGAACCTACTCCCATCCTTCCCGCCTCGAAGCTGGTAGCCCCAGTGGTATGGGAGGTGGACTCGGACATCGAGCGGGCGTTACGGGCTGAACCCGCGCCTCCTCAGTGTCCAGCGGGGCGAAGGTACGTGCCGCTTGGTGTTCGGGACAAACTGATTCGGTGGGCTCACGTCCTACCCTCCTCGGGTCACCCTGGGGTGACGAGGACAGTGGGGAGCCTTCAGGGGAGGTATTGGTGGCCTACGTTGGCTAAGGACGTTAAGGGTTATGTCTCCTCCTGTTCAGTGTGCGCTCAGAGTAAGGCTCCTCAGGCCGGTGGTAGCTGGTCCCCTGCAGGACAGTGAGGTACCGGAGGTCCCTCCCCCCCGCTGGACATCGAGGGGTCCCCGGCGTACACGATCCGGGCCATTCTGGACTCGAGACGCCGGGTGAGGGGCCTGCAGTACCTCGTGGACTGGGAGGGGTACGGTCCGGAGGAGAGGTGCTGGGTACCGGTGGGGGACATCTTGGATCCCTCCATGTTGAGGGATTTCCATCGCCTCCATCCGGATCGCCCTGCGCCTCGTCCTCCGGGGCGACCTCGAGGCCGGTGTCGGCGCGCTGCGGGAGCCACGCGTCGGGGGGGGGGGTACTGTCACGAGTCCGACCGAGGGTGTTTCCCTTTCCCGGGCAGGTGGCGCTCGGCGGTCGTCGTCACCGGCCTATTAGCTGCCACTGATTGTTTTTCCTTCCCCTCCTTGTATGTTGAGTGGTAGCACCTGTGAATGTTTAATTAGTTTGTCTTTATTAGACAGCCGGCCCGCCTGGTTGTTGTGCGGGATTATTTCTATGTAAACCTTCGGCTCTGTGGTATAGGCACGTGTTAGTGTCCGGTCGGGATTGTTTCCCATTGTACATTTTGATTTCCCTGTGTTTTGGGAACGTAACGTTTTTGTGAGCACCCTGTGGTGCATTGGTGCGATTAAAAGACGCGCAGCATTGAACTCTCTGTCTCCTGCATTTGACTCCACACCCACGACACCCGGAGCATTACAAAAGTTCTTGAAACTTTCCAGATTGACTGACTTTCATGTCTTAAAGTAACGATGGACGGTTGTTTCTCTTTGCTTATTTGAGCCGTTCTTGCCACAATATGGACTTGGTCTTTTACCCATTAGGGCTATCCTCTGTATACCACCCCTACCTTGTCACAACACAACTGATCGGCTCAAACACATTAAGAAGAAAATAAATTCCACACCTGTTAATTGAAATGCATTCCAGGTGAATACCTCATGAAGCTGGTTGAGAGAATCCCAAGAGTGTGCAAAGCTGTCATGAAGGCAAATTGTGGCTACTTTGAAGATTTTCAAATATTAAATATTTTGATTTGTTTAACACTTTTTTGGTTACTACATGATTCCTTATGTGTTATTTCATAGTTTTGATGTCTTCATTATTATTCTACAATGTAGAAAATAGTAAAATAAGGAAAACCCCTTGAATGAGTAGGTGTGTCCAAACTTTTGACTGGTACTGTACATCACAGGCCACATGGGGAGACCGGCTTATTTTCAGTATTCCATGAAATAAACTTTGCAACAGAAGTTTCAGCAAATTGACACATTTATTCTCAATACTGGAGACTGTGCTTCTTGTGTCCAATCATTCTCAAACAATATTTGAAGAACTATTGAGCATGGAATCGCTGTTTGATTAGGAAAACAGTTGGCTAGTCAAACAATCAGGATGGATGAACGGAGGAGGTACATGGAAACACAATGGTTTTAGTATTCCAGTTGAACTATGAGCAGACTGGCTGTAGGGTACTGCCTGGACCCCGGTCTCTCTGCAGCCGCGGAAGCAGCAGTAGTGTGGAGTGGCTCGGAGCGGCGCTTTGCTCTGTGGCACGCCCAGTGGGACTGGCACACACGGACTGGCGCTGGACGCATCGGCCACATGGGAGCCTGGCCCAACAAGAACATCAATCTTGAGTGGCACCTGGTCACAGGGAGAGTGGCCTGCCACACAGACAGAGAGGCCAGGCCGGTAATGGTCTGTGGGCTGTGAGCCGGCAGGAAATAGCACAGGGAACTGGGGAATAGGGAGCCGACACCACGGTGAAAACACCAGGACAGTGATACTGCATGGCTACTCTTTAATACACCATCCTCCCATAGCCTACTGTATATCTGCACAAGCAGATGTGGAAAATCATAATTTAACATACATGTTTGTTAGGCATGTGTCTCGCTGTGGGATTGTAATGATACTAATACTCTGGCTGCGTAACTGCATCTTCCCCTCTGGGCACACGACGTCATTTCAACCTGGTTCATTGGCTAATATCTGGGTGAGACATTGATCAATGAGATTACAACCTATATTCACCCGCTCAAAAAGATAATTTAAAAGCACAGAAAAAGTTCAAATGGGAATACAATGTCACATATTCTGTTTATTTATATAACAGAGAAATGTGTTATCACTGTGCTTCAATTAATAGCAGAACCAAATGACATGGACTGCAGTTGAGATTACATTAAAAGTACAAGGTGCAATTGATCAATGCAGTTCGAGATCCTGTGCAGATTATTAAAGGAATTGTGAAGCACTCCACAGACCTGCGACCTTTGCATGCTGTCTTGAACATGCACGCTTCCTATGATTACATAAGAAGACATTTATAGTTACAGTAAACTCGAAATGTGGCCATGGATGTGTTACTCATGTTAAGGTTGAATGTTACATTAGTTTGTAAGATAGCCTTAACGTTGAGCTATTTACTGTATTACAAAAGTCATATTTAATATTTAAAGGAGCTGTATCTACTGCTTGGATACTTCCATCTGAACCATTTGTCCCAATACTTTTGGTCCCTTAAAATGGGGGGACTTATGTACAATATTTCTATATGGTTCACCCGATTTGGATGAAAATACCCTCAAATTAAAGCTGATAGTCTGCACTTTAACCTCATAGTCATTATATCATTTCTAATCCAATGTGCTGGAGTACAGAGCCAAAGCAACAACAAAGAATGTCACTGTCTCAATACCTTTGGAGCTCACCGTATGCATAAAGGGGAAAATCACATTTCTTCTTTGCTTCTGTGGTACAGTTATTACTTTGCCTATGGGCCTTGACCCATTTACCTGATCAAATCCAATTAAATGTTATTTGTCACATGCGCCTAATACAATAGGTGTAGATCTTACAGTGAAATGCTTAATTTATAAGTCCTTAACCAACAATGCAGTTTTAAGAAAATACCCCCCCAAAATTAAGAGATAAGAATAACAAATAATTAAAGAGCAGCAGTAAATAACAATGGCAGGGCTATATACAGGGGGTACCAGTACAGAGTCAATGTGTACCAGTGTCGAGGTAATTGAGGTAATATGTACATGTAGGTAGAGTTATTAAAGCACGAGAAGGAGCGTTCACCACAGCTGCCTAAGACTAATAAGAAGAAGCAAAAGACTCATCTGATTCCCTTCATTCTCCCCCCTGATAAGTAATCTATAGTAACTCCATCGACAAGGATATAGATGGAGAAACAACAATTCACAACTCAATTACTTGCTCAGCTATGTTTTTATAGGAGTGTGTCAGTGTGGATGAGGGGGAACTAGCAGAATGTTGAACCCCTCTGCTATTCTCATCGATGTGATTGGAATGCGGCTTGGCCCCCCTCCATCTGGATGAGACACTGTCCCACGCTGTCAAGGTCATTCCGGATACATGTCCTGGAGGCTACAATTTGGCCAAGCTTTTCCAATATTCCAAATATTTATTGTGTTCCTCTCAGCCTCCCCAAATCATTAGTTCATTGTGACTTTCCAATGGTCTGATTCTGTTATATCCTCCACCAGTGAAAAGTTATTCTCAGAGCCAACCCACCTGGTAGAGATGGAGATAACACTCATGCTCTCTGTCCCACCTGGTAGAGCTGGAGATAGGACTTATGCTCTCTGTCCCACCTGGTAGAGCTGGAGATAGGACTCGTGCTATCTGTCCCACCTGGTAGAGCTGGAGATAGGACTCATGCTCTCTGTCCCACCTGGTAGAGATGGAGATAGGGCTCATGCTCTCTGTCCCACCTGGTAGAGATGGAGATAGGACTCGTGCTCTCTGTCCCACCTGGTAGAGCTGGAGATAGGGCTCATGCTCTCTGTCCCACCTGGTAGAGATGGAGATAGGACTCGTGCTCTCTGTCCCACCTGGTAGAGCTGGAGATAGGACTCATGCTCTCTGTCCCACCTGGTAGAGATGGAGATAGGACTCGTGCTCTCTGTCCCACCTGGTAGAGATGGAGATAGGACTCATGCTCTGTGTCCCACCTGGTAGAGCTGGAGATAGGGCTCATGCTCTCTGTCCCACCTGGTAGAGATGGAGATAGGACTCATGCTCTCTGTCCCACCTGGTAGAGCTGGAGATAGGACTTATGCTCTCTGTCCCACCTGGTAGAGCTGGAGATAGGACTCGTGCTATCTGTCCCACCTGGTAGAGCTGCAGATAGGACTCGTGCTCTCTGTCCCACCTGGTAGAGCTGGAGATAGGACTTATGCTCTCTGTCCCACCTGGTAGAGCTGGAGATAGGACTCATGCTCTCTGTCCCACCTGGTAGAGCTGGAGATAGGACTCATGCTCTCTGTCCCACCTGGTAGAGATGGAGATAGGGCTCATGCTCTCTGTCCCACCTGGTCGAGCTGGAGATAGGACTCATGCTCTCTGTCCCACCTGGTAGAGATGGAGATAGGACTCATGCTCTCTGTCCCACCTGGTAGAGATGGAGATAGGACTCATGCTCTCTGTCCCACCTGGTAGAGATGGAGATAGGGCTCATGCTCTCTGTCCCACCTGGTAGAGATGGAGATAGGACTCGTGCTCTCTGTCCCACCTGGTAGAGCTGGAGATAGGGCTCATGCTCTCTGTCCCACCTGGTAGAGATGGAGATAGGACTCGTGCTCTCTGTCCCACCTGGTAGAGCTGGAGATAGGACTCATGCTCTCTGTCCCACCTGGTAGAGATGGAGATAGGACTCGTGCTCTCTGTCCCACCTGGTAGAGATGGAGATATGACTCGTGCTCTCTGTCCCACCTGGTAGAGATTGAGATAGGACTCATGCTCTGTCTGTCTCCCAACTGACTCTAGCCAAGCAGCCATTTAAATTGCACATATTCTAAAAGGGACTTTTCACACTTCTCCTTGCATATTTCATGTAGCATTTCATTCAGCATTAAATTCTCTCCGGTGTGTGTAAGCATTCTTGAAATATGAGGTAGCTGGATAAGTACTATAAAACCATGAAGAATAAAAGAGGGAATTGGAACAATATTAAGACTGTACAGGACACGTTTGAATAAATGAATAAATTAATGCAAATTTCAATTCAAGAAAAGAGATACATGGATATAATACCAGAATGATCCATCGTAGGTTAGCGGCTACGGCCTACACTAACAAAAACGAAATGAATTCATATAAAATAATATCTCATAAAGGAGTTGTAGAGTTAAGTTTGTCCTGTCAGCTAACCTCAGGCTCTGTGCACCAACCCAGACAAAGGCATGGCTAAAAATAATCTCTGTCCTGTTTGCCGTGGCTGCCTCTGTGTCACCCTGTGACGTGCCTCCATGACATGTGGCAGCCAGGACACCTTTAACATTGTGCAGGCCACTAAGGAGCAGTGAAGGATAAAATGGATGGACAGAGGAGTGTTAGGCGAAGCCCCCGACCGCAAACCTCTAAATCTTTGTCAAAAGACGGCACTGTCATTCTGTCATTCCAATAAACAAGCTGCCTGAATACCTTGACCTCTAGCTGCTTAGTTACGTGTATTGCAATCCCTCGACAATAGGAAAATATAAATACAAATTATTCCATAGCCAATCCAATGACTATGTTCAAAGTAGAGTCGGCATAGTCCATATTGTTGAAGAGGACGATTGGTCATAAATCTGGGTGAAAAAAAATCTGAAGAGATGAGGACAAAATGTGTTTTGATGGAGCATCACATTGCCTCACACCTGTATCCAATCTGTGGTTCTTCTTCCTCCCCTTCACTGGAGGAGTTAGCTGTAGCTGTATCTGCTGTGTATTGGTTACCCTCCAGTCCACACATGGATTACTGTAGATGGACATTACCAACCCAACCCAGCGGAGAGGAGCCCAAGAGACATTACCAACCCAGCCCAGTGGAGAGGAGCTGAAAGACATTACCAACCAAACCCAGTGGAGAGGAACTGAGAGACATTACCAACCCAGCCTAGTGGAGAGGAACTGAGAGACATTACCAACCCAACCCAGCGGAGAGGAGCCCAAGAGACATTACCAACCCAACCCAGTGGAGAGGAGCTGAGAGACATTACCAACCAAACCCAGTGGAGAGAAACTGAGAGACATTACCAACCCAGCCTAGTGGAGAGGAACTGAGAGACATTACCAACCCAACCCAGCGGAGAGGAGCCCAAGAGACATTACCAACCCAGCCCAGTGGAGAGGAGCTCAGAGACATTACCAACCAAACCCAGTGGAGAGGAACTGAGAGACATTACCAACCCAACCCAGTGGAGAGGAGATGAGAGACATTACCAACCCAACCCAGTGGAGAGAAACTGAGAGACATTACCAACCCAACCCAGTGGAGAGGAGCTGAGAGACATTACCAGCCCAACCCAGTGGAGAGAAACTGAGAGACATTACCAACCCAGCCTAGTGGAGAGGAACTGAGAGACATTACCAACCCAACCCAGCGGAGAGGAGCCCTAGAGACATTACCAACCCAGCCCAGTGGAGAGGAGCTGAGAGACATTACCAACCAAACCCAGTGGAGAGGAACTGAGAGACATTACCAACCCAACCCAGTGGAGAGGAGCTGAGAGACATTACCAACCCAACCCAGTGGAGAGAAACTGAGAGACATTACCAACCCAGCCCAGTGGAGAGGAGCTGAGAGACATTACCAACCCAACCCAGTGTAATATATTGATAACAATATAGTGTAATGTCTTGATAACAATATGGTGTAATGTCTTCATAACAATATGATGTAATGTCTTCATTACTATATGGTGTAATGTCTTCATAACTATATGGTGAAATGTCTTCATAACTATATGGTGTAATGGTGTAATGTCTTCATAACTATATGGTGTAATGGTGTAATGTCTTCATAACAAAATGGTGTAATGTCTTCATAACAATAAGGTGTAATGTCTTCATAACTATATGGTGTAATGTCTTCATAACTATATGATGTAATGTCTTCATAACTATATGGTGTAATGTCTTCATAACTATATGGTGTAATGTCTTCATAACTATATGGTGTAATGGTGTAATGTCTTCATAACAATATGGTGTAATGGTGTAATGTCTTCATAACAATATGGTGTAATGTCTTCATAACAATATGGTGTAATGTCTTCATAACTATATGGTGTAATGGTGTAATGTCTTCATAACTATATGGTGTAATGTCTTCATAACTATATGGTGTAATGTCTTCATAACTATATGGTGTAATGGTGTAATGCCTTCATAACTATATGGTGTAATGGTGTAATGGTGTAATGTCTTCATAACTATATGGTGTAATGGTGTAATGTCTTCATAACAAAATGGTGTAATGTCTTCATAACAATATGGTGTAATGTCTTCATAACTATATGGTGTAATGTCTTCATAACAATATGATGTAATGTCTTCATAACAATATGGTGTAATGTCTTCATAACTATATGGTGTAATGGTGTAATGTCTTCATAACAATATGGTGTAATGGTGTAATGTCTTCATAACAATATGGTGTAATGTCTTCATAACAATATGGTGTAATGGTGTAATGTCTTCATAACAATATGGTGTAATGTCTTCATAACAATATGGTGTAATGGTGTAATGTCTTCATAACTATATGGTGTAATGGTATAATGTCTTCATAACAATATGGTGTAATGTCTTCATAACTATATGGTGTAATGGTAATGTCTTCATAACTATATGGTGTAATGGTGTAATGTCTTCATAACTATATGGTGTAATGTCTTCATAACTATATGGTGTAATGTCTTCATAACTATATGATGTAATGTCTTCATAACTATATGATGTAATGTCTTCATAACTATATGGTGTAATCAGACTGTTAAACAGCCACCACTAACACTGAGTGGCTGCTGCCAACACACTGACACTGACTCAACTCCAGCCACTTTAATAATGGGAATTGATGGGAAATGATGTAAATATATCACTAGCCACTTTAAACAATGCTACCTTATATAAATGTTACTTACCCTACATTATTCATCTCATATGCATACGTATATACTGTACTCTATATCATCGACGGTATCCTTATGTAATATATGTATCACTAGCCACTTTATACTATACTATGCCACTTTGTTTACATACTCATCTCATTTGTACATACTGTACCCGATACCATCTACTGTACCTTGCCTATGCTGCTCTGTACCATCACTCATTCATATATCCTTATGTACATATTCTTTATCCCCTTACACTGTGTACAAGACAGTAGTTTTGGAATTGTTAGTTAGATTACTTGTTATTACTGCATTGTCGGAACTAGAAGCACAAGCATTTCGCTACACTCGCATTAACATCTGCTAACCATGTGTATGTGACAAATAAAATTTGATTTGATTTGATTTGATTTGATTTAATGTCTTCATAACTATATGATGTAATGTCTTCATAACTATATGGTGTAATGTCTTCATAACTATACGGTGTAATGGTGTAATGTCTTCATAACTATATGGTGTAATGTCTTCATAACTATATGGTGTAATGTCTTCATAACTATATGGTGTAATGATGTAATGTCTTCATAACTATATGGTGTAATGTCTTCATAACTATATGGTGTAATGGTGTAATGTCTTCATAACTATATGGTGTAATGTCTTCATAACTATATGGTGTAATGTCTTCATAACTATATGGTGTAATGGTGTAATGTCTTGATAAATATATGGTGTAATGGTGTAATGTCTTCATAACTATATGGTGTAATGTCTTCATAACAATATGGTGTAATGTCTTCATAACTATATGGTGTAATGTCTTCATTACTATATGATGTAATGTCTTCATAACTATATGGTGTAATGTCTTCATAACTATATGGTGTAATGTCTTCATAACTATATGGTGTAATGGTGTAATGTCTTCATAACAATATGGTGTAATGGTGTAATGTCTTCATAACAATATGGTGTAATGGTGTAATGTCTTCATAACAATATGGTGTAATGTCTTCATAACAATATGGTGTAATGTCTTCATAACTATATGGTGTAATGGTGTAATGTCTTCATAACAATATGGTGTAATGGTGTAATGTCTTCATAACAATATGGTGTAATGGTGTAATGTCTTCATAACAATATGGTGTAATGTCTTCATAACAATATGGTGTAATGGTGTAATGTCTTCATAACGATATGGTGTAATGTCTTCATAACAATATGGTGTAATGGTGTAATGTCTTCATAACTATATGGTGTAATGTCTTCATAACTATATGGTGTAATGTCTTCATAACTATATGGTGTAATGTCTTCATAACAATATGGTGTAATGGTGTAATGTCTTCATAACGATATGGTGTAATGTCTTCATAACAATATGGTGTAATGGTGTAATGTCTTCATAACTATATGGTGTAATGTCTTCATAACGATATGGTGTAATGTCTTCATAACAATATGGTGTAATGGTGTAATGTCTTCATAACTATATGGTGTAATGTCTTCATAACAATATGGTGTAATGTCTTCATAACAATATGGTGTAATGTCTTCATAACAATATGGTGTAATGGTGTAATGTCTTCATAACTATATAGTGTAATGGTGTAATGTCTTCATAACAATATGGTGTAATGTCTTCATAACAATATGGTGTAATGGTGTAATGTCTTCATAACTATATGGTGTAATGGTGTAATGTCTTCATAACAATATGGTGTAATGTCTTCATAACAATATGGTGTAATGTCTTCATAACAATATGGTGTAATGGTGTAATGTCTTCATAACTATATGGTGTAATGGTGTAATGTCTTCATAACTATATGATGTAATGTCTTCATAACTATATGGTGTAATGTCTTCATAACAATATGGTGTAATGTCTTCATAACAATATGGTGTAATGGTGTAATGTCTTCATAACTATATGGTGTAATGGTGTAATGTCTTCATAACTATATGGTGTAATGTCTTCATAACAATATAGTGTAATGGTGTAATGTCTTCGTAACTATATGGTGTAATGTCTTCATAACTATATGGTGTAATGTCTTCATAACTATATGGTGTAATGTCTTCATAACTATATGGTGTAATGTCTTCATAACTATATGGTGTAATGTCTTCATAACTATATGATGTAATGTCTTCATAACTATATGGTGTAATGTCTTCATAACTATATGGTGTAATGTCTTCATAACTATATGGTGTAATGTCTTCATAACTATATGGTGTAATGTCTTCATAACTATATGGTGTAATGTCTTCATAACTATATGGTGTAATGTCTTCATAACTATATGGTGTAATGTCTTCATAACTATATAGTGTAATGGTGTAATGTCTTCGTAACTATATGGTGTAATGTCTTCATAACTATATGGTGTAATGTCTTCATAACTATATGATGTAATGTCTTCATAACAATATGGTGTAATGGTGTAATGTCTTCATAACTATATGGTGTAATGTCTTCATAACTATATGGTGTAATGTCTTCATAACTATATAGTGTAATGGTGTAATGTCTTCGTAACTATATGGTGTAATGTCTTCATAACTATATGGTGTAATGTCTTCATAACTATATGATGTAATGTCTTCATAACTATATGGTGTAATGTCTTCATAACAATATGGTGTAATGTCTTCATAACTATATGGTGTAATGGTGTAATGTCTTCATAACTATATGGTGTAATGGTGTAATGTCTTCGTAACTATATGGTGTAATGTCTTCATAACTATATGGTGTAATGTCTTCATAACTATATGGTGTAATGTCTTCATAACTATATGGTGTAATGTCTTCATAACTATATAGTGTAATGGTGTAATGTCTTCGTAACTATATGGTGTAATGTCTTCATAACTATATGGTGTAATGTCTTCATAACTATATGATGTAATGTCTTCATAACAATATGGTGTAATGTCTTCATAACTATATGGTGTAATGGTGTAATGTCTTCATAACTATATGGTGTAATGTCTTCATAACTATATGGTGTAATGGTGTAATGTCTTCATAACTATATGGTGTAATGTCTTCATAACTATATAGTGTAATGGTGTAATGTCTTCATAACTATATAGTGTAATGGTGTAATGTCTTCGTAACTATATGGTGTAATGTCTTCATAACTATATGGTGTAATGTCTTCATAACTATATGATGTAATGTCTTCATAACTATATGGTGTAATGTCTTCATAACAATATGGTGTAATGTCTTCATAACTATATGGTGTAATGGTGTAATGTCTTCATAACTATATGGTGTAATGTCTTCATAACTATATGATGTAATGTCTTCATAACTATATGATGTAATGTCTTCATAACAATATGGTGTAATGTCTTCATAACTATATGGTGTAATGGTGTAATGTCTTCATAACTATATGGTGTAATGTCTTCATAACTATATGGTGTAATGTCTTCATAACTATATAGTGTAATGGTGTAATGTCTTCGTAACTATATGGTGTAATGTCTTCATAACTATATGGTGTAATGTCTTCATAACTATATGGTGTAATGTCTTCATAACTATATGGTGTAATTTCTTTATAACTATATGGTGTAATGATGTAATGTCTTCATAACTATATGGTGTAATGGTGTAATGTCTTCATAACTATATGATGTAATGTCTTCATAAGTATATGGTGTAATGTCTTCATAACTATATGGTGTAATGTCTTCATAACTATATGGTGTAATGGTGTAATGTCTTCATAACTATATGGTGTAATGGTGTAATGTCTTCATAACTATATGGTGTAATGTCTTCATAACTATATGGTGTAATGTCTTCATAACTATATGGTGTAATGTCTTCATAAAAAATATGGTGTAATGTCTTCATAACCATATGGTGTAATGTCTTCATAACTATATGGTGTAATGTCTTCATAACTATATGGTGTAATGTCTTCATAACTATATGATGTAATGTCTTCATAACAATATGGTGTAATGGTGTAATGTCTTCATAACTATATGGTGTAATGGTGTAATGTCTTCATAACTATATGGTGTAATGTCTTCATAACTATATGGTGTAATGTCTTCATAACTATATGGTGTAATGTCTTCATAACTATATGGTGTAATGTCTTCATAACAATATGGTGTAATGTCTTCATAACTATATGGTGTAATGATGTAATGTCTTCATAACTATATGGTGTAATGTCTTCATAACAATATGGTGTAATGTCTTCATAACAATATTGTAACGGCAGATCTCCTCTTCGTCTGAAGAGGAGTAAGGATCGGACCAAGATGCAGCGTGGTAAGTGTCCATGATGTTTTTAATAAAGACAATGTCTTCATAAATATATGGTGTAAGGATGTAATGTCTTCATAACTATATGGTGTAATGGTGTAATGTCTTCATAACTATATGATGTAATGTCTTCATAACTATATGGTGTAATGTCTTCATAACTATATGGTGTAATGTCTTCATAACTATATGGTGTAATGTCTTCATAACTATATGGTGTAATGTCTTCATAACAATATGGTGTAATGTCTTCATAACTATATGGTGTAATTATGTAATGTCTTCATAACTATATGGTGTAATGTCTTCATAACAATATGGTGTAATGTCTTCATAACTATATGGTGTAATGATGTAATGTATTCATAACTATATGGTGTAATGTCTTCATAACTATATGGTGTAATGTCTTCATAACTATATGGTGTAATGTCTTCATAACTATATGGTGTAATTTCTTTATAACTATATGGTGTAATGATGTAATGTCTTCATAACTATATGGTGTAATGGTGTAATGTCTTCATAACTATATGATGTAATGTCTTCATAAGTATATGGTGTAATGTCTTCATAACTATATGGTGTAATGTCTTCATAACTATATGGTGTAATGGTGTAATGTCTTCATAACTATATGGTGTAATGGTGTAATGTCTTCATAACTATATGGTGTAATGTCTTCATAACTATATGGTGTAATGTCTTCATAACTATATGGTGTAATGTCTTCATAAAAATATGGTGTAATGTCTTCATAACCATATGGTGTAATGTCTTCATAACTATATGGTGTAATGTCTTCATAACTATATGGTGTAATGTCTTCATAACTATATGATGTAATGTCTTCATAACAATATGGTGTAATGGTGTAATGTCTTCATAACTATATGGTGTAATGGTGTAATGTCTTCATAACTATATGGTGTAATGTCTTCATAACTATATGGTGTAATGTCTTCATAACTATATGGTGTAATGTCTTCATAACTATATGGTGTAATGTCTTCATAACAATATGGTGTAATGTCTTCATAACTATATGGTGTAATGATGTAATGTCTTCATAACTATATGGTGTAATGTCTTCATAACAATATGGTGTAATGTCTTCATAACAATATTGTAACGGCAGATCTCCTCTTCGTCTGAAGAGGAGTAAGGATCGGACCAAGATGCAGCGTGGTAAGTGTCCATGATGTTTTTAATAAAGACAATGTCTTCATAAATATATGGTGTAAGGATGTAATGTCTTCATAACTATATGGTGTAATGGTGTAATGTCTTCATAACTATATGATGTAATGTCTTCATAACTATATGGTGTAATGTCTTCATAACTATATGGTGTAATGTCTTCATAACTATATGGTGTAATGTCTTCATAACTATATGGTGTAATGTCTTCATAACAATATGGTGTAATGTCTTCATAACTATATGGTGTAATTATGTAATGTCTTCATAACTATATGGTGTAATGTCTTCATAACAATATGGTGTAATGTCTTCATAACTATATGGTGTAATGATGTAATGTATTCATAACTATATGGTGTAATGTCTTCATAACAATATGGTGTAATGTCTTCATAACAATATTGTAACGGCAGATCTCCTCTTCGTCTGAAGAGGAGTAAGGATCGGACCAAGATGCAGCGTGGTAAGTGTCCATGATGTTTTTAATAAAGACAATAAACGATAACGTGAAATCTACAAAAACCGAAACAGTACCGTGTGGCGACAAACACACACACGGAAACAAACACCCACAAACCAACAGTGAAACACAGGCTACCTAAGTATGATTCTCAATCAGAGACAACTAACGACACCTGCCTCTGATTGAGAACCATACTAGGCCGAAACAGAAACCAAACATAGAAAAACAAACATAGACTGCCCACCCCAACTCATGCCTTGACCATACTAAATAAAGACAAAACAAAGGAAATAAAGGTCAGAACGTGACAAATATGGTGCGATGTCTGGCAATACAAGACCATGGGGACAGTGGCCATGGACTGAAGGCATGGATCTGCACTTAATGTACAAAGCATTATGAACACCTTCTCTTTCCATGACATAGACTGGCCAGGTGAATCCAGGCGAAAGCTATGTTCCCTCATTGATGTCACTTGTTAAATTGACTTCAATCAATGTAGATGAAGGGGGAGACAGATTTTCAAGTCTTGAGACAATTGAGACATGGATTGTGTATGTGTGCCATTCAGAGGGTGAATGGGCAAGACAAAATATTTAAGTGCCTTTGAATGTGGTATGATAGTAGGTGCCAGGCGTACCAGTTTGTGTCAAGAACTGCAGCGTTGCTGGGTTTTTCACATTCAACGGTTTCCCGTGTGCATTGAGAATAGTCCACCACCCAAAGGACATCAAGCCAACTTGATAAAACAGTCGGAAGCATTGGAGTCAGCATGGGCCACCATCCCTGTGGAACGCTGTCCACACCTTGTAGTGTGTCCTTTGGGTGGGGGTATGCAACTCAATATTAGGAAGGCATTTTTAATGTTTTGTACATTCAGTGTATAAATATATAGGGTTAACGTGGTCGCATAAACTGGACAGCACATAGGCTACTATAAGCATGAAGGGAAATTATATCACCTGTCTTAGATGATTCATTTAGATTAATCAACAAGGCATCAAACACTAGCAAAACTTTGAAACATCATACAGCTAAGCTAGGCTAAAATCAAATCAACTATTTCATTTGACTTGGTTTGGTACTATAGTATGCAGGGTAGAGGAGCACACATCATTATGATCAAATAGCACTATACAAATGCAATTGTGTCCTGCTGTGTACTTGATTCATTATAGTCCGTAATGAGTTTGTCGTCAGCAGAGACTAGGATCACGCTCCCCTGGAAACAGGGCTGCTATCAGGTGATCTCCTTTATTGTTTGACCTACAGGATATTACTTTGATTAGGACCAAATGACATTTTAATAAAGCACGGAGGAGGATAATTAAGGACGGACAACATTGTTGTTAATCATTTTCCCCCTATGATGGGCACACATGGCTCTGTGATATGACTGGCAGATCATTAAGAGACGCGGGGGCCGCGGGCGACACAGGTGTTTCCAGTGGGCGGATTGGTGAACCGGCCATTGCCACTCGCTCCGCTGCTGATGGATAGGTGTCAAACACAGGTCTCTTCAGCATTTGTCTGGATTTCATTCAACACCTGTTCATAGGCCAGTGTGGATAGCTTTTAGGGGCGCCACGGGCGTCTGTGCCCCATATCAATGCTGCAGAGCAGAGCCCTTTTTCCCCCTCAGAAACAATGAGCAGACGCTACAAAGGGAACACAGACCCTTTTCACCTGACTATTAGCATACGGGAACTCAAGGGCCTGTTCACTGCTGCAGTGCTTTAGGCTAAATCCCTGTGCCATTGAAAAATACCAGCCAAAAGCCTTTGATGTGTGGGTTACAATTCAACAAGAACAGGGGGACCTGTCAATTCCCGAAACAATCAAGAATCAATAGGTTAGATACAGTGCCTTCGGAAAGTATTCAGACCCCTTGACTTTTTTCACATTTTGTTACGTTATAGCCTTATTCTAAAATTGATTAAATTGTTTTTCTCCCTCATCAATCTACACACAATACCTATAATGACAAAGCAAAAACAGGTTTTTACTCAGTACTTTGTTGAAGTACCTTTGGCAGCGATTTCAGCCTTGAGTCCTCTTGGGTATGACGCTACAAGCTTGGGACACCTGTATTTGGGGAGTTTCTCCCATTCTTCTCTGCAGATCCTCCCAAGCTCTGTCAGGTTGGATGGGGAGTGTTGCTTCACAGCTATTTTCAGGTCTCTCCAGAAATGTTTGATCAGGTTCAAGTCTGGCTGGGCCACACAAGGACATTCAGAAACGTGTCCTGAAGCCACTCCTGCGTTGTCTTGGCTGTGTGTTTAGGGCCATTGTCGTGTTGGAAGGTGAACAGTCGTCCCAGTTTGAGGTCCTGAGAGCTCTGGAGCAGGTTTTCATCAAGGATTTCTCTGTACTTTGCTCCGTTCATCTTTCTCTCGATCCTGAATAGTCTCCCAGTCCCTTCCGCTGAAAATCATATCCACAGAAAGATGCTTCCACCCCATGCTTCACCGTAGGGATGGTGCCAGGTTTCTTCCAGACGTGAAACTTGGCATTCAGAGTTCAATCCTGGTTTCATCAGACCAGCGAATCATGTTTCTCATTGTCTGACAGTCTTTAGGTGCCTTTTGGCAAACTCCAAGCGGGCTGTCATGTGCCTTTTACTGAGGAGGGGCTTCCGTCTAGCCATAAAGGCCTGATTGGTGGAGTGCTGCAGAGATTGTTGTCTTTCTGGAAGGTTCTCCCATCTCCACAGAGGAACTCTAGAGCTCTAGAGCTTAAAGTCAAGGGGTCTGAATACTTCCAAAGGCACTGTATGGTATTGTGCATAAGGAAGGTGCCTTACCATGCATTAACCATGACTAATTTCAATCTGATTATGTTGTAATGCTACCACAACAAACTACCATTTAGACTGTAGAGTAATGACGACAGACAAATACGTTGAATAGGAAATTGACTACTTTGCATTCAGTCACCATCATGTACATTCTTTGAGAAAAGCAGTTGTGAGAACATGGTCATTATCCTGTCTGTATATCACCTGGACTTCACTAAACAGTACAAATATACTCCCCGTCATCTCCTTTCATGAAGCTGAATGGTGACGGGTTGATCTAATGGGTATTTTTCAATGTTGACGTCTGGATTAATATTGACAGCTCAGAAAGAATCCTGCTGTTCACCGTGATTTGACATAGATGTAATTTTGGTGACAATCATATGCTAGGGATCTGTGTGTTTTATCATACACTAGATTTCAAGTTCTTGGTGCTGTGAGATTAACCAACATTTTCTTTTTTAAACAACTAATTGATTGACATCAGTTCAAGTATTAGAATTTCATTTAGTACTTTTTTTGTTTTGTTGTGAGGTGTGCAGTTTCTATAGAGATAATTCAGATCAAGCTTGAGCTGTGCAATGTAGTAGGGAGTTGTAGTTTCCAACAGGCTAATATTCTACATACTGTAGTTTAACGCAGAAAACATGGTAATTCACTACAGTGACCATAATCAATTGTGTGTCTGCTTAAATATGTCTGGTCTAAACACATGTAAAGTGTTGGTCCCATGTTTCATGAGCTGAAGAAAATATGTAGTATTTAGCTCTGTAATAAAGCCCTCTTGTGGGGAAAAACAAATTCTGATTGGCTGGGCCTGGCTCCCCAGTGGGTGTCCCTAGCTGCCAAGTGGGTGGGCCTATACCCTCCAAGGTTCACCCATGACTGCACCCCTGACCATACATTAGGGCCAAATTCATTTATTTAAATTGACTGATTTCCTTATATGAACTATAACTCTGTAAAATCTTTGAAATTGTTGTATTTATATTTTTGTTCACTATATTATTGAATAATGTGGCAATTGAGCAAGGTGAGGAGACTAAACTGCTGGGTGTAATCCTAAATAGCAAGTTGTCATGGTCAAAACATATAGACTCAATGGTTGCTAAAGGAAGAGGTCTCTCACTCTCTTGATTAGACCAAACTATTCAGCAGCTCCCCAAAGCCCCTCTACATGCTAAATGCCTGTCTTATTTCTCCCTTACCAACCTCCCTAAAAACATGCAACTAAACTTTGCTGATGTGGGACATCTATTGAATCTTTTCTGCTCGTCAGCAGGTTTGCAGTGCCTGGCAGAAATCAAAGAGGCTGAATTTATAGATGACCAACGACAGGAGCGGGAAAGGTGGTACTGTGAAATAATGCCACTGGGTTTCTGGAGTCCACAGCAACAACTGGAAAGTTGACAAGTGCATATCTCACTCACTTGCCTAAATGTACATGCATATTGCCACACAGCCACTGAGCCATATTTCTGACATTCATTCATGTGCACTTGTTTCCTCTTGCAGAGATATTCCAAGTTTTAAGAACAGGGTTAAGCAGTGTATGTTTGCAAGAAAATGCTAAATTGTCCATTCAAATATCTGCACTGATTCACATGCAACTTTTCAGTTAGTCGTACCAAACAATCATGCTTATCATTATCAATTGCTAAAGAAGTGTTATGCAATTCAGATTCAAGTGAACGTAATTTTATCTGTCATTAAAGGCAGGTGTCATAGATTTTGTCTGTCATTAAAGGCCAAGTGCCATAGATTTTGTCTGTCATTAAAGGGAGGTGCCATAGATTTTGTATGTCATGAAAGGCAGGTGTCAAAGATTTTGTTTATCATGAAAGGCAGGTGTCATAGATTTTGTCTGTCATTAAAGGCCAGGTTGTCACGCTGGTGTCATGACGTTGGCCTGGGGGTAGGTTTATGACAACCATAAATACCTCTCCCCCCTTTTTCCTCTCTCTACCCTACTGATGTGACATTTGAAAATCCTTTGGTTAACATAGAGATTCTGGGAACATCAAAAGGTGGGGGGAAATGAACTATATTCTGGTAATCCGACCAATTGAACATATGCGGTGGTACTTAATGAATATGATGTCAGTTCGGTTGTCATCTGAGACATTCTCATCAATGATACGATGACATAAACTCAACAGTGGAAAGTCTGCACCTTGTAGTTATCGGATTCACATGGAATTGTTGTTAAATTTAAATGTTTGAATATAAAATTATTGGTGAAGAGATTAAATGTAATTTTAGCTTCCAAATGAGAGATTTGGGTTTTAATAAGGTTAGGGCTCTGCTCAATCAGTGGCCCACCCTGTGAAGAGACATGGGTTCTAAAACTTTTCAAACACACCCTCTCGCTCCACTATATCAAGCCTTGACGAAAATGTAACCTCCTGTTCCGAGGATGTGAGGACGACGGTCCATACGTTAAAAGGACTAACATGTCAATTACAGAACTAAGCCAACCTCAGCATGAGCTTTGGTTGAGAATGGGATGAACTTTGAACTCTTATTCACTACAGAGTGATACCTCCTAGCCGTTGAGTTAGCAACAGCAGCTGCAAACGTGGGCTAGGAAAGAACAGACAAAGTATCCCGTCTACCACGCAACAAGGTTACTACAACGTACCCAATTTACCAGCAGAGACATTCTTCAAAGGACAAAGGACTCGGTTGGGCAACACGACCTTCCATCTACCACCAACCTACCGAAGCGCAGCTCAGCGTAAATATTTATAGCATTTTCCTTTTCCAAATGGGCGGTAATTTAGAATGCATAAGATACTGTATTTACGATAGCATGGCTTCTCCCTTTGTTCCTCAGTCTTCCCGCTCTTTCACTCAAACCCATCCCCCCTTTTCTTTGTGTAACCAGTTGTCATATCCATTCCCTCCGCCAGGGACGTTTTCCTTCATGATATAATTTGTAATCAAGGTATGATTCATTCTGTGTATATGTAATTCTGTGTGATTAGTTAGGTATTTAGTAAATAAATAATTAAACCAAATGTTGTATTGCTCATTCAACTTGTTAGCCAGGGTTCGTGAAGATAACCAAGAATTTACAACTTTCAGATGAGACTGAAATAAGGTGACGATAAATATTGACTGCTATTAACGTAAAATATTACTTGGTCTTTAAGAGTTTCTTCGGAAGATAACAGCTCTATAAATATTATTTTGTGGTGCCCCGACTTTGTAGTTAATTACATTTACATGATTAGCTCAATCAGGTAATATTAATTACAGAGAAAGGATTTTATAGAATAGTATGTCATATCACTTAATCCGGCATAGCCAAAGACGCGACTCTGGAATAAATGATTTGGAGACAGGCGCAGGAAAATACAAGAGGAGGTTTTAATACACCCAAAACAAACACGTTCACAAAAACACTGGGTTGTACCCAAACAACAGAGCGTGGGTAAGCCTTGTTGAATGCCACGGGACGATACCCGTAATAAAGAGAACCTTTACACAATATATAAAGCACGCAGCATAACAGCTGCACCAACGGCTAGGTACTCACACCACCAACGGACATGGGAACAATAACCGACAAAGACGAGGGAAAGGGGGCACATATATAACATACTGATCAGGGGGAATGGGAACCAGGTGTGTGTAATCAGACAAGACAGTCTGGGGTTGATGATAATGAATCCCGTTCAGTGAAGCCTAGAAAGCCGGTGACGTACACCTCCGGAACTGGTGAACAGAATGAACAGCAGTACCGGGGGGATCTGTGACACAGGTGTCATAGATTTTGTCTGTCATTAAATGCAGATGCCATAGATTTTGTCTGTCATTAAAGCCAGGTGTCATAGATTTTGTCTGTCATTAAAGGCAGGTGTCATAGATTTAGTCTATTATGAAAGGCAGGTGCCATAGATTTTGTCTGTCATGAAAGGCTGGTGCCATAGATTTTGTCTGTCATGAAAGGCAGGTGCCATAGATTTTGTCTGTCATGAAAGGCAGGTGCCATAGATTTTGTCTGTCATGAAAGGCAGGTGCCATAGATTTTGTCTGTCATGAAAGGCAGGTGCCATAGGACTACATAGAGCAGGGTTAAAGTACATCTCCTCTACAAGAGTCTTCCATGCCTTTTGATGAAATAATAATACAAAAATGGATTGAATATTTGACTCATAAATAAATTAAAACGTGATAGTCTACACATTTCAAGAACAAAAGTTATTTTTAAGGAAAGGAAAGCGCGTAAAAAAGCAAACCAGAAAGCCGGTCTGAAAAATACAACATCAAGACATATTCCCACATCAATGAGACAACAATAGGATAAAACACACATAGCTTTCATTATGTGTCTCCAAGATAAATGTCTCAAACACGGACACAGAAACATATCATTTAAAGAGCCTGTTTCATTTTCTCCGTAAGAGAATAATGGCATGTATGAGTCATTCTTGATGTTGTGCTTTGATTTCTAAAGAGAACCTTGGCTTCCCTGCTGTGGAGGCCTTCACTAGAGATGTTCCATACGAGTGTGATGAAGTCACATCCTTACTGAGGAGAAGAGGAGTTAACCCTTCAGTCCTGCTAAGAGGAGGATTGTATCTGATACATGTTTGAATCATCATTAAGAAGTGTAAACAGGCTGCCTGCCGCAAAAGTGTTGGCTGCCATCTACCTCGAGGTGTATGTCTCAGAGCCACAACAGATGGCCAGAATCACACACTTGAAAAGAAACTCCACAAATATGTAATTTTGCATTTTCTCTCTATTTCTCCCTATTTTTTTAATCAGGGGTGAAAAATGGAATAGACAGGCTTTCACAGAGTATTACTTTAACAGAAAATACATTGTAATACAGAGGGCATCATAAGCCTTTACTAATCCAGAATAAACCTATGACCTTATCTGAAGTCCACATATGGATTGCTTCCTATATTTGATCCAGAAAATTCATTATTAGAACGCAATATCAAAACATTATACATTGCACTGACAGGAACAAGTATAAACTGCAGGACACAATACCCGGAATACGGGGAAAACTGACATCTTGTTAGAGTGTGAAAAAAATACAACTGGATTTCAGTACAAAAAAATCATACTGAGATTACAAAGAGCACAGAGAATGTAGAGAACATTACTTAGAGTTAGGGTTGTGTTCATTTAGGGTTGTGTTCAGTTAGGTTTACGTTAATTTAGGGTTGAATTAAATTACGGTTGTGTTCAGTTAGTGTTGTGTTAATTTAGGGTTATGTTAAGTTAGGGTTGTGTTCAGTTAGGGTTGTCTGAAGTTAGGGCTGCGTTAAGTTTGGCTTGTGTTCATTTAGGGTTGTGTTCAGTTACGGTTGTGTTCAGTTAGGTTTGTGTTCATTTACTGTAGGGTTGTGTTACGTTAGGGTTACATTCATTTAGGGTTGGGCTGTGTCCAGTTAGAGTTATGTTAAGTTAGGGTTGTGTACATTTAGGGTTGTGGTCATTTCGAGTTGTGTTAATTTAGGGTTGTGTTAAGTTAGGGTTTTGCTAAATTATGGTTGTGTTCATTTAGAGTTGTGTTCAGTTATGGTTGTGTTCAGTTATGGTTGTGTTCATTTGGGGTTGTGTTAAGTTAGGTTTACGTTAATTTAGGATTGTCTTAAGTTACAGTTGTGTTCAGTTAGTGTTGTGTTAATTTAGGGTTGTGTTTATTTAGGGTTGTGTTTATTTAGGGTTGTGTTTATTTAGGGTTGTGTTAAGTTAGGGTTGCGTTTATTTAGGGTTGCGTTAAGTTAGGGTTGTGTTTATTTAGGGTTGTGTTTATTTAGGGTTGTGTTTATTTAGGGTTGTGTTTATTTAGGGTTGTGTTAAGTTAGGCTTGTGTTAAGTTAGGGTTGTGTTAATTTAGGGTTGTGTTAAGTTAGGGTTGTGTTTATTTAGGGTTGTGTTTATTTAGGGTTGTGTTTATTTAGGGTTGTGTTTATTTAGGGTTGTGTTAAGTTAGGGTTGTGTTAAGTTAGGGTTGTGTTAAGTTAGGGTTGTGTTAAGTTAGGGTAGTGTTAAATTAGGTTTGTGTTCAGTTAGGGTTGTTTTAAATTAGGGTTGTGTCAAGTTAGAGTTGTTTAAAGGTAAGGTTGTGTTAAGTTAGGATTGTGTTCATTTACTTCAGACAAGGCAAAAAAAAACGTGTTTAGCAGAGGAGCCTTGCTGGCATTATTTGATGGGGTTCTCTATCAGCCAGAGTCAAGGTAAAGCAGTATGTAGGCACTTTAGAGGTCCATCATTTCCTGGTTGAAAGAGTGATTCAGGAAGTCCTGAAGGTTGTTGACGAGGTTAAACTGTTAGATCATCGTCATGGCAGCCAAGCCAATGTTCTTACATTTTTATTCTTTAATATATTGGCTGAGTTAACAGCACAAGACAACGCCTCTCTCATCCCATAAAGTCAGCTGGTAATGACATTAGATCATTACCTTGCAGTAAATAAGTTGAATGAGGTTACACAGCTGTGAGAAGAGGGCTTCAGAACAGCTATCCTCACAAACAAACATTTGGAAAATATCAACAGAACTGACATTCTAATGAGGGGACATGGGCATACAGCTAAATATAAAAAGCGTGTTAGTGCACCTTGCTGAAATGAGCTCTGAATTGGATCGAGGCAAGAATAATTAACATTCTATATTTACTGTACCTTGCGCTCATAATTACTCATTATGCATGGCAGCTCTTGACATGCTTAAGGATAGATATACAGTATGCTTCGTAAAAATAGCTAAAAAAAAACATTCTCAACCAGAACACACAGGCCAACCCCTCAGCAAATGCACAACTCCTCTGCCAACATTCGAGAAGGGCTGAGAAATGCCAGTATGCATGTATTCAAAAGAACATCATGGGGTGGCTCGGTTAGGTGACACAATCAAACAGTAAACATAGAGGCCTATGCAGCTGTCTGCTTCCACCATGGATAGGCTGCCCTTAAGCCAGAGGACTGCTGGCACCAGGCCAAGCTATGCCCCCGGCAGAGTCTAGGAGAGCAGGCTGTGCCCCCACAGATAAGGTCAGATGGGGGAAGGTTGACTCACTCGACTAAAGTGGCCTCTTGTTACTGGGAATGTGTGTTGGAGTTGACAATGCAACCAGAGGAGGTACTGGATTACCCTCACTCACTTAGGTAGAATCTAATGATGCTCTATAATCCTGAATAATAATATATTTGGCTGGCTTTAAATAGGGATTACTTTTTTTATTTTTACCAACAACCAGAAAATGTGCAATTTCCTTCAATAGTTGTTTTTCATTGGCATTCCATTTGCAATATGTTAGATCAGTGTTAGAAGTTGTTATAAGACTTATTTGCTATTTATTTAAAATCCCAAAATTGAGACATTTACAGACCACGGCATGATTTGTTTAATAAAAAGTTACTGCTAAACACACCTTTTATCTGAAACCCAACCCAAAGCATCCCTGCCCTCCCTCATTACTGTGCTCTCAAATTTGGCTGAATGTGAAAAGCAGACACAGCAGGTTTCCTCTAACTTCTGACCACTGTTCCAATTCTTTCCATTCTGAGGTTAGAGTGGGTCAGATGCTAAGGACACCTGCTATTGTCAGAGCCTGTGCCAAATTTCAAGGCGCACAAGAGTTCCTCATAATCCTTAGTGAAGGGCAGTGAGGGGACATCTGAGCCCAGATAACCCAGCAGGTCTTCTCCTCACATGGGCTAGAATGTAATCTCCTTCCCTACTAGCCAGTTGTGACTTCAGGCAGCCGTTTTACCTGACAGTGAGCTCTGAAGTTCATTATTATGTTGAAGCAATTATTCAGCATGGAGGGCACAAGTATTGTACTGGCTGGCTGTCGCCAAGGTCGTGTAACACATCATTGGAATGGTAGAAGTGTTGAGAGCCTGATCTGTCCAGTTCGCTATGTTCAAATACAATAAGGATGTTGTTCCCTCACTGTCATCCTATAGCTTGTGATGACTTTTTCCAAAGAGACTCACTAAGAGGAGAACTGTCTTTGGTATGGATCAATTTATCAAGCTTAGACAAAAGTTAATTATACCGGTGTTTCAAAATCCCTAGTGGCGACACATTTGTCAAACATTAGCTTGCATCGTTTGCGGAATGAGTTATGGCAAGAGGTCGCTAACAGAAATTGCTTGCAGATCACATCAACATTTTAAGTGTACTTAACAGAACAAACACACGCGAGCAGTCCCTGAAGTGTTTTCAGAGTGATTCAAAATAAAAACGTCTAATTTTGGACTCTGAGGGGGAACGGCGTACCCTGGAGACCTCAGACAACTCCTCAAACTTCCATGCTTTAATTGTTAAGATATAAGATATCCCTCTGTAAGCAAGGCAGATGTTTTCCTCAAAAACACAAGGATATGGTAATTATTACAAATCTGGCATGTGTGCTGCCCTTTTCCATTTGTATTCCAATTAAGATGGAGGAAATGATCATGCTGAAAAACTCAGCCCAACTCACAGTACAGAGATACCCATAACTCTGACTGTTCCCAGCATCACCACATTATCCAGGTCAATAAACAATCGTTTAACTAGTTCAGTAAAGGATGCAGTTTAAAGGAAGTGCTTCACAGGAGGTTTCATTATCAGGTGATTGGCTCCATACCTAGGAGACTATGCATGGTTGGTATTATGGCAATGATGATGACATTACCACACAGAAAAGGATTTATCCCAGTCCAAGCAGTGATGGTCCTTTGGTGTGTTTATGCATATCCCCTCTTCCTCCTTCTTGCTGCCTCTGCACCCATATTATCATCTTCTAGCAGTTAACCTTCTGTACTGTTTGACTGAGTGAACAAAACATTAGGAACACCTTCCTAATATTGAGTTGCACCCCGGCCCCTCCTTTTGCCCTCAGAACAGCCTCAATTCGTCAAGGTATGGACTACAGGGTGTTGAAAGTGTTCCACGGGATGCTGGCCCAAATTGACTCAAATGCTTCCCACAGTTGCGTTAAGCTGGCTGGATGTCCTTTGGGTGGTGGACCATTCTTAATACACACAGGATACTGTTGAGCGAGGAAAACCCAGCAGAGGTGCAGTTCTGGACACATTTAAACCGGTGCACCATTCAAAGGCACTTCAATATTTTGTTTTTCCCATTCACCCTCTGAATGGCACACATACTGTACACAATACATGTCTCAATTGTCTCAAGGCTCAAACATCCTAACCTGTCTCCTCCCCTTCATCTAAACTGATTGAAGTGGATTTAATAAATTACATCAATAATGAGTCAAAGCTTTTAGCTGGATTCACCTGGTCAGTCTATGTCATTGAAAGAGCAGGTGTTCCTAATGTTTTGTACACTCAGTGTATATCTCTCACTGACGTCGTATACAGTTGAAGTCGGAAGTTTACATACACTTAGGTTGGAGTCATTAAAACTCCTTTTTCAACCAGTCCACACATTCCTTGTTAACAAACTGTAGTTTTGGCAAGTCGATTAGGACATCTACTTTGTGCATGACGCAAGTCATTTTTCCAACAATTGTTTACAGACAGATTATTTCACCTATAACTCACTGTATCACAATTTCAGTGGGTCAGAAGTTTACATACACTAAGCTGACTGTGCCTTTAAACAGCTTGGAAAATTCCAGAAAATTATGTCATGGCTTTAGAAACTTCTGATAGGCTAATTTACATAATTTGAGTCAATTGGAGGTGTACCTGTGGATGTATTTCAAGGCCTACCTTCAAACTCAGTGCCTCTTTGCTTGACATCATGGAAAAATCTAAAGAAATCAGCCAAGACCTCAGAAGAAAAATTGTAGACCTCCACAAGTCTGGTTCATCCTTGGGAGCAATTTCCAAATGCCTGAAGGTACCACGTTCATCTGTACAAACAATAGTATGCAAGTATAAACACCATCATACCGCTCAGGAAGGAGACATGTTCTGTCTCCTAGAGATGAACGTACTTTGATGCAAAAAGTGCAAATAAATCCCAGAACAACAGCAAAGGACCTTGTGAAGATGCTGGAGGAAACAGGTACAAAGATATCTATATCCAAAGTGAAACGAGTCCTATATCGACATAATCTGAAAGGCCGCTCAGCAAGGAAGAAACTATTGCTGTTAAACCACCATAAAAACCCCAACTACGGTTTGCAACTGCACATGGGAACAAAGATCGTACTTTTTGGAGAAATGTCCACTGGTCTAATGAAACAAAAATAGAACTGTTTGGTCATAATGACCATCGTTATGTTTGGAGGAAAAAGGGGGAGGCTTGCAAACCGAAGAACACCATCCCAACCTTGAAGCACAGGGGTGTGAGTGACTGTCTAGCTGCTCACTGCCCGCTAAACAGCCAGGAACCCAGACAGGCTCTCAAACCTAGCTGTCCATCATCCAGCACAAATCAGGTACTTTCAGCAGTAGGGAGATACAGTTGAAGTCGGTAGTTTACATACACCTTAGCCAAATACATTTAAAATCAGTTTTTCACAATTCCTGACATTTAATCCCTGTAGAAATTCCCTGTCTTAGGTCAGTTAGGACCACCACTTTATTTTAAGAAATAGAAATGTGAGAATAATAGTAGAGAAAATGATTTACAGTGCCTTGCGAAAGTATTCGGCCCACTTTGCGACCTTTTGCCACATTTCAGGCTTCAAACATAAAGATATAAAACTGTATTTTTTTGTGAAGAATCAACAACAAGTGGGACACAATCATGAAGTGGAACGACATTTATTGGATATTTCAAACTTTTTTAACAAATCAAAAACTGAAAAATTGGGCGTGCAAAATTATTCAGCGCCCTTAAGTTAATACTTTGTAGCGCCACCTTTTGCTGCGATTACAGCTGTAAGTCGCTTGGAGTATGTCTCTATCAGTTTTGCACATCGAGAGACTGGAATTTTTTCCCATTCCTCCTTGCAAAACAGCTCGAGCTCAGTGAGGTTGGATGGAGAGCATTTGTGAACAGCAGTTTTAAGGTCTTTCCACAGATTCTCGATTGGATTCAGGTCTGGACTTTGACTTGGTCATTCTAACACCTGGATATGTTTATTTTTGAATCATTCCATTGTAGATTTTGCTTTATGTTTTGGATCATTGTCTTGTTGGAAGACAAATCTCCGTCCCAGTCTCAGGTCTTTTGCAGACTCCATCAGGTTTTCTTCCAGAATGGTCCTGTATTTGGCTCCATCCATCTTCCCATCAATTTTAACCATCTTCCCTGTCCCTGCTGAAGAAAAGCAGGCCCAAACCATGATGCTACCACCACCATGTTTGACAGTGGGGATGGTGTGTTCAGCTGTGTTGCTTTTACGCCAAACATAACGTTTTGCATTGTTGCCAAAAAGTTCAATTTTGGTTTAATCTGACCAGAGCACCTTCTTCCACATGTTTGGTGTGTCTCCCAGGTGGCTTGTGGCAAACTTTAAACGACACTTTTTATGGATATCTTTAAGAAATGGCTTTCTTCTTGCCACTCTTCCATAAAGGCCAGATTTGTGCAATATACGACTGATTGTTGTCCTATGGACAGAGTCTCCCACCTCAGCTGTAGATCTCTGCAGTTCATCCAGAGTGATCATGGGCCTCTTGGCTGCATCTCTGATCAGTCTTCTCCTTGTATGAGCTGAAAGTTTAGAGGGACGGCCAGGTCTTGGTAGATTTGCAGTGGTCTGATACTCCTTCCATTTCAATATTATCGCTTGCACAGTGCTCCTTGGGATGTTTAAAGCTTGGGAAATCTTTTTGTATCCAAATCCGGCTTTAAACTTCTTCACAACAGTATCTCGGACCTGCCTGGTGTGTTCCTTGTTCTTCATGATGCTCTCTGCGCTTTTAACAGACCTCTGAGACTATCACAGTGCAGGTGCATTTATACGGAGACTTGATTACACACAGGTGGATTGTATTTATCATCATTAGTCATTTAGGTCAACATTGGATCATTCAGAGATCCTCACTGAAATTCTGGAGAGAGTTTGCTGCACTGAAAGTAAAGGGGCTGAATAATTTTGCACGCCCAATTTTTCAGTTTTTGATTTGTTAAAAAAGTTTGAAATATCCAATAAATGTCGTTCCACTTCATGATTGTGTCCCACTTGTTGGTGATTCTTCACAAAAAAATAAAGTTTTATATCTTTATGTTTGAAGCCTGAAATGTGGCAAAAGGTCGCAAAGTTCAAGGGGGCCGAATACTTTCGCAAGGCACTGTATTTCAGCTTTTATTTCTTTCATCACATTCCTGGTGGGTCAGAAGTCTACATACACTCAATTAGTATTTTGTAGCATTGCATTTAAATTGTTTAACTTGGGTCAAACGTTTCGGGTAGCCTTCCACAAGCTTCCCACAGTAAGTTGGGTGAATTTTGGCCTATTCCTCCTGACAGCACAGGTTTGTAGGCCTCCTTGCACGCACAAGCTTTTTCAGTTCTGCCCACAAATTTTCTATAGGATTGAGGTCAGGGCTTTGTGATGGCCTGACCTTTGTTGTTGTCCTTAAGCCATTTTGCCACAACTTTGGAAGTAATCTTGGGGTCATTGTCCATTTAGAAGACCCATTTGCGACAAAGTTGTAACTTCCTGACTGGTGTCTTGAAATGTTGCTTCAATATATCCACATAATTTTCCTATCTCATGATGCCATCTATTTTGTGAAGTGCATCAGTCCCTCCTGCAGCAAAGCACCGCCACAACATGATGCTGCTCACATTAGCTACCAAACATCAGGAAAATTTATATTTCAGGAAGTGAACATCAGGAAAATGTCTCTATTTCAGGAAGTTATGCTACCGAACATAGTGACACTACAATAAAGACAATGCCATTACATTAGGCTAATAGTGGAGCTACAATAAAGACAAGCACTTTTTTTTAAATTAAGGAAGACATCCAGTACACAGAGACAAGTGAACCAGGCCAAGTCATGCCTGCTCTAGGTTAAGGTTAATTATGGACCAGTCCAAGTCATGGCTGCTCTAGGTTAGGGTTAGATGTGGACCATGCCAAGTCATGGCTGCTCTGGCCAAGTCATAGCTGCTCTAGGTTAGGTTTGGATGTGGACCAGGCCAAGTCATAGCTGCTCTAGGTTAGGGTTGGATGTGGACCAGGCCAAGTCATAGCTGCTCTAGGTTAGGGTTTGATGCTCTTTCAACTATAACAGTATCAGGCAGTTCTGTTCTTGAAAGCTGGATGCCTTTACCATGTCCCAATGTAAAAGTCAGCCTGCTCCACAACTGGAGATGAGAATGCCAATGTCAGGATGTTATAGGCCTTATGCACATTCCATGGTCAAACGTTTTAAACACACTTCCTATCGGTTTGGCAAATTCCGGTCAGTCTAGTTGTTATCGACGAAATTAGCTAGCTAATTTAACTATTAACTGTAGCTAGCTAGTTACTTCGTAAAATGACGTAACTTTGAGAGAATCTACCTGAGAATGTGTGTATTTCCGTTAGCTTGGTTAAGTTATGCTTGTTAGCTATATTTGCTAGCTAAAAATAATTGTCATTCATGTCTTCTACACAGTATCTAACAAAGATACATTGACAGGGGAGATCACCGTGAGGGCTGCCTGCCACAGGTCCATAAGGAAGAGTGAAAAGCCGCACAGCATGAGAGTAGGGAAAGGATATAGATAGCTACTAGGGACCTTGTTAAACATCTCCTGTGAGACACTGTCATCATGTTCAAAATGTGTTGGAGACAGTGTCAACGTTTAATCTTATCAGTAGATAGATATTAGTGATGGGTCCCAATTCCAATTTAGAATTGCCCACTTAACAGGTTATTTGGTAAAGATCTGTTGATGCAGTGTTTGGTAATTTTGTTACTGAAACACAATGTATTCCTGTATAGTTAAATGAGCCCCTAGTTAAGAAGACTAGACACTACTATGTTTATTGTTATTCATTCTCACTTCAGTCTTCCATCACACTTATCTTCACAGATGGTGTTAAAGCACTCCGTACCAGTGATAGTGGTCCAAAGCCACTGCTCCTGTGTTGCAGGAAGTGTTCTGTGTAAGCAGACCATGGATATGAAGAGGGGGCTAGTCATGGAGCCAGTGGCTGTACATGGATCTGGTATACAGACCATGGAGATGAAGAGGGGGCTAGTCATGGAGCCAGCGGCTGTACAGGGATCTGGTATACAGACCATGGAGATGAAGAGGGGGCTAGTCATGGAGCCAGTGGCTGTACAGGAGTACTGCACACTGAAGAATGTTAACTTCTTTCCATGTGGCTTCGTAGTGCACCAAGATGCTCCGTGGTTTGGATCCTCTCCAGATGGAATCATATTTGATCCCAGTGTGAGACCACACTTTGGACTCTTAGAGGTCAAGTGCCCAAATGTTCCAAGTTATGTTGACTGCCCTTACCTGAAGATACAGAATGGAGAGCTGAAGTTGAAGAGATCTCATGCTCATGAGATCTCAAGTAACTAGCTAGCTACAGTTAATAGTTAAATTAGCTAGCTAATGATTGTAGCTAGCTAACGTTATATCTGTCACTGACTTGGTACTCACCTTCATAGTTGTCTATGTAGCTTCCTATATACATCTTGAACCCCTTTTCATTCTTGCTAGCTGGAGTCTCGGAGGCTGATGTAACAATTCGATGTACAATATTAATTTGAGGTAAGTCCTGAAGACACCTAGTAAAACACTGTGACATAGTAGTAGAAACATTATATCGTCGATAACCACTAGACTGACCGGAAATGGCCAAACCGATAGGAAGTGTGTTAAGAACGTTCGATCATGGAATGTGCATAAGGCCTATTGATGGGCCTGCACAAATGTTAATAGAATCTTAATTAACAAAGGTTTCCGTAGAAACTTGACTTGTGATTTGTGATGATCTACAGAATGTCAAGTGTCAATGGCAGTCACCATACACTGTCCATACACTTACTGGGAGTTCTAGGTTGCAGTGGTGCTTATTGACCAATGGTATCTATGCAACGTTAATGATGGCTAACGATTGGTCACTATTTCACTGTTTGATGTGGCATCATGTATACAGTATGTAGTCAGTGATCTATAACTTGTGAAATACGTGGTCAGTGATCTATAACTAGTGAAATATGTGGTCAGTGATCTATAATTGGTCAAAAATGTATCCTGTAATCCATATTTGTCCCCGTCTGCTCCATTTATTCATCAATCTAAAGAGAGTGACTTATTGACTTGTTTTATATGCAGAATGAATACCAACACCAGCATATAGAAATTCATTCATTCCACCAAACCAACATAAACAAAAACCCATCAGGATGCAGGATGCATGGGAGGATGAATTTCTGTCTGTATACTGGAGGTTACAGTATGTATTTTTTACCAATTAGCTTATGTCGTTGCAGACCTATTATTCAAAAATATAACTTACATCTGCCACATTTCAGAGGATTGAAGGGTAAACAAAGGATAGTGTATGATCCACGGGAAAAAAATGAAATCCCTGAAGAAACATCTTTGAACTCAATCCCCACTGTTCAGAGATAGCTAGGTTTGAAACAGCATAAAACAGATTTTTTGTCCCCTCTCCTCCCTCCACCCACAATGATCATGGCAGCGCTGCATATTGTTTCAGATAGACTGTGTGTGTCAGTCAGTCTTCAATCTCTTCCTCTCTTCTGTCCCTAATTCACAGAGACATCCCAGAGCATTTTTAGCTGTGTGCTCAGATTCTGGGGGTGGACCAATCACAAGTACATGGTGTGTTCGTTCCTGCTTGTAATTGTGTTCAATAGATTCAGGCTGCAGGCAGAATTTCATGCTTACAAGCAACAGCAATCGTGACCACTTTCCACCACAATTATTCATATCCCTCAAAACTAGGGATTGTTTTCCAACACAAAAGGTTGCAGGCGGATATGACTGGCATATTGAGGAGATTGTAGATCCATCAGGCAAACAGATTTACCCCATCTTGCACAATTAGGAGAGATGAGAGAGGAGCATATTCACTTTTCAACTGCTTGATACTAAAAGTATCACATTCAAATCAATTTAAACAATCTATCTGTACAGAATTATCTGAGAGAAATTATAAGAATTGATTCTGATTCAATATTATGTTAACTGTTCTGACATTTCCAGGTTGATAAAATGCTGGAGTAAAAATGTCATCTTTATATGAATTGTCAACTGTGAATTGTACTGTGGGAACAATGTATAACTTCTGAGCCTACGTTACATGTATAGAATCCTCAGAAAGCTCAATATTCAACCTGATGTCAGTGAGAGAGCTGAATCATGATTTGTAGACGGCTTCAAAAAAATGTTTTGCTCTCAAACTGGCATGGCTGAGCGAGGGCCCAGCAGAAGAAAGTGGCACATTTAAAAGCCACGTTGTCTGCTATTCCTAGGGAGGACACATGTGACAGACCCATCCATATTGGTTACCCTTGGTCACAAAACAGAGCACCATTTGACGGAACATTGAGTGGCGCTCTTCAAACGGACCCTGCTCTCACTCTGACTCCTGTTGTCAATTACCTCTATGAACAGGGAGGCAACGACGTAATGTCATGTAAAGCATTGCCTCTCTGCCAGTTTGCACCATCATTCAGTGTGGTGTTAAATGTAATTGAAAGGGAAAAGGAAGGCATTAATAATATAGGAATCTGCTCTATCCCTCTCCCATTAGTGTCAACATGTTCATTTAAGTACGGATACCCGAGACGACAAGTTGAAAAAACCTTGAGCAAGACGCTTAACCCCAATTTGCTCCAGGTGCGCTGTACTACTATGTCTGACCATGTAAAACCATATATTTCACTGCACCCATCTGGTGTACACTCACAAGAGGTACACCCCCCCATTCACGAAAACGGATCACTCCTACAGACAGTGAGTCACGTGGCCATGGATTGTTATATAAAGCAGACAGCCATTGAGGCATTCAGTTAGTGTTCGATTGAAAGTTAGAATGGGCAAAACGAGTGAACTAAGCGGCAAAGGGAGGTCTGACCCAGTACTAGACGAATGTACCTAAAAATTGGCCAGTATGTGAGAGAAAGAGAGTGAGTAGAGAGTAGAGAGAGAGTGCGGGAGGGCGAGAGGGAGAGAGATAGAGAGAAGGAGAGAGAGAGCGAGTGAGAGAGAGCGAAAAGGAGACGGAGAGAGAGAGAGAGAGAGAGAGAAAGAGAGAAGGAGAGAGAGCGAGCGAGAGTGAAAAGGAGAAAGAGAGAGAGAGAGAAAGAGAGAAAAGGAGAAAGAGAGTGCGAGAGAGAGAAAACGAGAGCGAGAGAAAACGAGAGCGAGAGAGAGAGAGAGAAAGAGAGAGAGAGAGAAGGAGAGAGAGAGAGAGCGAGCAAGAGTGAAAAGGAGACAGAGAGAGAGAGAGAAAGAGAGAAAAGGAGAAAGAAAGTGCGAGAGAGAGAAAACGAGAGCGAGAGAAAACGAGAGCGAGAAAGAGAGAGAGCAGTAGTAGGACACTATAAGATGGGGCACTGTTGGAAATTACTATGAGTTGTGGTAACATGAGTTGTGGTAACATGAATTGTGGTAAAATTAGTTGTGGTAACATGAATTGTGGTTACATCCATGAAATAAATATGGGCTCCGATTAACAGGAAAATATGGTTTTATAATAATGTATATCATACTTTCTGCTGGCAACATGCTCGTTGCCCTGTACCTGCTCAAAGAGGTCTGTCAGAAATGCCAACGCAGTTCTACACAGGATCAGATAAGAGCATGTCTGTGAAGCGATCAGGCATAGTTTGATATGAGGCTATCTGCCCCTGGGATGCTGTGCTGTATGTAATCTCCATCACAATGCTGGCTACTGAAGTAGAACACACTTGTTTGGGAGATGAACTGGTGTCAACTACCCAATAGGAGAGTGTATGGATGTGTTCCAAATTGAACCCTAACCCTATAGTGCCCTACTTTTGACCAGAGCACATTTGGGATGCAACCAGAGTGCTGGGATAACTTGATTTCCATGTTCAAATCAATCTGTTAATGAACCTATCTTCAAAATGCGGTGGGACAAAATCCATCCCTCCAGTGATGGATGTGCTAGACTGGAGTCACTAAGGCCTTTGATGAGCCAACTCAGGACACATTATTGGAGGTCGGGACAAGGCCTCTTGTGGAGCTGAGCCCCAGTACCAAGACGTCACCACAAGATCTCATCAACCTCTACTGGGACTGGGAGAACATGGCCGCCAACAACTGTGGATTAATGTTTGGAAAGGTGTACATTTTGGATGAGAGAGAGTAACCTTATGCTATTTTTTCAATCTTTTTTATTTGAATTTTCCTTCTTTTTGTTCAATCTACTTACCTGGTGGATACAAATTGTGAATGGGTAAATCTTCATGGCATACATGTTTAGTAAGGTAGTGAGGGCATGCAGTAAAACCTTCAGCTCCATAGGATGACTGTTGACCCCTGTCCCTCTCAAGACCAGCAACATGTTTTATTGATTCCCCATCGGGTTTAGACACCGAGCTCTTCTGTTGCTCTGAATGACCAAAATCCACATCTAAAACCTTGGGCGGTTAATGCTATGAAACATTAATATAGAGCACCAACAAACTTTTTGTTGCTGTTTCTCCCACATACTTTCCACCTATAGATTGGGGTAGAAAGTAATCACATCGAATACTTAAAAGGAACTGCGAAACCAGTTGTTGGTTGGTTCTATAGTTTTCTACTTGGTTTGTGGGGATAACTACCCTGCCAGTCTCCTCCCTGTTCTCCCTGCAGCTGAACCATGGTCTCGTTGTGCTGGCTCCAGAGCCCAGGGAAAGACCAGCAGCCATGGGGACAGAGCTTCAGAATCACAGGCAGGGTTTTAGCCCGTGGAGATAAGTCTGGTCCCCAGTGATTTTGAGCAGAGTTATGAAGGTGGAAATAGAGGAATGAATGCCATGTTGCACAGCCAGAGGGAGTTATTGGGCCTCAGTGTGCTGTGCATGTGTGCAGGGAGACAAGAGCATGGAGCATGTTGGGTGCTGGGGAAAACAGGGAAGCCTTTCAGAGTTTGTGCCACAGGCAATAGAGATACCCATGGGCTCATATGTATTGAAATGGAAGACAAAACAGAGTCACCACTGAAATGGAATGAATCCCCTGATTTATCAAAGACAAGCGTGGGTAGGTGTGCCTCATTGTCCTCTCTCTTACTAGAAAGGAGAAAATGATATTGCTGTATATTTCTGGAGAATTTGACATTCAAAACATTGTATAAATATAATGTGTAATTGAATGCTATAAAAAAAACTCAGTTCAACACAATATACCACCAACATATAAGGAAGACAATCGGGAAATGTAAATCAATATACTGGTAGCTATGTAACATCCAGTCCAGCTGAAAGCTGCGACAGCATCTGCGCGTGGCAGGAGGGATTTGTGACCAGGCTAGAGCTTCCTGTAACTATCCCAACAACTGACTAATCTGATTGAGGGAGGGAAAGGGCTTCTCTTGGCAGTAACCACTGGCCCAAGCATTGATCATGTCATTGTTGGCCACTGAGTGCCACCTCTCTAGACAATAGCCCAATTCTTCGCTCTCCCATCACTCACTGGGCTCACATCAGAAACACTGAGCACGCTGTAATGGAGAAACAGAGCGCTTCCCAAATCGAGTGTGACTCTGACCTGCATCTGGGGGAAGAGGGAGGAACAGTAATTCATTCCCTGCTCCCTAATTAATTATCATCCAGATTCCTTATTGATTTCTCTTATGCACTCTGATGGCTTCTATTCACACAAAATGCTGATGGGAGTGAAAAACATGGGGAGAGCACAGCACAGGGAGACTATATCCAGGAGGTATAGGCCGTTTGAGTCTGTTGCTGATGTTGGCAAACCTAGTTGGGAGATTAGTTCATGCTGAAATATAGCAGGGTCTGCCATCTTTGATGGTTTGGATATCAACTACAGGATAACCAATGATATGATTTGTACGGAATATGCTGAGGACAGTATTAGTCAGCTCAGCTATCCCCATTGAGACCGTGTCTGTGCCTCGACCTGGGTTGGGCAAAACTAAACATGGCGGTGTTCGCCTTAGCAATCTCACTAGGATAAAGACCTCCTCCATTCTTGTCAATATTGAAAGAGATCGTGATACCTCACATCTCAAAATAGGGCTACTTAATGTTAGATCCCTTATTTCAAAGGCAATTATAGTCAATGAACTAATCACTGATCATAATCTTGATGTGATTGGCCTGACTGAAACATGGCTTAAGCCTGATGAATTTACTGTGTTAAATGAGACCTCACCTACTGGTTACACTAGTGACCGTATCCCCTGTGCATCCCGCAAAGGCGGAGATGTTGCTAACATTTACGATAGCAAATTTAAATTTACACAAAAAAAAGACGTTTTCGTCTTTTGAGCTTCTAGTCATGAAATCTATGCAGCCTACTCAATCACTTTTTATAGCTATTGTTTACAGGCCTCCTGGGCCACATACAGCGTTCCTTATTGAGTTCCCTGAATTCCTATCGGACCTTGTAGTCATAGCAGATAATATTCACATTTTTTGTGACTTTAATATTCACATGGAAAAGTCCACAGACCCACTCCAAAAGGCTTTCGGAGCCATCATCGACTCAGTGGGTTTTGTCCAACATGTCTCTGGACCTACTCACTGTCACAGTCATACTCTGGACCTAGTTTTGTCCCATGGAATAAATGTTGTGGATCTTAATGTTTTTCCTCATAATCCTGGACTATCGGACCACCATTTTATTACGTTTGCAATTGCAACAAATAATCTGCTCAGACCCCAACCAAGGAGCATCAAAATTAGTGCTATAAATTCACAGACAACACAAAGATTCCTTGATGAGCTTCCAGACTCCCTCTGCCTACCCAAGGACGTCAGAGGACAAAAATCAGTTAACCACCTAACTGAGGAACTCAATTTAACCTTGCGCAATACCCTAGATGCAGTTGTACCCCTAAAAACTAAAAACTTTTCTCATAAGAAACTAGCTCCCTGGTATACAGAAAATACCCGAGCTCTGAAGCAAGCTTCCAGAAAATTGGAATGGAAATGGCGCCACACCAAACTGGAATTCTTCCGACTAGCTTGGAAAGACAGTACCGTGCAGTATCGAAGAGCCCTTACTGCTGCTCGATCATCCTATTTTTCCAAGTTATTGAGGAAAATAAGAACAATCCGAAATGTATTTTGATACTGTCGCAGTAATAAATGCATGAACTTCTTTGAGGAAAAGATCATGATTATTAGAAAGCAAATTACGGTCTCCTCTTTAAATCTGCATATTCCTTCAAAGCTCAGTTATCCCGAGTTTGCACTACTCTGCCAGGACCTAGGATCAAGAGAGACACTCAAGTGTTTTAGTACTATATCTCTTGACACAATGACAAAAATAATCATGGCCTCTAAACCTTCAAGCTGCATACTGGACCCTATTCCAACTAAACTACTGAAAGAGCTGCTTCCTGTACTTGGCCCTCCTATGTTGAACATAATAAACGGCTCTCTATCCACTAGATGTGTACCAAACTCACTAAAAGTGGCAGTAATAAAGCCTCTCATGAAAAAGCCAAACCTTGACCCAGAAAATATAAAAAACTATCGGCCTATATCGAATCTTCCATTCCTCTCAAAATTTTTAGGAAAGGCAACAGCCTTCCTGAAGACAAACAATGTATACAAAATGCTTCAGTCTGGTTTTAGACCCCATCATAGCACCGAGACTGCACTTGTGAAGATGGTAAATGACCTTTTAACGGCATCAGACCGAGGCTCTGCATCTGTCCTCGTGCTTAGTGCTGCTTTTGATACCATCGATCACAACATTCTTTTGCAGAGATTGGAAACGCAAATTGGTCTACACGGACAAGTTCTGGCCTGGTTTAGATCTTGTCTGTCGGAAAGATGTCAGTTTGTCACTGTGAATGGTTTGTCCTCTGACAAATCAACTGTAAATTTCAGTGTTCCTTAAGGTTCCGTTTTAGGACCACTATTGTTTTCACTATATATTTTACCTCTTGGGGATGTCATTCGAAAACATAATGTTAACTTTCACTGCTATGCGGATGTCACACAGCTGTAAAATTGCCCCAAAATTGCCCTTGCTAGAAGCCTGTGTTTCAGACATGAGGAAGTGGATGGCTGCAAACTTTCTACTTTTAAACTCGGACAAAACAGAGATGCTTGTACTAGGTCCCAAGAAACAAAGAGATCTTCTGTTGAATCTGACAATTAATCTTAATCGTTGTACAGTCGTCTCAAATAAAACTGTGAAGGATCTCGGCGTTACTCTGGACCCTGATCTCTCTTTTGACGAACATATCAAGACTGTTTCAAGGACAGTTTTTTTCCATCTACGTAACATTGCAAAAATCTGAAACTTTCTGTCCAAAAACGACGCAGAAAAATCAATCCATGCTTTTGTTACTTCTAGGTTAGATTACTGCAATGCTCTACTTTCCGGCTACCCGGATAAAGCACTAAATAAACTTCAGTTAGTGCTAAATACGGACTAGAACCAAGATATTTGATCATATTACTCCAGTGCTAGCCTCCCTAAACTGGCTTCCTGTCAAGGCAAGGGCTGATTTCAAGGTTTTACTGCTAACCTACAAAGCATTACATGGGCTTGCTCCTACCTATTTCTCTGATTTGTACCTGCCGTACATACCTACATGTACGCTACGGTCACAAGACGCAGGCCTCCTAATTGTCCTAGAATTTCTAAGCAAACAGCTGGAGGCAGGGCTTGCTCCTATAGAGCTCCATTTTTATGGAATGGTCTGCCTACCCATGTGAAAGACGCAAACTCGGTCTCAACCTTTAAGTCTTTACTGAAGACTTATCTCTTCAGTGGGTCATATGATTGAGTGTAGTCTGGCCCAGGAGTGTGAAGGTGAATGGAAAGGCTCTGGAGCAACGAACCACCTTTGCTGTCTCTGCCTGGCCGGTTCCCCTCTTTCCACTGGGATTCTCTGCCTGTAACCCTATTACAGGGGCTGCGTCACTTGAGTGGGTTGAGTCACTGATGTGATCTTCCTGTCTGGGTTGGCGCCCCCCCTTGGGTTGTGCCGTGGAGGAGATCTTTGTGGGCTATACTCGGCCTTGTCTCAGGATAGTAAGCTGGTGGTTGAAGATATCCCTCTAGTGGTGTGGGGGCTGTGCTTTGGCAAAGTGGGTGGGGTTATATCCTTCCTGTTTGGCCCTGTCCGGGGGTATCATCGGATGGGGCCACAGTGTCTCCTGACCCCTCCTGTCTCAGCCTCCAGTATTTTTGCTGCAGTAGTTTATGTGTCGGGGAGCTAGGGTCAGTTTGTTATATCTCGTCTTATCCGGTGTGAATTTAAGTATGCTCTCTCTAATTCTCTCTTTCTCTCATTCTTTCTCTCTTTTGGAGAACCTGAGCCGTAGGACCATGCCTCAGGACCACCTGGCATGATGACTCCTTGCTGTCCCCAGTCCACCTGGCAGTGCTGCTGCTCCAGTTTCAACTGTTCTGCCTGCGGCTATGGAATCCTGACCTGTTCACTGGACGTGCTACCTGTCCCAGACCTATTATTTGACCATGCTGGTCATATATGAACATTTGAACATCTTTGCCATGCTCTGTTATAATCTCCACCCGGCACAGCCAGAAGAGCACTGGCCACCCCTCATAGCTTGGTTCCTCTCTAGGTTTCTTCCTAGGTTTTGGCCTTTCTATGGAGTTTTTCCTAGCCAACGTGCTTCAACACCTGCATTGCTTGCTGTTTGGGGTTTTAGGCTGGGTTTCTGTACAGCACTTTGAGATATCAGCTGATGTACAAAGGGCTATATAAATACATTTGATTTGATTTTGGCAGTGGAAATAAATGGGGATTATAATTGAGTTTAGGACAGCCATTTGAAGAGGACCAACTCTGTGTCCTGCATAACTGGGTTTGTAGCAGCCCGAATCCATATGGTCTTTAGTACAATGTTGAAGAGGCTACATGGGATTTGATCTGCTTGATATGGGTCAGCACTACTCAAACAGAAGATCAGAGGGACTTCTCAGAGTGATAGAGAGCACAGCTGATAAATATATGTGTGTAGGCTAACCAGTACTGTAACCAACCAGTCCATGTTATCTCTTTTCCACTTGAGGCAGAGAGGATGAAAATGGAAACCTCACCACAGTGAAGGTCTTAGTATTCAGGTCTTTGTATTCAGGTCTTTGTATTCAGGTCTTAGTACTCATAATAGATATGTACTGTTTGGCCTGAATCATAACATGCATGATGTGGGTTAACCTGAGGTTAACCTAACACTGTACTGTCAACCTGAAAAGAAGCACATGAAGGAGAATTGTCATCATTTCAGAAAAAGCTGACTTGAGGTTAAAGTTCAACCTACTACATCTCTGACTTGTACCAACAGCATGATGGGATGACCGCATAATAATTGCAAGTTTTGCGAGAGGAAAAAGTGGGCAATGTTGAACCAGTATGCCAACTGACGAAAGCCTTTGCCTCCCGGGCAATCGATGAAAAGATGTCATCTTGTAAGAAATTATTTTGGTTCTGCCTGATTTTGAATTGTGCAGAGGCATGAAGATGTACGTGTTTATTCTACAGCCCCCTGGAAACCACATACCTAACCTAGCAGAAACCTACCAAATCGGCCCAAAACAGATGTTGATCTTTTAGCACTACAAAAATGTGAAAAGAAACAGAACAGTAGTATCAGTAGTAGTACTAGCAGTAGTAACAATAGTAGTACCAGCAGATGCACCAGTAGTAGTATCAGTAGTAGTACTAGCAGTAGCACCAGTAGTAGTATCAGTAGTAGTACTAGCAGTAGTAACAGTAATAGTACCAGCAGTAGCACCAGTAGTAGTATCAGTAGTAGTACTAGCAGTAGTACCAGTAGTAGTAGCAGCAGTAGCACCAGTAGTAGTATCAGTAGTAGTAACAGCAGTAGTACCAGTAGTAGTAACAGCAGTAGTAGCAGCATTAGTACCAGCAGTAGTAACAGCAGTAGTAACAGTAGTAGTACCAGCAGTAGTACCAGCAGTAGTACCCGCAGTAGTAACAGTAGTAGTACCATCAGTAGTAACAGCAGTAGTACGCACAGTAGTACCATCAGTAGTAACAGCAGTAATAACAGCAGTAGTAACAGTAGTAGTACCATCAGTAGTAACAGCAGTAGTACCATCAGTAGTAACAGTAGTAATAACAGCAGTAGTAACAGTAGTAGTACAATCAGTAGTAACAGCAGTAGTACCAGCAGTGGTACCAGCAGTAGTGCCAACAGTAGTACCATCCGTAGTACCAGCAGTAGTACTAGCAGTAGTAACAGCAGTAGTACCATCAGTTGTAACAGCAGTAGTACCAGCAGTAGTGCCAACAGTAGTACCATCAGTAGTAACAGCAGTAGTACCATCAGTAGTAACAGCAGTAGTAACAGTAGTAGTACCAGAAGTGGTAACAGCAGTAGCACCAGCAACAATAGTAGTACCAGCAGTAGTACCGGAAGTGGTAACATCAGTAGTGCCATCAGTAGTAACAGTAGTAGTACCAGCAGTAGTAACAGTAGTAGTGCCATCAGTAGTAACAGCAGTAGTAACAGCAGTAGTGCCAGCGGTAGTAACAGTAGTAGTACCAGCAGTAGTAACAGTAGTAGTACCAGCAGTAGTAACAGTAGTAGTACCAGCAGTAGTAACAGTAGTAGTACCAGAAGTGGTAACAGCAGTAGCACCAGCAACAATAGTAGTACCAGCAGTAGTACCGGAAGTGGTAACATCAGTAGTGCCATCAGTAGTAACAGTAGTAGTACCAGCAGTAGTAACAGTAGTAGTGCCATCAGTAGTAACAGCAGTAGTAACAGCAGTAGTGCCAGCGGTAGTAACAGTAGTAGTACCAGCAGTAGTAACAGTAGTAGTACCAGCAGTAGTAACAGTAGTAATAACAGCAGTGGTAACAGTAGTAATAACAGCAGTAGTAACAGTAGTAGTACCAGAAGTGGTAACAGCAGTAGCACCAGCAACAATAGTAGTACCAGCAGTAGTACCGGAAGTGGTAACATCAGTAGTGCCATCAGTAGTAACAGTAGTAGTACCAGCAGTAGTAACAGTAGTAGTGCCATCAGTAGTAACAGCAGTAGTAACAGCAGTAGTGCCAGCGGTAGTAACAGTAGTAGTACCAGCAGTAGTAACAGTAGTAGTACCAGCAGTAGTAACAGTAGTAATAACAGCAGTAGTAACAGTAGTAATAACAGCAGTAGTAACAGTAGTAATAACAGCAGTAGTAACAGTAGTAGTACCAGAAGTGGAAACAGCAGTAGCACCAGCAACAGTAGTAGTACCAGCAGTAGTACCGGAAGTGGTAACATCAGTAGTGCCATCAGTAGTAACAGTAGTAGTACCAGCAGTAGTAACAGTAGTAGTACCAGCAGTAGTAACAGTAGTAGTACCAGCAGTAGTAACAGTAGTAGTACCAGCAGTAGTAACAGTAGTAGTACCAGAAGTGGAAACAGCAGTAGCACCAGCAACAGTAGTAGTACCAGCATAGTAACAGCAGTAGTACCGGAAGTGGTAACATCAGTAGTGCCATCAGTAGTAACAGTAGTAGAACCAGCAGTAGTAACAGTAGTAGTACCAGCAGTAGTAACAGTAGTAGTACCATCAATTGTGCCAGCAGTAGTACCAGCAGTAGTAGCAGCATTAGTACCCGCAGTAGTAACAATAGTAATAACAGCAGAAGTAACAGTAGTAGTACCGGCGAGAGTATCAGAGGTAGTAACAGTAGTAGTACCGGCGAGAGTATCAGAGGTAGTAACAGGAGTAGTACCGGCGAGAGTATCAGCAGTAGTAACAGTAGTAGTACCCGCGAGAGTATGAGCGGTAGTAACAGTAGTAGTACCATTGGTAGTGCCATCAGTAGTACCAATAGTAGTAAAAGTAGTAGTACCATCAATAGTGCCAGCAGTAGTACAAGCAGTAGTAGTAGTAGTACCATCAATAGTGCCAGCAGTAGTACAAGCAGTAGTTGTAGTATCATCAATTTAGTGCTGAAAACAATGATTTCCTTCCTCAAAGGAAAATCATTATGAAGAGTTACATGAACATCTATTATTATTATCAATAGTATTATTATTATTAATAATAATGGTTTCTAATGGTCTCATTATTTAGCTAAATCAAGTTCAGGTAAATGAACTGTGTTTCTGTGGTATCCTGTGCAGTACAGTAGCGCCCAACCAGAACATCAGCCCACGTACTGTTAATTATATTGAAGTCATCTCTTCCATGGAATGACATATTTGCACTTTTTCAATTTCCCTACTAATCCTTTCATGTCACAGATGTTGGGTTGTTTGATGTCAACATGTGACTCAATTACTGTAAACCTCTACAGCTGTGTTCAGTAGGACAAAAGGGTAATGTTTGAGAGTCTTCCTCTTCAGATTTCTTACAATGTTCCTGGTTTACGAATCACAGGTTGCCTGATGATATCCTGTATTTAATTCCCCTGCTTTATCTATCCCTAGGATTGCGCCATACATTCATGGTGGAGAAGGAACATTAGTGGGTGTGGCGTTTGGCCGGAGTAGATGGGTAACCAGATGCGTTGGCAGTTGATATTATTTGTGTGTTCTGACAGAACATCTTTTCAGTGATGACATTATCTTAACTCTCTTTTTTTATCACAGCTAGCTACGTACAAGTCTGCAGGTCACACTCCTCTGAAAATATGTTTTATTAAGTTGTGTTCTCAAAAAACAAAAACAAAAAAGATTAGTTAGATCCGATTCAGAGACATGACTTCTTTATTGCTAAAGAACAGACAGAACAGTTGGTGTGTGCCCCATTGTAAGCACACAGCTACTGCCGTAACCCAAATAATGAATGGGTTGAAAAGAGTTCCGCAGATCCATCAAGATATTCTAAATAATATCATTCCCTTAAGTTTGACAAGAGAAATAACTGAATAAACAGACAAAACATTTATCAGTGAGTTGGGAGAGAACAGGAGAGGAGGAAATAGGGAGGAAATAGCTGACTCATTTTGATGATCATCTGGTGTATTATCACATTTACATTCAAAGGAATGAGACGGTTAAAAGGATATGTCAAATAACTACGATGTGATTCAATATACATAAGTATACAGTACATTATCTTATCAGTGGAGAGGAAAAGGTATTATGCTCCGTCACCTTCCTGATATTGTAGGCTAACACAATTTTTGGTGTAATGTACAATGCAATGACATAAACGTACAAATATGCCCCTAGTTCACTGGTGTCTGCAGTATACTGCAATCCTTCTATCAACATGTAATCCTACATAACTATCATCTCATGCTATTACTTTTGGAAGAGCTATAGGATTTAGTTCATATCATGTTATATCTTGTTCAATTACTATATGTCGATGCACAGTCTACGGAAAGACCTGGAAGGGTCTACCAATCCAACAGAGAGTAACCTACTGCAGCAAATGTGTGTTTCAGGGTTTATGGATGTCAAATAGAATCAAATCAAATTGTATTAGTCACATGCGCCGAATACAACAGGTATTACAGTGAACCTTACAGTGAAATGCTTACTTACGAGCCTCTAACCAACAATGGAGTTTAAAAAAAATACAGATAAGAATAAGAGATAAAAGTAACAAGAAATTAAAGAGCAGCAGTAAAAAATAATAATATATACAGGGGGGGTGGCGGTACAGAGTCAATGTGCAGGGGCACAGGTTAGTGTGTGATTTGTGAAGTACATCGATATATGAAATGATACTGGCTTACCTGCCCCTACTCACTGACCCATATAGAGTTCACTAGGGGGTCCATTCAATCAAAACCTGCATCCAGGTGATTCTGGAGTAATAGTGTTTGGCCTCACCCCAGTGAGGTCTACATGCTGTGGTGATCCTGATTGAATTGGCCCTTACTCTGTTTACTTTTAATTTCCTTAAGTGTGGAGAGTGTGCTCAGAAAGAAGTTGGCAGCTTGTTAATGAGGAACTAATGTGTCTTGATTTTACACAGCGAAGGACAACACGAAATGTAAAAATGTCAATGAACAAAATAACATTATATGACAGGCCAGTAGGCTACTGGGCACTGGGGCCTACTCAGGACATATTTATGGCTGAATGGAGGCCTCCTACTGGGCACTGGGGCCTACTCAGGACATATTTATGGCTGAATGGAGGCCTCCTACTGGGCACTGGGGCCTACTCAGGACATATTTATGGCTGAATGGAGGCCTCCTACTGGGCACTGGGGCCTACTCAGGACATATTTATGGCTGAATGGAGGCCTCCTACTGGGCACTGGGGCCTACTCAGGACATATTTATGGCTGAATGGAGGCCTCCTACTGGGCACTGGGGCCTACTCTCCTTCAAGTAGAGCTGGATGTGATGACAACAAGCAATCAAAAGTGCTACGTCTTTTCTCAAGCAGCTTTTTACATCAAGCCTGGAACAACTGAAGTCATTTTTATCACTTGTTAAATAAAGCCAAGTCGAAAAACAATATGCCCTTTGAAAGACTGTTTAAGTGTTACTGAAGACTGTCTACTTCAAACCATGAAAGGACTCGATGGGGATTTCTATTCAAACACGTTGTTTTTAATTTGACAGAGCAGGGATGACACATGCAACTGTCATGTTGTCTTCGCTTACATTATTTAGCCGTGTCTCGCTAGCGAAACAGAATAGAGATCAGGATGGTTCACATGAGGCTTGTGTTCGGCGGGACCTTTGGTCCAACTATACTGTGCTCTGCAGTATGTACAGTTAATACATAAAAAAAATATGTATTTTTTCAGTCCTCTGTAGCTCAGTTGATAGAGCAACGCCAGGATAGTGGGTTCGATTCCCAGCACTACCCATAATGTTGCTAAATGGAATATATTTATTCTCTAACAGTGTGAAGTCTCCATTTAGCAGAAAACATCACTTTAAATGGACTCCACCAGCCAGGTTGCTGCTCATTACAAATTCTTTAAATCCAAAGGAAATCATGTTGTTTTCCTCTGTCAATAACCACTCTGCCTACGCGCATCTATTTTTAGTATCGACAACCTACATCTTGGATTTGATCCTGTTATTCCACATGATTCAAACAAAGGGGTTTGAAATAAGGAGTCTGAATCTAGCTGAATGAGATACCAGGGAAAATAGGGCACAGTCAGAGCCACAGTGATACCTATTAGCCTTGTTACACAGCTAACCCTGATGGCTTGAGGGATAACAGCAATAGCACTTTTCAAGGTGGAAAAGAGATATCCCTGTTCTTATCATTTATCATTTATGAATACAAAATTATTCATTTTTTGCTTTTTTCTCAGCAGACGTGCTTTGAAAAAACCTGATCTTTCTAATACAGCCCAGAGTAATAGAAATGGATATGAACACCACTCGAGAGTTTTGTTATAACATAGTTGGCTCCAGGGTCAACCATGCAGTGTCAATAATTTGACACTTCTGTCAAAATCTGAAACTCTTAGGGACCATCATTGGTCATGTCAAATTCGAGAAAAGGCCACATGGTATACTGGAGCTTATTGGCAGATAGCCATGGGAGTGATGGTAAGCCTAAGCAAAGAAGATATTATTCTCCCAAAATATCATCCCATTTTAATTCGCTCTTATTTCCGTTCAGACATAGTTTAAATGTAAATACATTTTAATTATCTTATTCAGTTCAGACATACTTTAAATGTAAATACATTTTAATTCTCTCTTATTCCGTTCAGACATAGTTTAAATGTAAATACATTTTAATTATCTTATTCAGTTCAGACATACTTTAAATGTAAATACATTTTAATTATCTTATTCAGTTCAGACATACCTTAAATGTAAATACATTTTAATTATCTTATTCAGTTCAGACAGTACTTTCCATTTCACCTGGGCCATTAACATACCCTAAGCATCTTCCAGGAAATTAGTCATTTCTATTAAAGTTAAGCGTGTATATTTCCCTATAGCTCAAAGCAAAAGGCACTTTTGTTTAAGCTTCAGACATTTCTAAAGCAAGCCCTTCTAAACCAATTAGAGTCCCACATCCTTCCAGAGCAATTAAAACACGCGATGAGGAACGGTTAAACACTGTAGCATATTTCCTTCCCTTTTGAGTGGACAAACTACTGAACCAGTGACCTGCTGGAGATAGCACTGTTCTGGCAGGCAGTGCGGAAGACAGGCGTCAGAATGAGCTGAACAGAGCTCTCAACACAGGAGGGAGGCACCACTGTTGACCAGTTAGAGTCAGTGATTCACTGCACACTTCACAGGATGGGATGTGGAGGAGTCAGGCAAATAATTGGAGTTATTTCTAGGCAGTGACCCAGCGGGAGAGAGTATACTTAATTAGCAGAGAGAGGAGAAATAGAAGATAGAACGACTGCTGAATATACTTCAACACACTGAAGGATTATCATTTACAGCGAAATATATGTTATTTCAAAAGTAGAAATGTTGAGGGTATTTTGTTCAGACATCTTGGAGCATGTAGGCTATGCATTACATACAAACATATTGTCAGGCATCACACATTGACAGAAACAAAGCCTGACAGTTCTATAGCTCTGGTAGTGCAGGAGAGTGTACAGCTAAGCTTTCAGTAGATCATTCTCTACTGTTTGCATCAGCAATACCAACTGAAAAATGATCAGTACTGTAAACAAATGCTCAGCAAATTAACCAGCAAAGTCACCACAGGATTTAGCTATTAGTACCAGCTGTGGACTACCAACACACCACCCCCATAAGCCATGTTGATTGGAGGAGAACATACTGTATGGAGGATGTCATCCATGGCCGAACAGTTGACATAAGCAAATCTAATTGACGAAGACAGAACGTTGGTGTGTATTCTATAAAATAAGCAATAGTGCCTGGGGCCATGGATGACCTTGACTTTATATACAGTACCAATCAAAAGTTTGGACACACCTACTCATTCAAGGGTTTTTCTATATTTTTACTATTTACTGTAGAATAACAGTGAAGACACCCAAAACTATGAAATAGCACATATGGAATCAGGTAATTAGTAAAAAAGTGTCAAACAAATCAAAATAGTTTTTATATTTGAGAGCCACCCATTGCCTTGATGACAGCTTTGCACACTCTTGGCATTCTCTCAACCAGCTTCACGAGGTAGTCACCTGGAATACCAGGTTTGCCTTGTTAAAAGTTCATTTGTGGAATTTCTTTCTTTCTTAATGCATTTGAGCCAATCAGTTGTGTTGTGACAAGGTAGGGGTGGTATACAGAAGATAGCCCTATTTGGTAAAAGACCAAGTCCATATTGTGGCAAGAACGGCTCAAATAAGCAAAGAGAAAAGACAGTCCATCAATACTTGAAGGTCAGTCAAAACGGAACATTTCAAGAACTTTGAAAGTTTCTTCAAGTGCAGTCGCAAAAACCAACCATATGATAAAACTGTCTCTCATGAGGGCCTCCACAGGAAAGGAGGACCCAGAGTTACCTCTGCTGCAGAGGATAGGTTCATTGGAGTTACCAGCCTCAGAAATTGCAGCCCAAATAAATGCTTCACATAGTTCAAGAAACAGACACATCTCAACATCAACTGTTCAGATGAGACTGTGTGAATCAGGCCTCCATGGTTGAATTGCTGCAAAGAAACCAATACTAAAGGACACCAATAATAAGGAGACTTGCTTGGGCCAAGAAACATGACATTACACCGGTGGAAATTGGTCCTTTGGTCCAAATCTGAGATTTTTGGTTCCAGTCGCCGTGTCTTTGTGAGATGCAGAGTAGGTGAATGGATGATCTCCGCATGTGTGGTTCCTACCATGACGTATAGAGGAGGAGGTGTGATGGTGTGGGGGTGCTTTGCTGGTGACACTGTCTGTGATTTATTTAGAATTCAATATACACTTAACCAGCATGGCTACCACAGCATTCTGCAGCGTTACGCCATCCCATCTGCGCTTAGTGGGACTATAATTTGTTTTCAACAGGACAATGACCCAACATACCTTCAGGCTGTGTAAGGGCTATTTGACCAAGAAGGAGAGTGATGGAGTGGTGCATCAGATGATCTGGCCTCCACAATCACCCAACCTCAACCCAATTGAGATGGTTTGGAATGAGTTGGACTGCAGAGTGAAGGAAAAGCAGCTAGCAAGAGCTCAGCATATGTGGGAACTACGTCAAGACTGTTGGAAAAGCATTACAGGTGAAGCTGGTTGAGTGAATGACAAGAGTGTGCAAAGCTGTCATCAAGGCAAAGGGTGGCTACTTTGAATAACTTTTTTGGTTACAACATAATTCAATATGTGTTATTTCATAGTGTTGACATCTTCACAATTATTCTACAATGTAGAAAATAGTACATAGAGCTTGGGTCCTAAGGGCTGTTCATCACAGCAGTCTCTATGTGATAAGTGGCTGTATGTAAAAAAAAAAAGTATATTTTAAGTAGGCTGCATTTAAATCTCTTTGGGCACCGGTATAAACAGGTCTTATAATCAGGCTGTAAGACTGCAACATCATGAAACATGATATGCACATACATGTATTAGACTATGAATAGTAAACTATGTTTGAAGATTTTTTCTATGCATTCAATGACATTAAAATGTACTGTAAACCCACAAAAATAAGTTGTGTGCTATGAGACACAACTCACTACTGACTACTGCTAGGAAGGTAGAACAAGTACCAGAGGACAACATTACAATGGGCTAAAGAGGTGAAGAACTTAGTTGGTTTGCAGAGGGCAAATGGAATTTTAATACTGTTATTCGAGGGAAAATATTTTGGCATCTGAAATATTTAGGCTGCCTTCAGTTAGGTAGCACTCGCTACATGTAGTAATAAAGTGGAGAGAGAAAAACATGTTAAATAACTTGTGATTGTTACTCTGTGAAAAACAACAATTCTACAGAGACATTCACTTTTACAGCAATACCGCAATCATTGTCTACCTGTGAAGTTATCTAAACTGAAATCTGTGGAGAACTTAAAGAGATTTAGAGAAAACTGAAGGGAAAAAAACACTTGTTTTTAGGAACTAACAGCATCTGCGGGCTTATTTATACTTGGATGATTGTGTAATTCAGGGAGTCTGTCTTCTAAGGAGTGATATCCATCTCCAGAACCAGCACATTGAGTGTTGATGTCTTGAGCTTTATATTTCAATTTCATGCACTCAAAACGTGGTTTTGTACACTTGTCAAAGTAGCTTTAAAAAGCTAAATCTATTGATGCACTCCGTTCACAAGGTGCTTATCCACCAGCAGTATGAGGCACACTTACTCTTTCCAATACAGTGAACATGACACTGTTCATGTAGTTGTAGTAGTCTACTCAATAAGCAGTGCTCATGACTGGATATTATTGATGTAAGAGTTCTTGAGAACAGAATGATGCTTTAAGCATAATCCACATCAAGCAAAATGAAGACCCAAGACTGCACTGATTGCAAAATCGACCTTATAAGCAAATATTTTAAGTTCTGTGCAACCTGGCCTACAAATTAATGTAATGCAAAGCATCTGAGGTGAAAGACCACAGAACTCTTACTTAAAAATAAATCTTAACTCGTACTGTACATTTTTTAAATAATGGAATTACGATGGAAAATTGTCATCGCTTGCTGTATTTTGCAGTACAGAGGTGAATTAGGTGAAAGTGAGGATACTGGCGGACTTTGAAGTTACAGTGACGAGCTAATTGATCTGGTTATTATCCATATGGGTAGTGGAGTTAAGCAGAGCCCTGTAATTGATCTGGTTATTATCCATATGGGTAGTGGAGTTAAGCAAAGCCCTGTAATTGATCTGGTTATTATCCATATGGGTAATGGAATTAAGCAGAGCCCTGTAATTGATCTGGTTATTATCCATATGGGTAATGGAGTTAAGCAGAGCCCTGTAATTGATCTGGTTATTATCCATATGGGTAATGGAGTTAAGCAGAGCCCTGTAACTGATCTGGTTATCCATATGGGTGGTGAGGTTAAGCAGAGCCCTGTAATTGATCTGGTTATTATCCATATGGGTGGTGGAGTTAAGCAGAGCCCTGTAATTGGTCTAGTTATTATCCATATGGGTGGTGGAGTTAAGCAGAGCCCTGTAATTGGTCTAGTTGTTATCCATATGGGTGGTGGAGTTAAGCAGAGCCCTGTAATTGGTCTAGTTGTTATCCATATGGGTGGTGACGTTAAGCGGAGCCCTGTAATTGGTCTAGTTGTTATCCATATGGGTGGTGGAGTTAAGCGGAGCCCTGTAATTGGTGTAGTTATTATCCATATGGGTGGTGGCGTTAAGCAGAGCCCTGTAAATAGTGTAGTTATTATCCATATGTGTGGTGGCGTTAAGCAGAGCCCTGTAATTGGTCTAGTTATTATCCATATGGGTAGTGGAGTTAAGCAAAGCCCTGTAATTGATCTGGTTATTATCCATATGGGTAATTGAATTAAGCAGAGCCCTGTAATTGATCTGGTTATTATCCATATGGGTAATGGAGTTAAGCAGAGCCCTGTAATTGATCTGGTTATTATCCATATGGGTAATGGAGTTAAGCAGAGCCCTGTAATTGATCTGGTTATCCATATGGGTGGTGAGGTTAAGCAGAGCCCTGTAATTGATCTGGTTATTATCCACATGGGTGGTGGAGTTAAGCAGAGCCCTGTAATTGGTCTAGTTATTATCCATATGGGTGGTGGAGTTAAGCAGAGCCCTGTAATTGGTCTAGTTGTTATCCATATGGGTGGTGGAGTTAAGCAGAGCCCTGTAATTGGTCTAGTTATTATCCATATGGGTGGTGGTGTTAAGCAGAGCCCTGTAATTGGAGTAGTTATTATCCATATGGGTGGTGGAGTTAAGCAGAGCCCTGTAATTGGTCTAGTTGTTATCCATATGGGTGGTGGAGTTAAGCAGAGCCCTGTAATTGGTCTAGTTGTTATCCATATGGGTGGTGGAGTTAAGCGGAGCCCTGTAATTGGTGTAGTTATTATCCATATGGGTGGTGGAGTTAAGCAGAGCCCTGTAATTGGTCTAGTTGTTATCCATATGGGTGGTGACGTTAAGCGGAGCCCTGTAATTGGTCTAGTTGTTATCCATATGGGTGGTGGAGTTAAGCGGAGCCCTGTAATTGGTGTAGTTATTATCCATATGGGTGGTGGCGTTAAGCAGAGCCCTGTAATTGGTGTAGTTATTATCCATATGCGTGGTGGCGTTAAGCAGAGCCCTGTAATTGGTCTAGTTATTATCCATATGCGTGTTGGCGTTAAGCGGAGCCCTGTAATTGGTCTAGTTATTAGCCATATTTTTATTTATTTATTTTTTAACCTTTATTTAACTAGGCAAGTCAGTTAAGAACAAATTCTTATTTTCAATGACGGCCTAAGAACAGTGGGTTAACTGCTTGTTCAGGGGCAGAACGACAGATTTGTACCTTGTCAGCTCGGGGGTTTGAACTTGCAACCTTCTGGTTACTAGTCCAACAATCTAACCACTAGGCTACCCTGCCGTCCCGGGGTGGGTGGTGGCGTTAAGCAGAGCGCTGTAATTGGTCTAGTTGTTAGCATATGGGTGGTGGCGTTAAGCGGAGCCCTGTAATTGATCTGGTTATTATCCATATGGGTGGTGGCATTAAGCGGAGCCCTGTAATTGGTCTAGTTGTTAGCCATATTGGTGGTGGCGTTAAGCGGAGCCCTGTAATTGGTCTAGTTGTTACCCATATGGGTGGTGGCGTTTAGCGGAGCCCTGTAATTGGTCTAGTTGTTATCCATATGGGTGGTGGAGTTAAGCAGAGCGCTGTAATTGGTCTAGTTGTTATCCATATGGGTGGTGGTGTTAAGCGGAGCCCTGTAATTGGTCTAGTTGTTATCCATATGGGTGGTGGTGTTAAGCGGAGCGCTGTAATTGGTCTAGTTGTTATCCATATGGGTGGTGGAGTTAAGCGGAGCGCTGTAATTGGTCTAGTTGTTATCCATATGGGTGGTGGCGTTAAGCGGAGCCCTGTAATTGGTCTAGTTGTTATCCATATGGGTGGTAACGTTAAGCAGAGCGCTGTAATTGGTCTAGTTGTTATCCATATGGGTGGTGGAGTTAAGCAGAGCCCTGTAATTGGTCTAGTTGTTATCCATATGGGTGGTGGAGTTAAGCAGAGCCCTGTAATTGGTCTAGTTGTTATCCATATGGGTGGTGGAGTTAAGCGGAGCCCTGTAATTGGTGTAGTTATTATCCATATGGGTGGTGGAGTTAAGCAGAGCCCTGTAATTGGTCTAGTTGTTATCCATATGGGTGGTGACGTTAAGCGGAGCCCTGTAATTGGTCTAGTTGTTATCCATATGGGTGGTGGAGTTAAGCGGAGCCCTGTAATTGGTGTAGTTATTATCCATATGGGTGGTGGCGTTAAGCAGAGCCCTGTAATTGGTGTAGTTATTATCCATATGCGTGGTGGCGTTAAGCAGAGCCCTGTAATTGGTCTAGTTATTATCCATATGGGTAGTGGAGTTAAGCAAAGCCCTGTAATTGATCTGGTTATTATCCATATGGGTAATTGAATTAAGCAGAGCCCTGTAATTGATCTGGTTATTATCCATATGGGTAATGGAGTTAAGCAGAGCCCTGTAATTGATCTGGTTATTATCCATATGGGTAATGGAGTTAACCTGTAACCTGTAACAGAGCCCTGTAATTGATCTGGTTATCCATATGGGTGGTGAGGTTAAGCAGAGCCCTGTAATTGATCTGGTTATTATCCATATGGGTGGTGGAGTTAAGCAGAGCCCTGTAATTGGTCTAGTTATTATCCATATGGGTGGTGGAGTTAAGCAGAGCCCTGTAATTGGTCTAGTTGTTATCCATATGGGTGGTGGAGTTAAGCAGAGCCCTGTAATTGGTCTAGTTATTATCCATATGGGTGGTGGTGTTAAGCAGAGCCCTGTAATTGGAGTAGTTATTATCCATATGGGTGGTGGAGTTAAGCAGAGCCCTGTAATTGGTCTAGTTGTTATCCATATGGGTGGTGGAGTTAAGCAGAGCCCTGTAATTGGTCTAGTTGTTATCCATATGGGTGGTGACGTTAAGCGGAGCCCTGTAATTGGTCTAGTTGTTATCCATATGGGTGGTGGAGTTAAGCGGAGCCCTGTAATTGGTGTAGTTATTATCCATATGGGTGGTGGAGTTAAGCAGAGCCCTGTAATTGGTGTAGTTATTATCCATATGCATGGTGGCGTTAAGCAGAGCCCTGTAATTGGTCTAGTTATTATCCATATGCGTGTTGGCGTTAAGCGGAGCCCTGTAATTGGTCTAGTTATTAGCCATATTTGTATTTATTTATTTTTTAACCTTTATTTAACTAGGCAAGTCAGTTAAGAACAAATTCTTATTTTCAATGACGGCCTAAGAACAGTGGGTTAACTGCTTGTTCAGGGGCAGAACGACAGATTTGTACCTTGTCAGCTCGGGGGTTTGAACTTGCAACCTTCTGGTTACTAGTCCAACAATCTAACCACTAGGCTACCCTGCCGTCCCGGGGTGGGTGGTGGCGTTAAGCAGAGCGCTGTAATTGGTCTAGTTGTTAGCATATGGGTGGTGGCGTTAAGCGGAGCCCTGTAATTGATCTGGTTATTATCCATATGGGTGGTGGCATTAAGCGGAGCCCTGTAATTGGTCTAGTTGTTAGCCATATTGGTGGTGGCGTTAAGCGGAGCCCTGTAATTGGTCTAGTTGTTACCCATATGGGTGGTGGCGTTTAGCGGAGCCCTGTAATTGGTCTAGTTGTTATCCATATGGGTGGTGGAGTTAAGCAGAGCGCTGTAATTGGTCTAGTTGTTATCCATATGGGTGGTGGTGTTAAGCGGAGCCCTGTAATTGGTCTAGTTGTTATCCATATGGGTGGTGGTGTTAAGCGGAGCGCTGTAATTGGTCTAGTTGTTATCCATATGGGTGGTGGAGTTAAGCGGAGCGCTGTAATTGGTCTAGTTGTTATCCATATGGGTGGTGGCGTTAAGCGGAGCCCTGTAATTGGTCTAGTTGTTATCCATATGGGTGGTAACGTTAAGCAGAGCGCTGTAATTGGTCTAGTTGTTATCCATATGGGTGGTGGCGTTAAGCGGAGCCCTGTAATTGGTCTAGTTGTTATCCATATGGGTGGTAACGTTAAGCGGAGCCCTGTAATTGGTCTAGTTGTTATCCATATGGGTGGTGGAGTTAAGCGGAGCGCTGTAATTGGTCTAGTTGTTAGCCATATGGGTGGTGGCGTTAAGCGGAGCGCTGTTATTGGTCTAGTTGTTATCCATATGGGTGGTGGTAACGTTAAGCGGAGCCCTGTAATTGGTCTAGTTGTTATCCATATGGGTGGTGGAGTTAAGCGGAGCGCTGTAATTGGTCTAGTTGTTAGCCATATGGGTGGTGGTGTTAAGCGGAGCCCTGTAATTGGTCTAGTTGTTATCCATATGTGTGGTGACGTTAAGCGGAGCCCTGTAATTGGTCTAGTTGTTATCCATATGGGTGGTGGTGTTAAGCAGAGCCCTGTAATTGGTCTAGTTGTTATCCATATGGGTGGTGGCGTTAAGCAGAGCCCTGTAATTGGTCTAGTTGTTACCCATATGGGTGGTGACGTTAAGCGGAGCCCTGTAATTGGTCTAGTTGTTATCCATATGGGTGATGACGTTAAGCGGAGCCCTGGTTAAATGTGCCTTTGGATGTACATTTCAACATAGCAGTTAACCTCTCAGCTTTTTGTTTTGTGGCTTTTATCGTGTCTTGTTTTATGAGTTCATAACGTTTAGCCCTAGGCATTGTAGGCCTCACTGGAGCTCTATTTACTAGTGAAGTAAACGACATCTGTCTTGCTTCTGTGGATTCCCATCTTAGCATCAACAAATCTCTTTTTATCGATGCACTACTATCTATGGCGTTGTTAAGCTAAAATGAATCTGTAAATTACAAGAATGAGAACAATGACAGAGAAATGACAGAGAAATATCCACATCTGTTTGACTGATGACCGAGTGACAGGAGGCGCCCCAAGGAACTCCCTTTCATCAGACTACACCACACCCGGAGGCAGGATAAAGTGCCTAAGGGGGCAGCTGAAATCAGTGAGGGGGCACAATTTTTGTGTTCTTGCAATGGAATTATTTTGAATTCTGATTATATCACACTACAGTGCCTTGGAAAAGTATTCAGACGTCTTGGATTTTTAAAAATTTGATTGTGTTAAGGGAGCTGAATACTTACGCAACAACTATATTTGCTGTATTTTTTATTCATCTGTAAAAAATAAAATAAAATAAACATTTTAAAAAGTATTTTTCTTCCACTTTGACATTACAGTATTTTGTGCAGGTTGTTGACCAAAAAATCCCACTTTGTAACACAATAAAATGTGAAGAAATCCAAGGGGTCTGAATTTTTTTTGCAAGGCGTTGTCTACCGCAATAAACATAAATCTCAAATGCAGAGACTTCCGAGATCATTGAGTGCGTCTGAAGTGACAGGTAGGCTACAGTATTCACGCTTGTATCAGCACAATGTATCAGCGCCCTACAGCTAGTTTTAGTCATGAATATAGACTACAAGATAGATAGGGTAATTCACCTAATACAAACAGCCTGTGTGAATGCAGCTGTACAGACCGCTGTCGTAACAAAATAATGCAAACTAAATGAAAATAGTAGCCTAGTTATTCATGCATGCAAAACAAAAATACTCAATAGCAGTTTGGCTTAAAATACCGAACAGCAGAATGCAAACAAATGAATGTGAACAGAACAAAATAGCGGTACCAAAGAGTAGGCCTAAACAAAATATCAGATCGATAAAGGCGTGACACAGTCTATATTGAGGATACTTACATTAACAGTAAACAAACGCAGTGAACAAAAGGTGAATGGAGATCCAAATAACCTACTACAGTGAGATGCAGCCTACTACAGTGAGATGCAGCCTACTACAGTGAGATGCAGCCTACAGCCTACTACAGTGAGATGCAGCCTACTACAGTGAGATGCAGCCTACTACAGTGAGATGCAGCCTACAGCCTACTACAGTGAGATGCAGCCTACTACAGTGAGATGCAGCCTACTACAGTGAGATGCAGCCTACTACAGTGAGATGCAGCCTACTACAGTGAGATGCAGCCTACTACAGTGAGATGCAGCCTACTATAGTGAGATGCAGCCTACTACAGTGAGATGCAGCCTACTACAGTGAGATGCAGCCTACAGCCTACTACAGTGAGATGCAGCCTACAGCCTACTACAGTGAGATGCAGCCTACTACAGTGAGATGCAGCCTACTACAGTGAGATGCAGCCTACAGCCTACTACAGTGAGATGCAGCCTACAGCCTACTACAGTGAGATGCAGCCTACAGCCTACTACAGTAAGATGCAGCCTACTACAGTGATATACAGCCTACTACAGTGAGATGCAACCTACTACAGTGAGATGCAGCCTACTACAGTGAGATGCAGCCTACTACAGTGAGATGCAGCCTACTACAGTGAGATGCAGCCTACTACAGTGTGATGCAGCCTACTACAGTGAGATGCAGCCTACAGCCTACTACAATGAGATGCACCCTACAGCCTACTACAGTGAGATGCAGCCTACAGCCTACAACAGTGAGATGCAGCCTACTACAGTGAGATGCAGCCTACTACAGTGAGATACAGCCTACTACAACGAGATGCAGCCTACAGCCTACTACAGTGAGATGCAGCCTACAGCCTACTACAGTGAGATGCAGCATACAGCCTACTACAGTGAGATGCAGCCTACAGCCTACTACAGTGAGATGCAGCCTACAGCCTACTATAGTGAGATGCAGCCTACTACAGTGAGATGCAGCCTACTACAGTGAGATGCAGCCTACTACAGTGAGATGCAGCCTACTACAGTGAGATGCAGCCTACTACAGTGAGATGCAGCCTACTACAGTGAGATGCAGCCTACAGCCTACTACAGTGAGATGCAGCCTACTACAACGAGATGCAGCCTACAGCCTACTATAGTGAGATGCAGCCTACAGCCTACTACAGTGAGATGCAGCCTACAGCCTACTACAGTGAGATGCAGCCTACAGCCTACTACAGTGAGATGCAGCCTACAGCCTACTATAGTGAGATGCAGCCATGCACAGCTGTCTTGACAAACAAATAGGCCTATAGGCTTGCTCATGAGTTCAGCAACACGTTGTGATATGGCACAATACACTTCTGTGAATCAAATTTGACACGCGTAACATAAACACGTTTCCAACACGAACAGTTCCATTTACAACACAGAAAACAATAGGACACTAAGACAACCAGAATAGAATGAATCTATCGCTATGATGAAACATAACCATATGTAGCTGCAGGGGAGTCATTGGGTTCTTGCATTGGAATTATATTAAATTCTGCTTATATCACAATAAAAAATAAAAGTTCAAATGCTTTTGACTATGAAGTGACAGGTTGGCCCTAAATCTACGAATGAAATCTATGAATTTGCCTTTGCATTATGTGCTCAATCATAACCTAATTTATTTGGGGCTAATTTACCACCTGAGTAAGTGGAAACTCAAAATACATTAGCTAGATCACTAACTCTAAAGATAATAACCACTCATAGTAGCCATGTATTAATCTAACAGCGCATTTAATGTCCCAAAAAAGGTTGCATTGTGTAACGAGTGTCGTCGTAGGTGGAAGGAGGTGAGGACCAAGGCGCAGCGTGGTAAGTGTCGATATTCTTTAATAAAGTAATTGAACACTGAAACAATAAATAAAACAACAAACGAACAGTCCTGAATGGTGCTGGGAAAACACTGAACAGAAAATAAACACCCACGAAACCCAGGTGGAAAAAGGCTACCTAAGTATGATTCTCAATCAGAGACAACTAACGACACCTGCCTCTGATTGAGAACCATACTAGGCCGAACACAAAGACCAACATAGAAAAACCAACATAGACTGCCCACCCCTTCTCACGCCCTGACCATACTAAAACAAAGACAAAACAAAGGAACTAAGGTCAGAAGGTGACACATTGGTAGCCTACCGCCCAATGAAGCCTATGCACTCACAATGGCCAATGCACATTTCACACTCTCCATATCTCAAAGCCATATCAAATATATTTGTAAAATAGTTGCTATTGAGTTCATAATTGAGAGTTGAGAAATAAAAAGTAGGCTATACGTACAGAAAGCAGAGAACATTCTCTCTCCAGCTGTGACAACAGCAGTGTTTTCCCAGCAATTGGATTTTAAAATGTTATATAATCAGAACACTTTTCTTTCTCTCTGAGCATTTCTTTCCCCTGGGAAATGAGAGAGTGGCTCACTCAACACAGCAACAGGACCCAGTAAAACAGGTACAGGGGCAGGCAGGCAGACACTTTCATTACAGGAATCATGAGGATAATGTACTTTACTGTTTGACCAAATCATGATATTAGCCTCCTAAAAAATAGGATGTTTTTAGTGAGGGTCGCAAAATGTGACTAAATGGTGGCGGTCTGGAGCCCTGCCTTAGAGACTATGTCTACAGTGAATGGTGGCGGTCTGGAGCCCTGCCTTAGAGACTATGTCTACAGTGAATGGTGGCGGTCTGGAGCCCTGCCTTAGAGACTATGTCTACAGTGAATGGTGGCGGTCTGGAGCCCTGCCTTAGAGACTATGTCTACAGTGAATGGTGGCGGTCTGGAGCCCTGCCTTAGAGACTATGTCTACAGTGAATGGTGGCGGTCTGGAGCCCTGCCTTAGAGACTATGTCTACAGTGAATAGCCTACAACTTTCCTTTTACTTCAATGAAAAAATCCTCCATCTTCGCAATCAACAGTAGCTTTCCATAGACCCCCCACTCAACACAAACCACGCCGCGCTAGGTCCATTGCGGCAACCTGTCACTCACTCATTTTGAACTGAGGCGGCACAAGTTTCAACTGAAGGGGCTAAGACCGGGCTAGACACACACGCGCACACACCCTCTCTCTTAAGTGTGGAGAAACATAACAGCATAACAGGACCAGAGGGAAACAGTCTTTTCTCACTGTGCGGATGATGAGGCCAGAAAGAACATTGCACTATGAAGTCTTTCATTGCACTATGAAGTCTAAGGGCCAAGTAGCCATTCTAAGACTAGCCTAAGTGAGGCTGCCCACAGGGCTATAAACTCACTCAAGCCATTTCTAGGACACTGACACAAGACAAAGAGCACAGTGGCTTAAATATTTTCAGCAGCCCATCAAGACATGCCCAAATGGGTCCTTTGTAATAAACCTGATGACTGCTTATTCCTTAGCTGCAGAGCTTAGAGCTTCCCACTCCAAACCACTCACTGGAAGAAATGTAACTAATCTGACACTGTACTGTTTTTCATTCCTCTTCTCATGTTCGATTGAATCCTATTGCATAAAATGTCTTAGGTTAATAGCGGATGTTATTTCTGTGAGAATCTTTATCATTTTATTGTCTTAATATGAATATGACAGACAATCTTGCTTTAAACACAGTCAGCCCCCAGAACACCTTTGCATAATATGACACATTTTGTCCAGACATTTAGCATCATAACAGATTGTTATGTTTATATATAAAATATGGATACTTTATCAGGGACTAAAGGGAAATACTTCTGTTAGTTTTAAGCTTGATGACATCCGTACTCCAGACTGGCTGCAGTTCCAATGTGTCCTCTGTTTTACGAGGACACAACAGCACTACATTTCCATTATCATGCATGAGGCAGGTGCATAACAGCAGACTATCTCAGTAGGTGGGCTGCCACTGCCTTTCTGTAGAATCCTCAAGCACTTTTCCAATCCTCCATTTCAAAGCGAATGCTTCAACAGAATCCAAATCAAACACATTGATTTGTGACAAGGAGCCAAATCTGTGTGTTTGACAGCCAATGCTGTCTGGAACAATTGGAAGGGGAGGTTTAAGTTGGGCCCAATGGCTGTGTGGGAATATTTTTGCATAATTATACAGGACTGTGTGGAGCTCTCTGGAGGAGAAAGGGGAGCAGGAGAAGCTGGCTGGACTAGATCATATCCTGTCTCGCAGCACCTGATGCAAGAACAGTGAGTCATACATACTACGCCCCCTACAGGGATGAGTCTCCAGTCACTCCCGCCCAAGCAGGCCCCTCTGTAAGCTTTTATTTTCCCCTTGAGGTCTTCTGTCACGATACGCTTACCTCTGCAATCTGGGGAATATGCATTTTCCCTGGAGGCTCCCACACAGCCAGATCATGTGCTGTGACAATTTAGCAGGGCCTTACCTGTAGAGATACTGCTGTTCTTTGACGAGGAGCCAGCCCACAAGTAGCTATGCACTACAGGTATTTAAGATGCAAACCGATTTGGGATAGAAACCACTTGGTACAGCAGCAACAAGGTAAGTGGATGGAAGAAGAACATTCAACACCATGTTGTTTTTAGGCTAATCTTAAAGGGAAACGGCGCCTGCTGATTCGGCCTAGTTTTTTGGTTTAGGAATGTGGTGTTTCTTTGGTGTGTCCTTGCCACCACCAAGACACACCCATCTGTCATAACCTTGGCCACAGCGGTTTCTCCCCACTCAATCACAACAAACAAAACTCCTGCAGGTTGAGTTCAATAACTACAGTATGGTGAGATGCCAGAGGTGGCTTTGAATAGGTCAGTAGACTACAGACTACAGACGAATGCAATTGCTGAATTGATGTAGATATTCTAAACTAAGAGTTTTAATAACTATCAAATGTAGTAACAGGTCCATGTAGAATAAACCCCCCTTTACATAATACCATAGAAGTAGTGTTCTGCTGATAAACCCCCCTTTACATAATACCATAGAAGTAGTGTTCTGCTGATAAACCCCCCTTTACATAATACCATAGAAGTAGTGTTCTGCTAATAAACCCCCCTTTACATAATACCGTAGAAGTAGTGTTCTGCTAATAAACATGCCTTTACATAATACCATAGAAGTAGTGTTCTGCTAATAAACCCCCCTTTACATAATACCATAGAAGTAGTGTTCTGCTAATAAACCCCCCTTTACATAATACCGTAGAAGTAGTGTTCTGCTAATAAACATGCCTTTACATAATACCATAGAAGTAGTGTTCTGCTAATAAACCCCCCTTTACATAATACCATATAAGTATTGTTCTGCTAATAAACCCCCTTTACATAATACCATAGAAGTAGTGTTCTGCTGATAAACCCCCCTTTACATAATACCATAGAAGTATTGTTCTGCTAATAAACCCCCCTTTACATAATACCATAGAAGTAGTGTTCTGCTAATAAACCCCCCTTTACATAATACCATAGAAGTAGTGTTCTGCTGATAAACCCCCCTTTACATAATACCATAGAAGTAGTGTTGTAACGGTTTTCTTGGTGAGAAGGAGAGTCGGACCAAAATGCGGCATGTCTATTGCAATCCATGTTTAATGAAGAAACACACTAAACACAAACACTACCAAAACAATAAACTTAACGAAAACCGAAAACAGCCTATACTTGTGTAACCTAACACAGAACAATGACATCAGGACACTAAGGACAATCACCCACGACAAACTCAAAGAATATGGCTGCCTAAATATGGTTCCCAATCAGAGACAACGATAAACACCTGCCTCTGATTGAGAACCACTTCAGACAGCCATAGACTTAGCTAGAACACCCCACTAGCTACAATCCCCATACATACACACCACATACAAAAACCCATGCCACACCCTGGCCTGACCAAATAAATAAAGATAAACACAATAATACTTTGACCAGGGTGTGACAGAACCCCCCCCCTAAGGTGCGGACTCCCGAACGCACCTCATAACCATAGGGAGGGTCCGGGTGGGCGTCTGTCCATGGTGGCGGCTCCGGCGCGGGACGTGGACCCCACTCAATCAATGTCTTAGTCCCTTCTCCTTGCGTCCCTGGATAGTCCACCCTCGCCGCCGACCATGGCCTAGTAGTCCTCACCCAGAACCCCACTGGACTGAGGAGCAGATCGGGACTGAGGGGCAGCTCGGGACTGAGGCAGCTCGGGACTGAGGGGAAGCTCAGGAGTGAGAGGAAGCTCAGGAGTGAAAGGAAGCTCAGGATTGAAAGGAAGCTCAGGCAGGTTGATGAATCTACCAGATCCTGGCTGACTGGCAGATCCTGGCAGACTGGCAGATCTGGAAGAGTCTGGTCGACTGGCAGATCTGGAAGAGTCTGGCCGACTGGCAGATCTGGAAGAGTCTGGTCGACTGGCAGATCTGGAAGAGTCTGGTCGACTGGCAGATCTGGAAGAGTCTGGTCGACTGGCAGATCTGGAAGAGTCTGGTCGACTGGCAGCTCTGGCTGCTCCATGCTGACTGGCTGCTCCATGATGACTGGCAGCTCTGGCTGCTCCATGCTGACTGGCTGCTCCATGCTGACTGGCAGCTCTGGCTGCTCCATGCTGACTGGCTGCTCCATGCTGACTGGCAGCTCTGGCTGCTCCATGCTGACTGGCTGCTCCATGCTGACTGGCTGCTCTGGCTGCTCCATGCTGACTGGCTGCTCTGGCTGCTCCATGCTGACTGGCTGCTCCATGCTGACTGGCTGCTCCATGCTGACTGGCGGCCCTGGCTGCTCCATGCTGACTGGCGGCCCTGGCTGCTCCATGCTGACTGGCGGCCCTGGCTGCTCCATGCTGACTGGCGGCCCTGGCTGCTCCATGCTGACTGGCGGCCCTGGCTGCTCCATGCTGACTGGCGGCCCTGGCTGCTCCATACTGACTGGCAGCTCTGGCGGCTCCTTGCAGACTGGCAGCTCTGGCGGCTCCTTGCAGACTGGCAGCTTTGGCGGCATCCTGCAGACAGGCAGCTCTGGCGGCTCCTTGCAGACTGGCAGCTCCTTGCAGACTGGCAGCTCCTTGCAGACTGGCAGCTCCTTGCAGACTGGCAGCTCCTTGCAGACTGGCAGCTCCTTGCAGACTGGCAGCTCTATGCTAACTGGCAGCTCTATGCTAACTGGCAGCTCTATGCTAACTGGCAGCTCTATGCTAACTGGCAGTTCTGAACAGGCGGGAGACTCCGGCAGCGCTGTAGAGAAGGAATGCTCTAACAGCGCTAAACAGGCGGGAGACTCCGACAGCGCTGGAGAGGAGGAGGGCTCCGACAGCGCTGGACAGGCGAGGCGCACTGTAGGCCTGATGCGTGGTGCTGGCACTGGTGGTACTGGGCCGAGGACACGCACAGGAAGCCTGGTGCGGGGAGCTGCTACCGGAGGGCTGGGGTGTGGAGGTGGCACAGGATGGGTTAGACCGTGAAGGCGTACTGGAGATCTTGAGAGCGGTGCTGGCACAGGACGTGCAAGGCTAGGGAGGTGCACAGGAGGCCTGGTACGTGAGACTGGCACCATCTTCACCAGCCGACTAACACGCACCTCAGGACGAGTATGGAGCGCTGACCCAGGTGCCATCAAATCCCCGACACGCTCCGTCGGGCGAATTCCATGTTTAAAACACCAACACAGCAACTCCCTCATTTCTCTCTCCTCCAATTTCCCCATTAACTCCTTCACAGTCTCTGTTTCGCTCACCTCCAACACCGGCTCTGGTCTCCTCCTTGGCTCCTCACGATAAACAGGGAGAGTTGGCTCAGGTCTGGCTCCTGACTCTGCCACACTCTCCCTGAGCCCCCCCCCAAGAAATTTTTGGGGCTGACTATGGGGCCTCCGTCCGCGCCGCCTTGCTTGCTTCGCAAACTCCATTCTCCTATATCCTTCCGCGCACTGCTCCATCGAATCCCAGGCGGGCTCCGGCACTCTCCCTGGGTCGACCGCCCACCTGTCTATCTCCTCCCAAGAAGTATAGTCCATACTGTACTCCACTTTGGGCTGTTCCTGCCTGTTGACACGCTGCTTGGTCCGTTGGTGGTGGGTGATTCTGTAACGGTTTTCTTGGTGAGAAGGAGAGTCGGACCAAAATGCGGCATGTCTATTGCAATCCATGTTTAATGAAGAAACACACTAAACACAAACACTACCAAAACAATAAACTTAACGAAAACCGAAAACAGCCTATACTTGTGTAACCTAACACAGAACAATGACATCAGGACACTAAGGACAATCACCCACGACAAACTCAAAGAATATGGCTGCCTAAATATGGTTCCCAATCAGAGACAACGATAAACACCTGCCTCTGATTGAGAACCACTTCAGACAGCCATAGACTTAGCTAGAACACCCCACTAGCTACAATCCCCATACATACACACCACATACAAAAACCCATGCCACACCCTGGCCTGACCAAATAAATAAAGATAAACACAATAATACTTTGACCAGGGTGTGACAAGTGTTCTGCTGATAAACCCCCCTTTACATAATACCATAGAAGTAGTGTTCTGCTAATAAACACCCCTTTACATAATACCATAGAAGTATTGTTCTGCTAATAAACCCCCCTTTACATAATACCATAGAAGTAGTGTTCTGCTAATAAACCCCCCTTTACATAATACCATAGAAGTATTGTTCTGCTAATAAACCCCCCTTTACATAATACCATAGAAGTATTGTTCTGCTAATAAACCCGCCTTTACATAATACCATAGAAGTATTGTTCTGCTGATAAACCCCCCTTTACATAATACCATAGAAGTATTGTTCTGCTGATAAACCCCCCTTTACATAATACCATAGAAGTATTGTTCTGCTGATAAACCCCCCTTTACATAATACCATAGAAGTATTGTTCTGCTGATAAACCCCCCTTTACATAATACCATAGAAGTATTGTTCTGCTGATAAACCCCCCTTTACATAATACCATAGAAGTAGTGTTCTGCTGATAAACCCCCCTTTACATAATACCATAGAAGTAGTGTTCTGCTAATAAACCCCCCTTTACATAATACCATAGAAGTAGTGTTCTGCTGATAAACCCCCCTTTACATAATACCATAGAAGTATTGTTCTGCTAATAAACCCCCCTTTACATAATACCATAGAAGTATTGTTCTGCTAATAAACCCCCCTTTACATAATACCATAGAAGTATTGTTCTGCTAATAAACCCCCCTTTACATAATACCATAGAAGTATTGTTCTGCTAATAAACCCCCCTTTACATAATACCATATAAGTATTGTTCTGCTAATAAACATGCCTTTACATAATACCATAGAAGTAGTGTTCTGCTAATAAACCCCCCTTTACATAATACCATAGAAGTATTTTGGACGTTTGAAAAGGTCCTGAGGACATCAATATATGCCTTTGTTGATGCTGACCACCCCCCACAAAAGTAGATGGCACTGCATTGGGCTTGAACTCCAAAGGTTCAGAACCAGAGTTCACTGCTAAGACCACCACACCACAGCAGTTCACAATTCCCAAGCAAGCAGGGAGAGTACTAGATGATACTTAATGGAAACAGCACATTTTTTTTGATTATTTTGTTTTAAGCCTTCCCCAAACAATAACAACTCAGAATTAATACCCTAACCCTTTGAGTTGTTTCTGTTTTAACCCTGTAACTACATGGAATTTTTAAATTGACCTTTATATAACCAGGCAATTCAATTAAGAACAAATTCTTATTTACAATGACGGCCTACCCCGGCCAAACCTGTACAGCGCTCAGCCAATTGTGCACCACCCTATGGGCCTTCTAATCACAGATGCAGCCTGGATTTGAACCAAAGACTGCAGTGACACCTCTTGCACTGAGATTAAGTGCCTTAGACCACTGCGCCACTTTTACGGATACAGGTATCCTGTGTGTGTGTATTTATTTTCTCTCCTTCTCCCCTCCTCACAGGTGGCAGTCACCTTTCCCAGTTGGTTGGTTCCTCTGTGGTTCTCTCTCTCTCTCTCTCCATGTCACTTTGTCCACACCTGTGAGTATTGTTATGGTGTTTGATGGTGTGAAAAGGGGGAACCAAGACAAGTTGCCCATGGGCATAATCTACCCGTAGGAATACTTTGTCTAAGAACACCAGTTAGAACTGGGCGGACCACCCGCTGTATTTTTGGTTCGTTAGTTAGCTGTATTGAAGTAGGCTAGTCTAGCTTAGGGGTGTTTTTGGATATTTGTTTCTTTCCTTGGGTCCAGCTCAGCCCCTTTTCCAACCCCCCTTTACCGTGCGTTTAAAAATAAACCCTGGGTGTTTGACGGTAATTTAGTTGTCTATGGTTTTTCGTTCTTACTGTTACTTTGTCACTAATATACTTTGCATTAGTTATGTTACGGGTCTCATTACCGTCCCCCCTAGACTGCTGGGCCAAAGGGATTCGTAACAGCCACTCAGGAGCCCCGCATTTAACCGTGTAACCACGCAGAATTAATAGGTCCAAAAATTGATGTTCATCCAATTACAGCCAATTCCGAAGTGGAACTATGAGATCAAGTTGGTTATGATACCCACCTTTGTTCCTTCTTGTAGGTCCCAGGGTCCGTTCAAACCAAGGGCATCAGTCTGGCACCCAACTGTACACTTTGTCTAACAGAAAAACAGGACAAAAATTGTCATCATCCCTCAATTATAAACATAGCTCAAGAAATATTGTACTCATTTGGAAGCTAATTCGATGCATTATAGATATAGACTGACTGGCTCCAGACTGGATTAGATTCAGGCCGGTGATGCCGTTACACTATCTGTGACATGTTTGGCTATGTCCCTGGGTTGGTTTGAGTTTGTTGCTGCTAGTTAGTACAATGTTGTAGTCAGACATGAGTTAGCTAGTACCACCATAGCTGCATCCAATATTTATTTGTGCCTTAGACATGGGTTTCACCTCTGAGGGTAGTGTGACTGTTTAGTCTAAATTACACTAAATTACACTAATTTAGAGTGCCATGGAAATACAATGACATATTAAAGTAGGCAGATAATTAGTAGGAAACAAGTTTGCCATATTATGATGGCACATTTACTTAGAGAGAGATCACAATATTGCCATTAATGTTAATGTTACTAGCAAAGTTCGTCAAAAATAGCTAGCAAAATAGCTAGCAATGCTAATGTTAGCGAGCTAGCTGGCTAAAGTTATACAGCATCTAAAGTCAATCTGGCGACATCAGAATCACGACAAAAGGTTTTCCTACTAATTATTTGCCTTCTTTTGAAATGTTATCTTGTTTCCAGGCCAAATCCTAGTTGTATTGAGGTAGGCTAACGCGTTAGCTAGCTACCTAGCTAGCTAGCTAGTTAACATCAGCTATGATAGTGATAATGATTATCAAAAAATACTAAAACAGATACATAACCATCAGTCTATGGTCTAGCTACCGGTATACTTACCACCACTGGGAACCAACGAACTCCATCCACTTATTCTGTATGATAGAATCCTTCGGCAGGGCAGGCCATTGTTGTTGGCTGTGCAATAAGGGTCCTTTTGGCAGGGCATGCAAACCATAGTTGTTGGCTGTGCATTCTGCTGGCAGCATACATTGCGTTATGTTGTGTTAATGGAGTGTCAAAGAAAGGAATAAATCGCAATATGGATATTGCATATGTCAATATCGCAATTTCGATATGAATTCGATTAACCGCGCAGCACTAATTCAATACCAACCTTAATTCACCCGTTGTGATGCACTGTTCCAAACTCCGTTTTAGACCGGACTGACTTTATGACCAAAATTATACTATTTACACGTTGATGTCAATTTTTACAATAGAATAAATGTTTCTGACTCATATCAATGCCACGTACAGTGCATTCGGAAAGTATTCAGACCCCTTGACTTTTTCCACATTCTGTTACTTTACAGCCTTATTCCAAAATCTCATACATTTGTTTTAAATCTCAAATCTACACACAATACCCCATAATGACAAGTGAAAACATTTTTGAAAATGTATTAAAAGTAAAAAAAAACTGAAATAGCTGTATTCAGACCCTTTGCTATGAGACTCGAAATTGAACTCAAGTGCATCCTGTTTTCATTGATCATCCTTGAGATGTTTCAACATCAGGATTGAGGGAAAGCTGAACAGAGCAAGGTACAGAGAGATCCTTGATGAAAATCTGCTCCAGAGCGCTCAGGACATCAGACTGGGGCGAATGTTCACCTTCCAACAACAACCCTAAGCACAGTGTGGCCCAGCCAGAGCCTGGACTTCAACCCGATCTAACATCTCTGGAGAGACCTGAAAATAGCTGTGCAGCGACGCTCCCCATCCAACCTGACAGAACTTGAGAGGATCTGCAGAGAAGAATGGGAGAAACTCCCCAAATACAGGTGTGCCCGAATACTTATGTAAAATTGATATTTAAGATTAGTATTTTTTATAAATGTATGTTTTTTCATTATGGGGTATTGTGTGTTGTTGAGGGGAGAGAAAAAAAAGAAGTCCATTTTAGAATAAGACTGTAACGTAACCAAATGTGGAAAAGTTAACGGGTCTGGATACTTTCCGAATACACTGTAGGCTGTTTCAAATGGGATCAGTTGGTTTTTAGGGGCAGTCACTACAACAAACTTGAGTTTGCTGGTTACCTTGACCACCAATCGATTAAAACAGCTCTTCTATTTACAAACAAGCAAACTGACAAATGTAGGTGGACAACAAAGCCTGCGGGCCCTGATGCAAGTCATTGATGATGTCATGGCACCTGGCTAACCTTGGCCAAGGCGCATGGCGTAGGGAAGTGCCGACTCAGCGCAGCGCTGACAGCCATCAATTCCCTGTGCACTGATGAGAGCAGAGACATGACTGGGGTGAGCCTGAGCAGCATAGACAGCCCTGACACAAATTCTCTCCGTCAGGCGCTCCTGCCCCTGCCCTAGCCGGCACATGGGTGTCTGTCGGCATTGGGGTGATCTGGGAACGCTTTTGGAAAACTCCCAGCAATAGGGTTGCTCCATTTTAACGACACAGGTAAGATAATGGAGAACTTTCCACTCGTCTAAATGGACAACCCAAGCACAAATGCTTAAAACAGACCAACTGATGTCGCTTGGAAAAATACCTATTCATATCTGTGAGTGTCTGATCTACTACAATGAAAACAAAGAAAATCAACTAAGAGCTCATCTTGATTATCTTTGAAACCAAACACTGTCACAGACTAGCCTACACCTAATACATCAATGTCCCTCTTCAGTAAAAACCCGTGTGGGACATTCTCCTACATAAAATATGTAAATCACAAACTGTGACAGAGATCCAAGTCTGTGAGTTACATACTGTATGTCTGCTACCACGCACGGCGCTGTGCTGTGCTTCCTGCTTATTAAAAGAGTGTTCCTCACAGGCCTTAAAGACTCTTAATTAGAATCCAGCCCCCTGTTGAGTAGGTCTCCCGTGAAACTCTTGTGGCAAGTGCTCCATAGACAGGTCTGGGGGAGGTCAGTATGGAGCCAGGCTGATCTCCATTTCCATTGATTAGTGCCCTCCAACGTAAACGTCATGGACCACGGGCACTTCTGCTTCACTGCAGGAGGTGGCTAGCTAACCGTGTGGACAAATAATGTGGAGGGGAAAAGGTGTTGTGTGGATGGGCAGATCAACATAATGTGGAGGAGAACAGGTGTTATATGGATGGGCAGATCAACATAATGTGGAGGAGAACAGGTGTTGTGTGGATGGGCAGATCAACATAATGTGGAGGAGAACTGGTGTTGTATGGGTGGGCAGAACAGGTGTTGTGTGGATGGGCAGAACAACATAATGTGGAGGAGAACAGGTGTTGTGTGGATGGGCAGATCAACATAATGTGGAGGAGAACAGGTGTTGTGTGGATGGGCAGATCAACATAATGTGGAGGAGAACAGGTGTTGTGTGGATGGGCAGATCAACATAATGTGGAGGAGAACAGGTGTTGTGTGGATGGGCAGATCAACATAATGTGGAAGAGAACAGGTGTTGTGTGGATGGGCAGATCAACATAATGTGAAGGAGAACAGGTGTTGTATGGATGGGCAGATCAACATAATGTGAAGGAGAACAGGTGTCGTATGGATGGGCAGATCAACATAATGTGGAGGAGAACTGGTGTTGTATGGGTGGGCAGAACAGGTGTTGTGTGGATGGGCAGAACAACATAATGTGGAGGAGAACAGGTGTTGTGTGGATGGGCAGATCAACATAATGTGGAAGAGAACAGGTGTTATATGGATGGGCAGATCAACATAATGTGAAGGAGAACAGGTGTTGTATGGATGGGCAGATCAACATAGTGTGGAGGAGAACAGGTGTTGTTTGGGTGGGCAGAACAGGTGTTGTGTGGATGGGCAGATCAACATAATGTGGAGGAGAACAGGTGTTTTGTGGATGGGCAGATCAACATAATGTGGAGGAGAACATATATACATTTATAACACTTGTTCATAAAAGAGAGAATTGTTCATAAGAAGAGCCTGAGATCAAAGTCAATATTCAGACTTCTAGGGGTCAATGTTTTTAGACAGGATATCCAGTAAGACTCCCTTTGTAGTAGTAGGATCTCGATGTTACCTCCTCTCCTTGGTAGGGAGTAGATTGAATGGTTAGCTTCAACAAAGTGAGCTGCTACTGGATAGTTTGTGTTCTTACAGCTGATTGAGCAGTGGTGTTCAGCTATGAGTTGTTTTAATTGTCTTTTTGGTTGTCCATATAGGGTTTCCCACATGAACAGGTGATGAGATAGATTACTCCCTTAATCCTGCATATATATACAGTATATATTTGTAATAAGGACAATTACAACAATACTGAAGGAACAATGAACACTTTTATTTTAACTTAATATAATACATCAATAAAATCAATTTAGTCTCAAATAAATAATGAAACATGTCCAATTTGGTGTAAAAAAAAAAAAAGTTTCAGTTCTTTGCTCAGAACATGAGAACATATGAAAGCTGGTGGTTCCTTTTAACATGAGTCTTCAATATTCCCAGGTAAGAAGTTTTGGGTTGTAGTTATTATAGGACTATTTCTCTCTATACCATTTGTATTTCATATACATTTGACTATTGGATGTTCTAATAGGTACTTTAGTATTGCCAGCCTAATCTCAGGAGTTCTTTGGCTTGAAGTCATAAACAGCGAGATGCTTGAAGCATTGCGAAGAGCTGCTGGCAAACGCACGAAAGTGCTGTTTGAATGAATGCTTACGAGCCTGCTGCTGCCTACCACCGCTCAGTCAGACTGCTCTATCAAATCATAGACTTAATTATAATATAATAACACACAGAAATACGAGCCTTAGGTCATTAATATGGTCAAATTCGGAAACCATAATTTCGAATACAAAACATTTGTTCTTTCTGTGAAATACGGAACCGTTCCGTATTTTATCTAAGGGGTGGCATCCCTCTGGCCCAAAGTCTAAATATTGCTGTTACATTGCACAACCTTCAATGTTATGTCATAATTACGTAAAATTCTGCCAAATTAGTTCGCAACGAGCCAGGCGGCCCAAACTTCTGCATATACCCTGACTCTGCGTGCAATGAACGCAAGAGAAGTGACACAATTTCCCTAGTTAAAATTGCCTGCTAACATGAATTCTTTTTAACTAAATATGCATGTTTAAAAATATATACTTGTGTATTGATTTTAAGAAAGGCGTTGATGTTTATGGTTAGGTACACATTGGTGCAATGACAGTGCTTTTAACAATGCGCTAGTTAAAAATCACCCGTTTGGCGAAGTAGGCTGTGATTCGATGATAAATTAACAGGCACCACATTGATTTTACGCACCGCAGGACAAGCTAGATAAACTAGTAATATCATCAACCATGTGTAGTTAACTAGTGATTATGTTAAGATTGATTGTTTTTTATAAGATATGTTTAATGCTAGCTAGCACCTTACCTTGGCTCCTTGCTGCACTCGCATAACAGGTAGTCAGCCTGCCACGCAGTCTCCTCGAGATTAATCGGTCGACCTCTAGTCTGAAGAAGGATGTTTTTATAGTGTTATTGCACTATGCGCATAGTGTCTGAGTGGGCTGAGGGGCAGGTCAGATCTCACCAAACTATCTCCAATATTGCGACCACGCTTATAGACCACCTGTGGGGGTTCCTTGAAGAAGTGTGTGATTTTTTTTGGTCAGATTGCAGAATATGCTAGTGCTTTTTCAGGATTGCTTTCATTTTCTCTGAACCTTTGGTGTACTTAGTGCGAAAGACAGTTGCGTTGTTTTACTTCTTTGGTTGAGTTTTTAGTCATTCCTCTCTTGGTTTTTGAGATATTTTCATCATTGTAGCATCAAGAGTTTTGTCCTTGTAGCCTCTCATTGTGAATGTATCTGTCATTCTTTTAGCATTGTACTCAAAATCTGTCTGGTGGCCACTGATTTTCTTGACCCTGCATAACTGGCTATATGGTAGATCATTCTTGTCTAAATAACTATCGGTCAGTAGCATTCAGATCTACAGCCATGAAACATTTTTTTAAAGAATCCAGGCGCCCAAGCCATAGACTGTTCTTTCTGCTATCGCACAGCAAGCGGTACCAGTGCACCTAGTCTGGAACCAACAGGACCCTGAACAGCTAAACCATAAGACTGCTAAACAAGACTGCTAAATAGCTAATCAAATAGCTATCCAGACTACCTGCACTGACCCTTTTTTGCACTAACTCTCTTGCACTGACTCTATGCACACACTCTGGACTCTGCACACACAATCACAAATACTTACACTGACATCCCAACACACACCCACATGCATACTGACACCACACACACCTACATACACTCATTTACACTCACCACATATGCTGCTGCTACCAGGTAGCCTAGTGTTTAGAGCATTGGGCCAGTAACCGAAAGGTTGCTGGATCAAATCCCAAGCTGACAAGGTAAAAATCTGTCATTCTGCCCCTGAGCGAGACAGCTAACCCACTGTTACCCGGGCACTGAAGACGTGGATGTGGATTATGGCAGCCTCCCACACCTCTCTGATTCAGAGGGGTTGGGTTAAATGCTGAAGACATTTCAGTTCAATGCATTCAGTTGTACAACTGACTAGGTTTCCCCCTTTCACTGTCTATTATCTATCCTGTTCCCTAGTCACTTTACCACCCCTACCTACAGTGCCATCAGAAAGTATACATACCTATTGACTTATTCCACATTCAAAATGAATTCAAAATGGATTAAAAAATATATATACATTCTCACCCATCTACACACAACACCCCATAATGACAAAGTGAAAACGTGTTTTTAGACATTTTAGCAAATTTATAAAAATTAAATACAGAAATATTCACACCCCTGAGTCAAACCTTTGTAGAAGCACCTTTGGCAGTGATTACAGCTGTAAGTCTTTCTGGGTAAGTCTCTAAGAGCTTTCCACACCTGAAGTGCGCAACATTTGCCCATGATTCTTTTCAAAATTCGTCAAGCTCTGTCAACTTGGTAGTTGATAATTGCTAGACAACCATTTTCAGGTCTTGCCATAGATGTTCATGTAGATTCAAGTCAAAACTGCAACTCGGCCACTCAGGAACATTCACTGTGTTCTTGGTAAGCAACTCCAGTGCATATTTGGCCTTATATTTTAGATTATTGTCCTGCTGAAAGGTGAATTAATCTCCTAGTGTTTGGTGAAAAGCAGACTGAACCAAGTGTTCCTGTAGTATTTTGCCTGTGCTTAGCTTAATTCATTTTTTTAATCCTGCAAAACTCACCAGTCCTTAACGGTTACAAGCATATCCATAACATGATGCAGCAACCACTATGCTTGAAAATATGGAGAGTGGTTCTCAATAATGTGTTGTATTGGATTTTCTCCAAACATGACACTTTGTATTCAGGATAAGTATGGTTTTAGTTATTTTCTACTACCTGTATATAACCATGTTATTTTCTACTCACTCACTGTATATAACCATGTTATTTTCTACTCACTCACTGTATATAACCATGTTATTTTCTACTCACTCACTGTATATAACCATGTTATTTTCTACTAACTCACTGTATATAACCATATATAACCATGTTATTTTCTACTCACTCACTGTATATAACCATGTTATTTTCTACTCACTCACTGTATATAACCATGTTATTTTCTACTCACTCACTGTATATAGCCATGTTATTTTCTACTCACTCACTGTATATAGCCATGTTATTTTCTACTCACTCACTGTATATAGCCATGTTATTTTCTACTCACTCACTGTATATAGCCATGTTATTTTCTACTCACTCACTGTATATAGCCATGTTATTTTCTACTCACTCACTATATATAGCCATGTTATTTTCTACTCACTCACTGTATATAACCATGTTATTTTCTACTCACTCACTGTATATAGCCATGTTATTTTCTACTCACTCACTGTATATAGAATAGCCATGTTATTTTCTACTCACTCACTGTATATAGAATAGCCATGTTATTTTCTACTCACTCACTGTATATAGCCATGTTATTTTCTACTCACTCACTGTATATAGAATAGCCATGTTATTTTCTACTCACTCACTGTATATAGAATAGCCATGTTATTTTCTACTCACTCACTGTATATAGCCATGTTATTTTCTATTCCCTGTATATTATTATACCTTTATTTCAACAAGGAACACAGACTGAGACCAAGGTCTCTTTTACAGCTGGGCCCTGCGTATACATGTTTACACATACAGTTTATGTACAATGATTAAGAAACTACACAAGACAAACAAAACGATCACAGATAACACAAAAAAATACAACAACAGATTACATTTACACATAGGGGAATAACCTGTTAGGGGAATAACCTAACAGGTTATTCCCCAAACAGCACCAGAACTTGCATTACCCGAAACAGTTACAAGCAATACAAAAATAAAAATCCTCCAATAAATATTTAAAATGGGTGACAGGGGGACAAGAGTCTCAAGTCTAAGTTTAGTCTACAGGCTATTCCATAGGCAAGGAGCGTAACAGGAAAAGGCAGCCATACCCAACTCTGTGGAAATCACATGGGCCTCAAGTTTAATCCATGCTTCAGACCTGGTTTTAGGAATTAGAATTATAATATTGATGAGTGATGATAAATAAGAAGGTAGCTTATTCAGAAGTGCTTTATATACTTTATAATAAAGTGCACAATGATAAGTAGCATCCAGCAATTTAAGTGTTGATGCCGTAGCATGCATGTAAATAATATCCCCATAATCTATAACAGACATAAAAGTAGCTTGCACAATTTGTCTTCAATTTGTAGAAGACAAACATGTCCTGTCTCTATAGAGGCAGCCTAGCTTGCTAGCTTGATTTTTCGCCATTACAAAGTTTGTCAATATGCATATTAAAAGACAGTTTATCATCCAACCATATCCCTAAGTATTTATATGCAGAGACATGATTAATTTGAGAACCATCTAAGCTCGTAAGTGCAAGTGTACTTTTAACCAACTTTTAGAACCTATTAAAAATAATAAAATGTGTTTTCTTTGCATTTAAAACAAGTTTTACCTGTATAAAGACCCTTGTAATATCTTAAAATCTGTTTTTTATTATCAATAGTGATAATGCTTGGTCAGCCGTTGAAGCGATAGAGTACATGACAGTGTCATCAGCATTTAAATGATTTGACACTTTCTTATCTCATCACCGATATTGTTTATGTAGAGAGTGAACAGTAATGGACCAAGTATAGAACCTTTTGGGACCCCTTTAACCAACTCCAATGGCTCCGACTGGATGCCGTCGACTCTAACAGCCTGACGTCTATCCTTTAGATAGTCATGAAACCAACGACAGGCATCCAATCCCAGTCCTATTGACGACAGCTTACCCAAAAGTATTGCATGGTCTACAGTGTCAAAAGCTTTAGATACATCTATGAACAAGGCGGCACAGTACTTCTATTATCTAGGGCATTAGTAATATAATTTACAGTGGCCGTAATAGTACTGTGTTTAGGTCTGAAGTCAGATTGATTACTAGAAAGAGTATTGTTAACAGTTTAAAAAAGATTGTAGTTGCCTACTCACCAATGACTCTAGACTTTTAGCCAAACAGGAGAGCTTAGAGATGGGCCGATAATTATCCAACTCACTATCATCACCTCCCTTGAGGAGTGGTAAAACAAAAGCTGTTTTCCAAGATTTAGGAATCTTTCCTACGACAAATGTTGGATTAAAGATATGCGTCACTACACCAGCAATAATAGGTTCCGCACACTTGAGTTAATATGGATCCAGATTGTCAGCGCCTACTGATTTCTTAGAATCTATAGCAGATAGTGCTGATAAGAACTCATCTTCTGTGACTTTTTGAAAGTTAAAAAACCGGCTTACTGTTTTCCACATCAGCTAAAGGCAGAGGGGCTGAAACAATAGACCGGTCAGGATCATGTTGGCCATTTTTTCTTTCAAAAAGAAAACCAGCAGAAAAAAATATCACAAATTTCAGTTCGGTCACTGATGATCCCAGATTCCGATGTAATTTGCTTCGGCAGGGAAGTTAAGGAGTTTCCTGGTTTAAGTGAGTTAACAGTTTTCCAGAATTCCAGATCACCAGCCGACTCTGTCAGAGCATCAAGAAAATACCTAGATTTTGCCTTTTTATTCCTCCGGTCCATTTATTTCTCAATTGCCTAAAAAGCAGCCAATCAGCTGTTTCCCCCGTTTTCCTCGCAAGGCCCATGCTTGATTCTTTTGCAGAAAAAGGATTTTCAAATCACAGGAAAATCAAGGACTAGTTAGATTTTTTACCCTAGGTCGCTTTAACGGGGAGTGTTTATCAGCCACGAAGGTAAAAATGTATGAAAAGAAAGAACGCTATTTTTATAATTATACCGGGGTCAGGGTTTTTTAGCTTAGTATCTCTGATACATGCAATAGGGCAGTGGTCACTGATGTCATTAGCAAATAACCCACAAGCTATATATTTGTGAGATGTATTTGTTAAGATAAGGTCTATTAATGTAGATTTTTGGGGGGGTCTTTTGGATTAGGACGGGTAGGTATAGTTATTAGTTGAGTAAGATTTAGTTAGTTACAAATGTATTTTAATTTAAACGATGCTGGCATCAGCCAGTCCAGATTGAGATCTCCGATAATCAGAAATTCAGAGTTTGCATAATTAGACATTAACTCAAACAATTTTCATAGAGCAGATACCGGAGCTGAGGGGGGGCAATAAACTCCCGCTAGCGTTAATAGTGCATTATGACCACGGGCTACATTTAGAACTAACTAATCATACTGTATATAGCCATGTTATTTTCTTCTCCCTGTATATAACCATGTTATTTTCCACTCCCTGTACTGTATATATAACCACGTTATTTTCTACTCCCTGTATATAACCATGCTATTTTCTGCTCCCTGTATATAACCACGTTATTTTCTGCTCCCTGCATATAACCACGCTATTTTCTGCTCCCTGTATATAACCACGCTATTTTCTGCTCCCTGTATACAACCACGCTATTTTCTACTCCCTGTATATAACCACGCTATTTTCTGCTCCCTGTATACAACCACGCTATTTTCTACTCCCTGTATATAACCACGTTATTTTCTGCTCCCTGCATATAACCACGCTATTTTCTACTCCCTGTATATAACCACGTTATTTTCTGCTCCCTGTATACAACCACGCTATTTTCTGCTCCTTGTATACAGCCACGTTATTTTCTGCTCCCTGTATACAAGCACGTTATTTTCTGCTCCCTGTATACAACCATGTTATTTTCTGCTCCCTGTATATAACCACGTTATTTTCTGCTCCCTGTATACAACCACGTTATTTTCTGCTCCCTGTATATAACCACGCTATTTTCTGCTCCCTGTATATAACCACGTTATTTTCTGCTACCTGCATATAACCACGCTATTTTCTGCTCCCTGTATATAACCACGCTATTTTCTGCTCCCTGTATACAACCACGCTATTTTCTACTCCCTGTATATAACCACACTATTTTCTGCTCCCTGTATACAACCACGTTATATTCTGCTCCCTGTATATAACCACGGTATTTTCTACTCCCTGTATATAACCACGTTATTTTCTGCTCCCTGTATATAACCACGCTATTTTCTACTCCCTGTATATAACCACGTTATTTTCTGCTCCCTGTATATAACCACGCTATTTTCTTCTCCCTGCATATAACCACGCTATTTTCTGCTCCCTGTATATAACCACGCTATTTTCTGCTCCCTGTATATAACCACGCTATTTTCTACTCCCTGTATATAACCACGTTATTTTCTGCTCCCTGTATATAACCACGTTATTTTCTGCTCCCTGTATACAACCACGTTATTTTCTGCTCCCTGTATACAACCACGTTATTTTCTGCTCCCTGTATATAACCACGTTATTTTCTGCTCCCTGTATATAACCACGCTATTTTCTTCTCCCTGCATATAACCACGGTATTTTCTGCTCCCTGTATATAACCACGCTATTTTCTGCTCCCTGCATATAACCACGTTATTTTCTGCTCCCTGCATATAACCACGTTATTTTCTGCTCCCTGTATGTAATTTTGACTCGTTTTTATCATTTGTTATTTACTGTTATTCTTGTTTTTTTGTATAAAAAAAAAATCTTTATCCTTAATGGTTGGAAAAGTTGGAAAAGTAAGCATTTCACTGTCAGTATACACCGGTTGTATACCAAGCATTTCACTGCTAGTCAACACCTGTTGTTTACAAAGCATTTCACTGCTAGTCAACACCTGTTGTTTACCAAGCATTTCACTGCTAGTCAACACCTGTTGTTCACCAAGCATTTCACTGCTAGTCAACGCCTGTTGTTTATAAAGCATTTCACTGTCAGTATACACCTGTTGTTTACCAAGCATTTCACTGTTAGTCAACACCTGTTGTTTACAAAGCATTTCACTGTCAGTATACACCTGTTGTTTACCAAGCATTTCACTGTTAGTCAACTCCTGTTGTTTACAAAGCATTTCACTGTCAGTATACACCTGTTGTTTACCAAGCATTTCAATGTTAGTCTACACCTGTTGTTTATGAAGCATTTCACTGTTAGTCTACACCTGTTGTGTATGAAGCACTTCACTATTAGTCTACACTTGCTGTTTATGAAGCATTTCACTGTTAGTCTACACTTGTTGTTCACAAAGCATTTCACTGTTAGTCAACACCTGTTGTTCACAAAGCATTTCACTGTTAGTCAACACCTGTTGTTTACAAAGCATTTCACTGTCAGTATACACCTGTTGTATACCAAGCATTTCACTGTTAGTCAACACCTGTTGTTTACAAAGCATTTCACTGTCAGTATACACCTGTTGTATACCTAGCATTTCACTGTTAGTCAACACCTATTGTTAATGAACCATTTCAGTATTAGTCTACACCTGTTTTTTTTACCCAGCATTTCACTGTTAGTCTACACCTGTTGTTTATGAAGCACTTCACTGTTAGTCTACACCTGTTGTTTATAAAGTGGATGCACTCTTTTTTTTCTCCCTCCTCCCCCTCCTTTGCCTCTCTTTCTTTCTTTCTTTCTTTCTTTCTTTCTTTCTTTCTTTCTTTCAGGCTTGGCTCTTTTGCATATCTGGATAAAAGAAGATTAACTACTTACTCTGTGTAAGAGATCATTCGGGCTCCCGAGTGGCGCAGCGGTCTAAGGCACTGCATCTCAGTGCTAGAGACGTCATTACAGACCCTGGTTTTATCCCGGACTGTATCACAAATGACCGTGATCGGGAGTCCCATAGGGCAGCGCCCAATTGGCCCAGCATCGTCCGGGTTAGCGGATGGTTTGCCGGGGTAGGCCTTCATTGTAAAAAATAATTTGTTCTTAACTGACTTGTCTAGTTAAATAAAGGTTCAATAAAAATAAATAAAATCAAAAATAAATATACTGTGCCATGTTTTCCACTTCATGAGTACAGTGATAGATATAAACATTCCTTTATCATGTCATATTATATGATGCTGTCTGACATACAACAGACCTCATCTAAATCAAACTAGAGAAGGAAGAAATTAGCACTGATCTGATTTTGCCTGTGGAGAAATAAGCAGTTAGGAGCAGACTGTAGCTCCAAAATAATTTCTGTAAAATCATACATCCCTTTTTATGATAGGTGCCTAGAGTTAAAACACAATTTAAGCTTCCAGACCGCAACCAGCCTCTGGACCAGACTTACAAGACAACAGTATGGGGTGTTTTTAGAAGAGATCTCTTTTGTTAAGACCAAACAAGCATACTGTATACCAGATTCTATGTTCTGTTCTGGTGCTATTGACTGTTATGATGGTGAGTCATTAACCCAGGCTGTTCTGGTGTTATTGACTGTTATGATGGTGAGTCACTAACCCAGGCTGTTCTGGTGCTATTGACTTATGATGGTGAATCACTAACCCAGGCTGTTCTGGTGCTATTGACTGTGATGATGATGAGTCACTAACCCAGGCTGTTCTGGTGTTATTGACTGTTATGATGGTGAGTCACTAAACCAGGCTGTTCTGGTGCTATTGACTTATGATGGTGAATCACTAACCCAGGCTGTTCTGGTGCTATTGACTTATGATGGTGAATCACTAACCCAGGCTGTTCTGGTGCTATTGACTGTGATGATGGTGAGTCACTAACCCAGGCTGTTCTGGTGTTATTGACTGTTATGATGGTGAGTCACTAACCCAGGCTGTTCTGGTGCTATTGACTGTGATGATGGTGAGTCACTAACCCAGGCTGTTCTGGTGCTATTGACTGTGATGATGGTGAGTCACTAACCCAGTTAGTACAGTAAATGGACTCTGAAGGAAAAGATTCAATTGGCTTTTCCAATTCCCCTTTTCCCCCCACAGCAAATTGAGGCTATGGAATTTCAAAGCGTAGGTGACAGAGAATTCATATCTCAATAAGTCTTGCCTTGAGGGAGGTCTTATCGTGCATTTAGACATTTCAAAGGAAATGTTTGACGATACACAAGAGGACAGGCTACCAAACAAGCACACTGTGGATTACCCTTCCTCGCATTTGAAAGGATATATGCCCAAATGTCCAAATCCTTAAGGAACTCGAACCAGAAAACTTCAGTTCAATCTTTTGTTACCTCCAGATCTCAACCGACAACTGTTACATGAGTTCATGTAGCCATCATACTCAGGCAGGTGGGACAGATGAAGATGTTTGTAGAAATAATGTTTGAGAGAGATAAAGCCTCCTGAAAAGTAACCGTGGTCCAAAGACATGATAAGAATAACCAGCAGGTCTCTGTCACATCTGACAGTGGAAGGAAACAAGTGATGCCATGCCAAACTAGACGCAGGAGGGGAGAAGGGTGAGACTCCCAGGGAGGGAGGAGAGAGAAACATAATGCCCTTTCCCTAGTCCGATTAAAGTTCAACGAGCTGGGGTCAGACGGCCTGCCTGACTCTCCTTAAGCAACATTTCGGCATTCATGATAAAAATCAGTCTCCTGGGGCCCCTCTTCCTCAGCTGACAGGCAGAAGGGGCTCTGTTGCTGCTTGCCGAAGACAGATCAGCTCAGACAAGCAGCCATACTGACAAGGGCCATGATATAGTATTTATTACACATCTAAATGGGACTGTAATTCTCATTAACATCCCATATGCCACATCTCTATGCAAAAAGGTTTCATCCAAGTGACAGTATAAGAGCTATAAAACACTTGATCCAATATTGAATCAAGGTCACTTAACTCACTCATGCATGTTACACATCACATGCACACTCTATTGGTCCACATGGTATGATGTTAACGATGAACTGTTATTCGGTTAGCTGCTAAAAATACATTTGACCAGTCATGCTTATCGGTCTATAGGTTAATTTGCATAATTGATTGGAATTAAATTGGTGCCAGAATTGAACAAATCTCGTCAGTCATAAAACCAGAACACTGTCAACTGGAATGATAATTTTGCTGTAAATAGTAATGTACAGTGAGTTTATAGAGTTATAAAATAGCTTGCTTAATGTCAACTGATGGCTTTATCTCTAGTCAGATTGAGCCGCAAGCAAGCCAGAGGGAGACTCGTTGCATGGCAACTCAGAAGCAGGCTGCAGCAGCACAGGGAGCAGCCGAGCAGAGGGAGAGACCGAGAGCAGCAGCACTCAGCAGCTAACAACAACAGCTAAGCTAGCAACTGAAAAGGTTTCTTAGCATTTATCTCCTGTTCTACTGGTTTTCAAATCAACTTTCTTTCGTTGTCCAGAAGCCAAAGGCATTATCCTAGTCATATTAGCAACCCATTCTACTTGTTGCATATTTAGATTTAGCCTCTTTCTAAGTTTATAACTGTGAGATGTTAGTCTCAGTCACATGAAAATCCTCAGTTTCTTCTTTAAGAACAACGTTTTCCCACAAATTGCATTTTGGCAAATGTTGGAAAATGATGTATTACATTGTCTTCTTCATTACAGTAGCCTAGTTGCATGTTCAATAATATAAGAGGATAGGCTTGCTATTGTCGCATGTTTTTTAAGCTCTTAATGAAAAAGTTCAGTTCCTTATACCCATGCAATGTAGTTTCTGTTGGTCACATATTTTACTGAAACGTGTTTAACCATTTATTAACTTGTTAATGGGGGTTGGTTAGTCCACAGCAAAATTAACCGAAATGTTCAACCTTAAATTAATAAATTATTATTTTTCCTTATAGTTTTCAAATGTGTGTGGTATTTTTTAGTGGCTCTTTGTTTTGCTTCGATTTGACCATTTTGAAAGATTAATAAACATACATTGCATGCTCCGCGTACAGGACATAACCACTTTGTTTTATGCTCTTACCTGGGGCAAGAGGCTTTCACTTAAAGGGATTCTCTGGTACTTGTGTATACTTTGTAGCCATTAGTTCTGAAAGTAGCGCCCAGAAGCTAAAAGTGGACCACGAAAATTGCATACTACATCAAATATTGGTTGGAACTCGAATTGCTAGGGGGCAGGCCCACGTGGGGGGAAATGTAGGGAAAATAGTGCAGCACAGCTTCCAGAAAGCAGTCGCTTTCAAACTAGGGGTTTCATGGCTCATAGATTATGCATGTATGAACTACACATTGACACAGCCAGCCCAAAGCAGGATGCTTAAAAAATAACGATTAGTCGCCAAAGTACTGGAGCACGTTTTTAAGACTTTTAGGCCTTTCACATAGGACTGATTAATCAATATCACGCAATCATGCTGGTCTACCAATATTAACCCAGCACTTCGTACAATCCGCTGGTCTACCAATACTAACCCAGCACTTCGTACAATCCGCTGGTCTACCAATACTAATTCAGCCCTTCATACAAGTTGCGAATGCTACAAATATATTGCGATATTTACATATTTACTGTATATTAACTGTATATACACATAATGAAAACACTAGATTAAGTAAGGAATACAAAGTATTAGGAGCAGGTGCTTCCACACAGGTGTGGTTCCCGAGTTAGTTAAGAAATAAACATCCCATTATGTATACGGTCATGTATACATTTGGCAACCATGGCTATGCCAAATTAGGATAACAATGCCTCCATCCACTGAGCATGAGTGGTCACTGAATGGTTTGATGAGCATGACTATGTAAACCATATGCCATTGCCGTCTCAGTTACCAGTGCCACGATTCACAAAACCTTCTTAAGAAATTTCTTCTTAACTGCTATTTTTTCCTTAACTATAGATTTATGAAGAAAGGTAAGCAATGTTGCTATTTCTCAATAAAGTCATTGGAAATGTTATTACATTTTTCCTACGATTCTTCATAAGAAAAATGTTAAAAAGAAATGGGATTCTTGAAAATAATGTTTTAGTATTTCTTATTGGAAATGTACTTAACTTTAGGACAGCTAAACCCTTGTCTTGTGACAGACAACTGGATACTTTTGTAACCATGAACGTTTTCTTGCGCCACTGCCACAGACAGTTGGCTACTGGACATTTAAATACTGCAAAAAACCGAATTAAACGCGCATTATCTAGCTAGCTAGTAATTGACAATATATTACAATATCGTAGACGCGTTAAAAAGCTAGCGTTAGCTCGTCAATTTGCAAAGAGGAACTTGGCTAATGTCGTTACGCGTTAGCTAGGTAGCTAACTTACTGGTCTACCACTGTCTCTCTTATCATGGAGAACACCTCCTCCAGCTGGTCTACATGTATGGTCGACGTGTGCTCTGGGCGTTCATGAACTCAGAGCGTTGTCAGATTGTCCATTCGTAAACTCAGAGTTTTGTTAGATTGTCCATTCGTAAACTCAGAGTGTTGTCAGATTGTCCATTCGTAAACTCAGAGTGTTGTCAGATTGTCCATTCGTAAACTCAGAGTGTTGTCAGATTGTCATTCGTAAACTCAGAGTGTTGTCAGATTGTCCATTCGTAAACTCAGAGCGTTGTCAGATTGTCCATTCGTAAATTCAGAGAGTTTCGCTCTCGGAGCGTTCAAAGCACACACTGGAAGCTCTGGCCGAGGAGTAGGATTGATCCGAGCTTTCTGACCTAACAGCAGCAATCAAGCACCCAAGCTAACTGGCTAACGTTGGCTAGCTTGCTATCTACTTCCAGGCACAAATGAGGGAACAGCTCACTCTGACCATTTTAGCAGAGCTGGCCAGGCGGTTTTATTTTATACAGAGCGTTGGGGACTGGAATGCTTTTTTGTCAACGTTTACTGACACTGGCCATATTCAACAGGTGTTGAGTGTTTGTAAATTCATCAGTTATTCTGCGCTCTGGCACACTCAGATGAGAGTACTCTGAAATCAGAATAGATAGCCAGAGAGAATTTACCAGCTACGTCTATTGGCAGTTGTCACAGTGACATCATAAACATTCTATTGAAATAGTTACTTGCATAGTGGATGGAGTCTTTTGTTTAGACATGTAGATAGCTAGCTAAACAATTAACCATAATCCAAACTCATAACGTTACTGCCCTGCATGATTCTGCAGGTAGCAAACCAACCAGGTTCAATGTTAGCTAGCTAACATATAACTAGCAATGCAAATGTCTCTGAGATGCGATTAATATTACTACAGAGATCATACACATAACTTTAGCTAGCCAGCCAGCTAACTTTAGCTAGCTAGCTAACAGTACACTTGAAATGAAAATGACTTTCTGACAAAATTAGAAACGTGTAATATCTGAAAATGTAGCTAGCTAGACTATCTTACCCGTAAACATGGATGGACCCTTCTCCCTCTCTGTCACAGATACCATGGTTGCCCTTAGTTTGAAGATGTAATCTGGACACAAGTGTTTTATACAACAGTCTTCTGTGTGTTCTCTTTTCGACTCCGTCTGCATATTTGCAATCAAACGGCAGAATGTTCAATTTCCTTAGCTATCATACTCTAATTCCACTGATTTCAAAAGTGGAGAGCAACACTTATGCAGTTCTACTACATGATATATTTCAAAAAAGCCTCATTATAAAAGGATTACCTACACATACTGACCAACTCGTGTTATAGAGAGAAGCGTGCTACATGGCAGACCAATCCAAACTCATCTCTCGGCATGTCCAGCCCACTCATTATCTCAGCCAATCATGGCTAGCGGGAAGTTTGCTCTCTTTTTCCGTGGCTAAACCAACTAGGCTCGTAATTTAACAATTGCATTTGTATTTACAGATGCATACAAGTTTGTTATTAAGGCACATGAAAGTTCACGTTCATGTCTCTGCTCCACATTGAATTGGCCAGAGTTTGATGGTCCATGCATTATTAATTAGATGTCATATCACGTTAATATCCCCTCTCATTGGCCATCTATGATTTCATTGGTGGTGTCAAGTCAAGTTGAAATAACCTGCCAGATCCAATTCATTCACTTTTGTAACCACTGACAGGGTCCAGTGGTGAAGGGCTGGTACACTAGTTGCCTAACCATTTAGGACACAGTATCTGATCAAAAGGACCCCATGGTGACCCATCTATAAGGGACAGGTAATTGACACTATGGACTGGTAGCCATTATTATGTATCACAGTCAGAAGCCATGAGTCACAACATCACACCAGCAGCACCACTGTCAGATCTAGAGGAGAGAAGAATGTTTTCAATTCCTCCAGTAATGACGAACAATTCCTCCAGTAATGACGAACAATTCCTCCAGTAATGACGAACAATTCCTCCAGTAATGACGAACAATTCCTCCAGTAATGACGAACAATTCCTCCAATAATGACCAACATACAGGTAACTGCCAAAATAAGGGAAACATCAACAAAAAGTGTCTTAAAAGGGAGTTGGTCCACCACGAGCCAGTACTGCTTCAATGCACCTTGGCATAGATTCTACATGCGTCTGGAACTCTATTGGAGGGACGTGACAACAGTTTCGGAAAGGCCTAGTCAAAGTCCAGACCTAATCCCAATTGAGATGTTGTGGCAGGACTTGAAACGAGTAGTTCATACTTGAAAACCCACAAATGCCGCTGAGTTAAAGCATTTCTGCATGCAAGAGTGGGCCAAAATTCCTCCACAGCTAAGTGAGAGACAACTACAGGAAGCATTTGTTTGCAATCATTGCAGCTAAAGGTGGCACAACCAGTTGTTGAGTGTATTTCCCCACAGCAACTAAGAATACACCGCACCACATTGTCCACTACAAATGCATACAGCTCCCCAACCACTATAGATCTGATGTAGAAATGAAAGGTGAGGCAGAGGGTGTACTCAGACCAGTGTGAAACAGGACTGTCAGCAGCAACTAGCGCTTGGACTCCGTGATGAATGAGAACTTCCTAAACCACAAAGGCCTCAGTGTAAAGATTCTGAAAATCTCATCTAATTGTCTTTCCATGCCGTTTGTTTTAATTACAGTAGTGGGTTTTAGCCTCTATGCACTATGCTAAAGGTGCCTTAGATTCACTTCTCTTTAACACAAATTAGGTCATTGTGAGAGACAGCAACAAAGCCTTTCTTCATATTCCATTTGGGATTCCATCTGTCATTATTATGAATTAGGTTGTCTCTCAGCTAACATGTCAGGGCAGAGAAAGGCATCATGCCCAAGGTCCTCACTCACTACAACAGGTTCAATCGATTTTGCTCACTTATCAGTAAAGTCACAGTTTAGATTTGCATGGTTGCTAATGCAATGTTTGTATCCCTAAGGATAATACTTTTTATAAGTACGTTTTTTGCAGAAATAGTGCTAGACAATTAGTACTTTTTGAGTCGGGTTTGATTTCTCATTTTTTAAACATTAAATGCAAGAAATAATGACAAATTATGTTATAGCTTTTTAATGGAAATTCCATTGCCAAAAATATTCCATTGTCTCTGTCAGGTCCACATTGGGTAGGCATCAATAGAAAAATAGGAAATTACTATGAAATAATAAAACATTTCAGTTGTGTACAGTACATTCTTCTCTCATGCGGTCTATGTGTATCCATCTCTGTCCCGAGCCGGAAAGAACAGGCGTAATCATTGTAGTTAATTATCACGTTTCTGCTCTGAACTAGGTTGACTATTTGCTTCATTAAAACTACAACTCCCTTCAGCCCAGCATCCCATATAGTTGTTGACTTGATTTCTCTGGTGCATGATATGATTTCTTTCTAGAGAAACAGTGTGTTGGGCTCAACAACAAAAAAACTCAATCGATAATTCAACCGACATCGGTCAATTAGTTGTTTAATAACCCCCCAAAAAATCATGAACCGCTCAGCACTACTGCTTTCATATTCCATTTGGAACATGTATTATGTGGGCAGTATACCTCATTATACCTCATGATTGGTCCTTATCTTTGTCACGTTGATAAATTGACTTTGTGATGTTTCTATTTACAGATCCATTTTAAGTGGTCAACACATTTCCTATATCAATGGCACTTAAGGCACCTGAATAATGTCTCCTGTGCAATACACATTAATGTATTGATGGTTGTGATCTGCCAAACATCTACCAGTGCAATCAAGCTTTTCTACATCATTTAATAAATGTCATGGCCTTAATTTGTTTTTCACCAAAGGCACTTCATCACAATTCAGATGGATGCATACTGTATCATTCATCAGTGTTGTTTAGAACCTAAATGTACAAACTATTTATTTGAGCTAAATTCTCTGGGAAAAAAAACAGTTAAACAAATCCAAATATATTTTAGATTTTAGACTCTTCCAAGTAGCCACCCTTTGCCTTGATGACAGCTTTGCACATTCTTGGGATTCTCTCAACCAGCTTCACCTGGAATGCTTTTCCATCAGTCTTGAAGGAGTTCCACATATGCTGAGCACTTGTTGGCTGCTTTTCCTTCACTCTGCGGTCCCACTCAACCCAAACCCTCTCAATTGGGTTGATGTTGGGTGATTGTGGAGGCCAGGTCATCTGATGCATTGATTGTGGAGGCCAGGTCACCTGATGCACAGCCTGGAGGTGTGTTGGGTCATTGTCCTGTTGAAAAACAAATGATAGTCCGACAAACCAGATGGGATGTCGTATCACTGCAGAAATCTGTGGTAGCCATGCTGGTTAAGTGTGCATTGAATTCTAAATAAATCACAGACAGTGTCACCAGCAAAGCACTCCCACACCATCACACCTCCTCCTCCATGCTTCACGGTGGAAACCACACATGCGGAGATCATTCGGTCACCTACTCTGCGTCTCTCAAAGACACGGCAGTTGGAACCAAAACTCTCAAATTTGGACTCATCAGACAAAATAACAGATTTCCACCAGTCTAATGTCTATTTCTCATGTTTCTTGGCCCAAGCAAGTCTCTTCTTCTCATTGGTGTCTTTTAGAAGTGGTTTCTTTGCAGCAATTCGACCACGAAGGCCTGATTCACTCAGTCTCCTCTGAACAGTTGTTATTAAGATGTGTCTGTTACTTGAACTCCGTGAAGCATTTATTTGGGCTGCAATTTCTGAGGCTGCTAACTAATGAACTTATCCTCTGCAGCAGAGGTAACTCTGTCTTAAAGTCATGCTGGACTGTCATTTCTCTTTCCTTATTTGAGCTGTTCTTGCCATAATATGAATTTGGTCTTTTACCAAATCTTCTTTATACCACTCCTACCTTGTCACAACACAACTGATTGGTTCAAACGCATTAAGAAGGAAATACATTTGACAAGTTACACTTGACACACTTGTTAATTGAAATGCATTCCAGGTGACTACCTCATGAAGGTGGTTGAGAGAATGCCAAGAGTGTACACAGCTGTCATCAACGCAAAGAGTGGCTACTTTGAAGAATCTCAAATATAAATATATTTTGATTTGATTAACACTTTGGTTACTACATGATTCCATATGTGTCATTTTATAGTTCTGATGTCTTCACTATTATTTTACAATTTAGAAAATTGTCAAAATAAAGAAAAACCTTGAGTGAGTAGGTGTGTCCAAACTTTTGACTGGTAAAAAAAAGGTATGTGGACACCCCTTCAAATTAGTGGATTCTCGCTATTTCAGCCACACCCATTGCTGACAGGTGTATAAAATCAAGCACAAAGCTATGCAATCTCCATAGACAAACATTGGCAGTAGAATGGCCTTACTGAAGAGATCAGTGACTTTCAATGTGGCACCGTCATCGGATGCCACCTTTCCAACAAGTCAGTTCATTAAATGTCTGCCCTGCTATAGCTGGCCCGGGCAACTGTAAGTGCTGTTATTGTGAAGTGGAAATGTCTAGGAGCAAAACGGCTCAGCCGCGGAATGGTAGGCCACACAAGCTCACAGAACAGGTCCACCGAGTGCTGAAGTGCGTACAAATTGTCTGTCCTTGGTTGCAACACTCACTATTGAGTTCCAAACTGCCCCGGAAGTAACATATGCACAAGAATTTGTATGTCGGGAGCTTAATGAAATGGGTTTCCATGGTCGAGCAGCCGCACACAAGCCTAAGATCATCATGTGCAAAGCCAAGCGTCGGCTGGAGTGGTGTAAAGCTCGCCGCCATTGGACTCTGGAGCAGCGGAAACACGTTCTCTGGTGTGATGAATCGTCTGGCAGTCTGGAGGACGAATCTGGGTTTAGCCGATGCCAGGAGAACACTACAGGCCTGAATGCATAGTGCCAACTGTAAGGTTTGGTGGGGGAGGAATAATGGTCTGGGGCTGTTTTTCATGGTTTGGGCTAGGCCCCTTAGTTCCAGTAAAGGGACATTTTAACGCTACAGCATACAATGATAATCTAGACGATTCTGTGCTTCCAACAGTTTGGGGAAGGCCCTTTCCTGTTTCAGCATGACAATGCCCCCATGCACAAAGTGAGGTCCATACAGAATAATTTTTTCGAGATCGGTAAGTGAGATCTTGACTGGCCTGCATAGAGCCCTGGCCTCAACCCCATAGAACACCTTTGGGATGAGTTGGAACGCTGACTGCGCGCCAGGTCTAATCGTCCAACATCAGTGCCCGACCTCACTAATGCGCTTGTGGCATCTCCCTGAGATGTTCGACGAACATGTGTCCTCATACGTTTGTTCATGTAATGTAGATCATTGGATATGGTCAGGGGACAAATGGGGTCCAGGCTAGTAGGGAGCAAGCAGAGAGAAATGTTTCAGAAAAACAAAGCTAAGCCAGTGGCATCGACCTGCTGGGAATACATTCACTCTTGGCTGCTCCATATAATGCCAGCCATTTCCAGGCAGTTTGGAGTAAATAGGCTGGGGCGTAATAGTCTGCATGTAAAATCCATTCTTGGTGTGTGGCTCAGTTGTTCCAGCTGACTGACTTTCAATTGGAATATGATTACCTTGCCCCTACCACTGGTCCCCCCCCGTCCCGTCCTGTCCTTCCATCCCATCCCACCCTCCTCTCACCACCCACATTACCTCTTTTCCTGCTCCCTCTGCTCCTCTCCCCTCCCCCCTCTGCTACCCTCCCTCCCTCCCTCCCTCCCTCCCTCCCTCCCTCCCTTCCTTCCTTCCTTCCTTCCTTCCTTCCTTCCTTCCTTCCTTCCTTCCTTCCTTCCTTCCTCCCTCCCTCCCTCCCTCCGCTATGCTCCCTCCCTAACCCGGATCCCCTCCCTCCCTCCCTCCCTCCCTCCCTTCCTTCCTTCCTTCCTTCCTTCCTTCCTTCCTTCCTTCCTTCCTTCCTTCCTTCCTTCCTTCCTTCCTTCCTTCCTTCCTTCCTTCCTTCCTCCCTCCCTCCCTCCGCTATGCTCCCTCCCTAACCGCGATCCCCTCCCTCCCTCTGTTCCTCTCCTCTCCCTCCCTCCCTCCCTCCCTCCCTCCCTCCCTCCCTCCCTCCCTCCCTCACTCTGCTCCTGTCCAGGATGGGAAAGGTGAGTTAGTACCAGCAGCGCAGTCATACCTTTTCTCCGAGACAGTGGGAAGATGAGATGGACCTGCTTTGATTGGTTTCTGCCTCTCTCTGCCTAACTTCATATCTGACGAGGTCCTGCCGCAACCGCCAAGCGCCTTTTCACCACAACTACTTCTTGTAACTCTCTCTCTCTCTCGCTCACTTTCATAGTAAATATTGCTCCTTGAGAAAAGTACTCTCTTTATATATGAACTAATAAACAAATGTCTGTCTGAGTGGGTGTGTGTGTGGATGGATGTCTCTGTGTGTGTTTGTGTGTGGATGGTTGTGAGTGTATATGTCTGTGTGTGTTTGTGTGTGTGTGTGTGTGTATGTCTGTATGGGGATGGATGTATGTGTGTGTGTTTGTGTGTGCGTGGATGTGTGTATGTCTTTGTGTGTGTCTGTATGTCTTTGTGTCTGTATGTCTTTGTGTCTGTCTGTCTGTCTGTCTGTCTGTCTGTCTGTCTGTCTGTCTGTCTGTCTGTCTGTCTGTCTGTCTGTGGATGGATGTGTGTATGTCAGTCTGGATAGGTGTGTATATGTCTGTGTATGTGAGTCCATATGCTATTCCAATATATTGTACATTTTGTCCCTTTGAAAAGTCACTGATTTGCTGGAGTGACAGTATAAAGCCATAGCTGTAATTCCAGTCAACAGAGCTGGGATCAAACCTAGTCTATTTCCCTTCCTGTTGATTTTATGTGACCTTTAAAGAGGGGAAGAAAGAAGACACGATTTAATGAGGTGTACTGGATGACAATTTGGGGATTGGAAAGTCTCTGAGAGGAGCGCTAGATGGTGTCATTAGAAAACTAATATGTGCCCTCTGTGGGTGTGTAATCAAATGTGTTTCCTTTGGCATTTAGATGTTTTTTCCTGGCATACAGAGTGCTTCCAGGTCCTAATGAGGGCTCCAGTGATATACAGTGCCTTCGGAAAGTATTCAGACCCCTTGACTTTTCCACATTTTGTTACGTTACAGCCTTATTCTAAAATGTATTAAATAAATGTTTTTCCCCATAATGACAAAGTGAAAACAGGTTTTTAGAAACTTTTGCAAATGTAATACAAATATAAAACAGAAATACCTTATGAACATAACCCTTTGCTATGAGAATTGAAATTGAGCTTGGGTGCAGCCTGTTTCCACTGATAGTCCTTGAGATGTTTCTACAACTTGATTGGAGTTCACCTGTGGTAAATTCAATTGATTTGACATGATTTGGAAAGGCACACACCTGTCTATATAAGGTCCTACATTTGACAATGCATGTCAGAGCCAAAACCATGCCATGAGATAGAAGGAATTGTCCGTAGATCTCCGAGACAAGATTGTGTCGAAGCACAGATCTGGTTAAGGGTACCAAAACCTTTCTGCAGCATTGAAAGTCCCCAAGAAAACAGTGGCCTCCATCATTCTAAAATGGTAGAAGTTGGAACCATCAAGAGTCTTCCTAGAGCTGGCCGCCCGGCCAAACTGAGCAATCGGGGGAGAAGGGCCTTGGTCAGGGAGGTGACCAAGAACCCAATGGTCACTCTGACAGAGAACCTTCCAGAAGGACAACCATCTCTGCAGCACTCCACCAATCAGGTCTTTATGGTAGAGTGGCCAGACGACAGCCATGCTGTTCAGCTCAGCCACTCTGAAGCTGAGGGCTTTGTTTATCTGCTGCCTGTCTTGAATTTTGTACGTAATTTCTTTGGTCCCGTGATACTAAATTTACGCTCGTAACATTTTTCAGCAGTCTTTAGCTTCTGCATTTTTTTTTTTATATTTACCCTTGGTCTTGGAAGGCTGTTGTTATTTAGCATGATAGGCCTCTTTGTGAGCCTTTAAAGATCCTAAGCAAACAAAGGTACAACTTGACTTTGCATGGCAAATAGGCATGGCAGATAGGTATGGCAGTTAGGCCTGTACACTCTTCATTAAAGATAACATTTCAGAGTGTTTGTAGTTGTTGAGCCAGAAAACCTAACTGTATTGACAGCTTTGAAAAAAGAATGACCATATTTGACCTCAGGAGGAAGTAAAGATACCAGTGCTCTGTTTGTGATGATGGGGGATAAAAATACAATTTTAATTATCATCTGCCATTGATCTCAGCTAACAAGAGGAGTATTAGGAGTATTAGTGTGTGGCCGGAGAGAACGCTGACCCAATAAGGTCACGTTGCTCAGGGAGAGGAGAGCCCCCCAACACTTGGTGGGTTCGATACTCTGCTGAAAGCCACAGTATATATTCTGCTGAAAGCCACAGTATGTACTCTGCTGAAAGCCACAGTATGTACTAGAAGTCGACCGATTAATCGGAATGGCCGATTAATTACGGCCAATTTCAAGTTTTCATAACAATCAGAACAATCTGTATTTTTTTATTTATATATATTTTTATACCTTTATTTAACTAGGCAAGTCAGTTAAGAACACATTCTTATTTTCAATGACGGCCTAGGAACGGTGGGTTAACTGCCTCGTTCAGGGGCAGAACGACAGATTTTCACCTTGTCAGCTCGGGGGATCCAATCTTGCAACCTTACAGTTAACTAGTCCAACGCAATAACGACCTGCCTCTCTCTCGTTGCACTCCACAAGGAGACTGCCTGTTACACAAATGCAGTAAGCCAAGGTAAGTTGCTAGCTAGCATTAAACTTATCTTATAAAAAAACTATCAATCATAATTACTAGTTAATTACACATGGTTGATGATATTACTAGATATTATCTAGCGTGTCCTGCGTTGCATATAATCTGACTGAGCATACAAGTATCTAAGTATCGGACTGAGCGGTGGTAGGCAGAAGCAGGCGCGTAAACATTCATTCAAACAGCACTTTCGTGCGTTTTGCCAGCAGCTCTTTGTTGTGCGTCAAGCATTGCGCTGTTTATGACTTCAAGCCTATCAGCTCCTGAGATGAGGCTGGTGTAACAAAAATGAAATGGCTAGCTAGTTACAAACATCACTCGCTCTGAGCCTTCTAGTAGTTGTTCCACTTGCTCTGCATGGGTAACGCTGCTTCGAGGGTGGCTGTTGTCGTTGTGTTGCTGGGTCGAGCCCAGGGAGGAGCGAGGAGAGGGACGGAAGCTATACTGTTACACTGGCAATACTAAAGTGCCCATAAGAACATATAATAGTCAAAGGTTAATGAAATACAAATGGTATAGAGGGAAATAGTCCTATAATTCCTATAATAACTACAACCTAAAACTTCTTACTTGGGAATATTGAAGACTCATGTTTAAAGGAACCACCAGCTTTCATATGTTCTCATGTTCTGAGCAAGGAACTGAAACGTTAGCTTTCTTACATAGCACATATTGCACTTTTACTTTCTTCTCCAACACTTTGTTTTTGCATTATTTAAACCAAATTCAACATGTTTCATTATTTATTTGAGGCTAAATTGATTTTATTGATGAATTATATTAAGTTAAAATAAGTGTTCATTCAGTATTGTTGTAATTGTCATTATTACAATTAAATAAATAAAAATCGTCCGATTAAACGGTATCGGCTTTTTTTGGTCCTCCAATAATCAGTATCGGCGTTGAAAAATCATAATCGGTCGACCTCTAGTATGTACTCTGCTGAAAGCCACAGTATGCACTCTGCTGAAAACCACAGTATGTACTCTGCTGAAAGCTGGGTATAATTATCACACTAGAGGAACGGTTGGCAGACAGCCCTGTTAATTGGTGCACCTGTCTTATACAGTACCTCGGGGAGCGAAAGCTCAATCCCACGCAACTGCATTAGTCTAGCTAGCTGTGTTCTAGTGGTAGGAGACCTGCCTCCTCCTTCCGCCACTACTGAAGCTACAGAATTGTATAAACATACTTACTGCAGTCAGGGCTGGAAAATACAACCTGGATATGGAAATGTAGTTACACTGTGTAGCGTTTCTAGATATTAATTTTGAAGGGAATGGGAACGGAAGTGTTTATTCTCAGACAGTGAGTCTGTTTAATTTACCAGAGAATCATAGTGAATTGAGCAGATTGTCAAGTATAGGAGGATGACTTCAGAGACAACATTGGATTAAGGATTCTGAATAGAAATGGTGGTCAATGATAGTGGCTACACTTGGGGCTGGGCCATATTTGAGCTCCTAAACATCTTGTTATCCCCAGGACCATGGTTCGACCCTGCGATTCCGATCCTGACCACCTGCCCCAGAGTCCAATTACTCCCAGAATATCAGAAGCACGAAAAGCACAGACCAGTGCGATATGCAGAAAAGAAGAGCATCATGAACATGTTATGTCAGTGCCATGTATTATGCATGCTTACAGAAGATGAACAGAAGGATCTGAGGCTCTGTATCTGACACACGACCACATTCGCTACTAGTCACGTTGTTGCACAAAGGGTATCTTGGAAAGTGGTATGGTTCCAGGGCCCCTGTCGTGTTAAGTTCTGTGGCTATAAGCCAAGCATTATGTCTTGGGGTTTAACGGTTCACGAAACCCAAGGTTCAGTAGGTATTGTGTTTTTTTAGGGTCAGGGTTCGGTTTCGGGTACAGCAGGAAAAGTAAATGCCATTCACAATGTTCAGCTGTCACAATGTTCCTTGCATTGTCTGTTGTGACCGGATTGTTTCCACTCTGATGCTGCTTTTGTTATCATGTAGAAGATGGGAATTTACCAGTTGTGAAGTCATAAATACCAGGTGTGAAGTCATTAATACCAGTTGTGAAGTCATAAATACCAGTTGGATGCATTCATGTGATTTGAACTTGTTGAGAAATGGTGATTGACTAATGGCCAACAAACTGTGTCAACCATAAACTAAAAGTACAAACTGTGTCAACCATAAACTAAAAGTACAAACTGTGTCAACCATAAACTAAAAGAACAAGCTGTGTCAACCATAAACTAAAAGTACAAGCTGTGTCAACCATAAACTAAAAGTACAAGCTGTGTCAACCATAAACTAAAAGAACAAGCTGTGTCAACCATAAACTAAAAGAACAAGCTGTGTCAACCATAAACTAAAAGAACAAGCTGTGTCAACCATAAACTAAAAGTACAGCTATTATGTTTGTTATCAAATTAATACAATTATTTTAATAAATAATGTTTTGTTGTTGCATTTAACTGTTAAAAATGCTGTTATAGAGGCCACTTCCTTAGTAGGTGACGTCAGAGGTCATCATGTGGGAGAAGTGGGTGCTCAGGATGATAGATGAGTTTCCCACTAGTAATTACCAGTTGGAGGGCCGTTCAAGTGGATTTTTCCCAGTCATATGTGGTAAATTCCCACTTAGTTACGAACACACCATGACACTGCCTCCTTCAGTGTCAGATGCGCCGTCCATAGCACTGTACATATCCCACTCCGGGGTAGGCCTATTGTAATGTGCTGTTACTGTTAAGTAAGCTCAACAGTGTGCATTGACCAATTCATTCAAAACTTTGGCTTTGGTTTGCCTATATAGAGTGGGTACTACCTGTTTGCTAAAATGGGTGCAAGAGGGAAGTTCGTAACGTGGCTCGAGCACTTTCATGAGGTGCTTAATTAAACCCCCTATTCTCAACCACAGAGAATGGGCATATATCCGCATAAAACAAAGACTGTAAAAAATATAGCCTACCTATAATTTCTGTGGCCCGGTCAGAATCAGCTGCCAAGGGCAGCTTGAATGCAGAGGGGAGACGATGTTGTGTTGTTGTTTCTTTGTGTTTCCGTCTTGCTCCAGTGGTAGGAATACCGTGGTGATATCGGCGTAAATGTGTCAACATATTTGAGGTGTTGGCAGCTGCGTAGGCTATTCTGGTTGAGTGTGGCAACATACGGTTCAAGTTTTATCCACAATTCTCTGTCCATTGCCGTTATAATCTACTGGGAAGCCAAACTGTTCCCAAACTGGAGATTTAAACAACGATGGAGAATCCTACTGGTGTATCGACCCCACCACTTGCCATC